>NC_138208.1:19915151-20420151 GCF_964194415.1 Vipera berus | reverse complement strand
CGAGAAAGACTCCATTTGATCAAAAATTCACAGTAGCTTTCGTTAAGTTAGCATGCTCCGCACATGAGAGACGGCGAGGGGGGGTTTTTTGTTTTGTTTTTTTTTAACAACGTGTCGTGTGAATGCAGCGGTTTATTCTTCCGTGCCTTGAAAGCGAACCCAGAAACCAGTGGGTGGTATTGGCAGGACTTGGGATGGCTTGAAGGTTGAATTTCTTATCTCTGCTCTTTTTTTTTACGTGCCAGGGAGAGAAAAATTCCTGCATTGTTTTGGGGCAGAGAAGGAGGGTGATTGATGCTCTTTGGGAGAGGGGAAAAACTGAAACAAACTCGGGTAGCGAATTACAGTTTTGCAAAAAAAACAAACAAAAGTGGCTGGTGTTTTGTAAAGGGAAATGTTTAATTCCCCCCACCCCCAGAAATGTTTTTGCAATACATGCCGTTTTCACTAACTGGAAATGACTCAGCCTTTTAATGGCTTTGCTGCCACAATGGATTAATCAAAGAGAGAAGCAACCTAGAATTAAGGAGAAATTTCCTGACAGTTAGAACAATTAATCAGTGGAACAACCTGCCTCCAGAAGCTGTGAATGCTCCAACACTGGACGTTTTTAAGAAGAGATTGCATAACCATTTGTCTGAAATGGTATAGGGTTTCCTGCCTGAGCAGGGGGTTGGACTAGATGACCTCCAAGGTCCCTTACAACTCCGTTATTCTATTATCTGAATGTCTTGCCGAGAGTAATTAAAAATAAAAGCCAAATGAACAGCCAAATTTTCTGTTGGAAACCCAATTCCAATAATTTATAGGCAACTTCTAGCAAACCTACGCTGATCTGGTAAAAGTTAAACAAATTGAATCTGTTTTGATGGATGGGAGACCACCAGGTGATTCTACAGCCATAGGGTAGACTGAGAAGCTGAAAAAGCAACTTGGGAAAAGGCAATTGCAAACTACTTCTATATTACTGCCCAAAACACTATGGAGTATGCCCATTACATCACATTACATCCTATCCCTTCCTATTTCCATGTCATTTTAATGTTTCATTCTGTGATTTCCATCTAGCAATTACTGGTTTCTTCGCTTCTGTTGATCCCAGATCTCAAATGGAAATAGGAAAAATTGATGTTTTACTTCCTCTGGCATGTGCACTGATGGTGGTTGGTGTAATTGGCAGTCAGAATGCATTGACAGAACTGCATTTCTGTGACCAGTTATATTTCTGACAGATTTTGGAACATAAAATGCTGGAGTCCTGACTTCAATCTTCAATTATTCTAGAGCAGAGGTGTCAAACTGCCGGCCCGCAGGCCGGACGCGTCATCCCAAAACCGCGTCTACCCCATTGCCGGCAATGGGGAAAAAGTTCTGATACGTTGTGCGACGTCACGTGACATCACAAGTTTGACATGTCTGTTCTAGAACTTATCCAGCTTTTTCCATTCAGGGTAGCATTATGACCTGGTCAGGTGGATACATCTGTAGCTCATTTTGTACAATTTGTTCATTGAGTGAACTAAATGGAAGTGAAATTATGTGGAAAAAGTATTCTGAATGGAATTAACTGGGAAAAATATTTGGCTCCTTTAAACTTTCCAGGTTCCAGTCTATTCTAAGTCACAAGAAGCAAAATTGAGTAATGTGTGAAGCAGTGTTACCTAATAACAATAACTGAAAATAATAGAAATGAAAAATGGGAAAAATACAAAATACTGAGTTTAAACAATTAAAACGTAATTATGAAAAAAGGTGTGAAAATTGTCATTCCTCTAATTATTGATTCATTAGGCAGAATACCACACAGGTGGAATAAATATGTACAAGCACTAAGTATTACTATATTAACTAGATTTACCAAACTCTCCACCTTGCTGGACATGTTATATCTTGGGACACAGAATTTGAATTTCTAAAGAAAACCTTCAAATATCTGATTCTTTTTGTTTATTCTTTATATTTGTTATTCCTTAAATTTAAAAAATAATGCCCTCACAGTTATAAAGTGATTGAAATGTGCAAGTACAAAGATTAGAAATTCTTCCTAGGCTGGCACCAACTGTGTATTTTACTCTCTAAAATAGAGGTCACCAACCTTTGTCAGTTGGCTGACAGGAGGAAAAGGAAGGGGGAAGCATCATGCATGTGCACACACGCACAGGTCCGCGAGCACACGTGCGCCACAAACAGGATGGGGCAAGTGCCCTGCATGATACTAGCCCTGTCCCATTCTTGTGTGGGGCAGCGCCTTGTTTCTGTGCCCTGCGGCGCAGCAGCGGCCCATTTTTGTGCCCCATGGCATGGTGGTGCCCTGTTTTTGTGTCGTGCAGTGGTGGCCCCTTTCCACGGTGCATGGCATGGTAGGGTCCATTTTTGCACCTTGCAGTGTGGCGGTGGCCCATTTTTGCGCAGTGCAGTGACGCCCCATTTTTGTAGTGCAGTGGTGCTCTGTTTTTGCACCCCACAGTGCAGCATTTGCATCCCGGTTTTGCACCTGAGGCGCAGCGGCAGCCCATTTTTGCGCCCCATGGTACAGCATCCTCTTTTTGCATCCCACAGCCGTGGCACTAAGGCAAATGAGGGGGTGTGCGCACCCACAGCTTGGGGACACCTGGTCTAAAAGGCAGTCGTTGCATCCCTTAATTTCTCCAGCCCAGCTCCTGCTGTGGATAAGAACATTAGGCCCATCAAGTGAATCTAAATAAGCAAAATGGAAGTAGCTGCCTTCAGTTTCAGAAACTCATAATTTTCAATATATTCAAGACCTATAACCTACGAATATGTGTAACTCTTTTGAAAATGTTTTCAAACTCCTTGAAGAACAGGCAGCTATTGAGGTTGCATGGACACCTGCATAGTTATACACCTGCATAAGATACTAACTTGTGGATCAGAAGGTCTTGCTTACAGTCACGCATACCTGTTTGAATTAATGCAAAATGCCTTTTCTGAGACATCCTTGAAACCACCAGTTTCAGTAGTGATGATAACATGTAGAGCAGAGGTCCCAACCTTTTGGGCACCAGGGACTGGTTCCATGGTGAGAGGTGTTTCCGTGGGCCGGAGGGGGCGTGGTTTCATGTGCAGATGGGGCTTTGCTTGTTTACGCGGACCGACTTCTGGCATGCCACGGCCCGGTGCCAGTGCGTAGACCGGGGGTTGGGGACTCCTGATCTAGAGCCTGTCATGTAACACTTCTTTTGAGAACTGAATGCAAGTTGAGGTATTTACCATTAAAGCCTTACATGGACCAGGGTGTCTGTAGGATTTTCTACTAGTGGCTTCTTACTGTCCAATAAGACCCATCTAAGAGTATCCCCAGCCCCCTAAGGCAGGGCTTTTCAACCTTTTCACCCATTGTACCACTTTTAGGATATGGCAGCATCCGAGTACCACCAGTTGCCTAGCAAGGTGTCAAAAACGTGATGACCTCCCCCCCCAAAAGGAAAAAAGTGATGAAGTACAGGTAGTCCTCAACTTACAACAGTTCGCTTAGTGACTGTTCGAAGTTACAATGGCACTGGAAAAAGTTCCCCCCAAGCCACAGCCAAGCAAGACACCTGCTTGCCTGCCCAGCGGCACTCTTCCTCCTGTCCGAGGTTTTCATTGTTGTGAGCATTTCTGTTGAGGATTGCCAGCGGGCGTGGGGTGGTTGCAGCAGGTTTTGGTCCCTTCACATGACCCTGGGACACTGTGACCGTCATAAATATGAATCAGTTGCCAAGCACCTGAATGTAAATCACAAAACCCTGGAGATGCTGCAACATTCCAGCTGATTGGCGCTTCTTCTGGGCTCAGCAGACGTGCCGGGATCAGTGCTGCTTTCCAGCTTATTGGCGCTTCTTCTGGGCTCAGCAGAAGCACCAGGATCAGTGCCGAGCTCCAGCTGGAGCCTGGCGCTGATCCTGGTGCTTCTGCTGAGCCCTGACAGCCCTGCAGCTCCAGCCATCTCTCGCTCAGGTTTGGGCGGTGCTGCCACTGGTTCAGCTCATTCCCCTCCCCCGTTACCACCTTTCTAGGCTGGTCGCGTACCACCTGCCAGGTGCCAATGTACCACGGGTGGTACCCGTACCACTGGTTGAAAAGCCCTGCCCTAAGGAATGTCTTCCTCAGGGACCAGTGTTTGCTCTTGCCTCTGTTTTGGAACAACATTCCTCTTCAAGTTTTAACTGGTTCAAATCCCATTGGCTTTTCAGAACACCTCAGAATTTGGCCATGGAAATGGAAGAGGGTAGTGTAAGCCTTGGTGGAGCAGTGGGCTAATGCCTCCTTAAGTAACACCAGCTGCCTGCAATTAGTGCAGGTTCGCATCCCACCAGGCTCAAGGTTGACTCAGCTTTCCATCCTTCCGAGGTAGGTAAAATGAGGACCCAGATTGTTGGGGGCAATTAAGCTGACTTTGTAATAATGCCGCTTGGGGGGGGGGCGTAAGCCCTAATAAGCAGGCATATACATAGAATGAAGGTTACTGCTAAGCTTGTAAGCCGCCCTGAGTCTTCGGAGAAGGGCGGGATATAAATGGAATTAAAATAAAAATAAAATAAATAAAATAATCCCTCTTGTTATGTTTGGCTGTTCCTCAGGTGTTGAGGTTACTGTAGAAGTGAATGTAAGACACTTGAACCTTTTGGATTGGAGTGGCATATGACTTCCAGTAAACAACAATACATTATGTTGTTGCGCTACCTTACCACTACCCCCATTAAACAAAACATGATCTTAAGTAATTACAGTTTGCTGAGGTGACTTCCTAGTTCTTTGGTAAAGTATCTGTTTCTCATGGAGAAATTATCTAGCTCTACTTAAAAGCACGTAAAAATGCAAGTAGAAAAATAGGGACCACTACGGTGGGCCACATGACCACGGAGACATCCTTGGACAAGCGCTGGCTCTTCGGCTTTGAAACGGAGATGAGCACCAGCCCCTAGAGTTGGAAACGACTAGCATGCATGTGCGGGGGAACCTTTACCTTTACCTTTACTTAAAAGGATTTGATGGAAGGTGATGGAAAAGAACTGTCAGTGAATCAGTGCCAGTTAGAGAAATGATACAACTTGAGCAGTTTCTTAGGTTTCTTGTTACAATACACCTCTATAACTGATAAACTTACAAATAAGCAAGCTGTTATTATTTAGCGTTTGGCATATCATACATGGACTAGCAATGTATATTAACATTTCACCCAGATTAGTAAAACACAATACAATATAAATGTTAAAAAGATCTATGTTTATCCATTTGGCTTTCCTTTAGGAATTGATGTTAAAGTTGTTGGGCAGATGTTATGCAAGTGCCATTGGGGGCTTCCCGATTTGAGTCTTCTGGCTGATACAAATGAGGAAGGTCCGCAGGCACCGGTAGTTAAGAATTTTTCTGTTTACTGTCACTCGTGCATCTTGCCTTTGTAAAGCTGGTGGTGCTATATGGATCAGAACAGGAAGTCAGCAAGTCCGAGTGGTTTTAATACATCTACTTATAATCCTTATGGTATTGTTGAATCTGATATTAACTTGATAGTGTGGCAGCTGTTAAGGCATACAGGGGCACAGTAGACATACCCTAGTGCTAATGACCTGAGGATGGCAGCTGAAGCTCCCCATTTACTTCCATATAATTTCTGGAATATGGAATATGTTGTTCTTAGTATTGATTTTTGCTACTGTATTCTCTAAATTCATTTTATAGGAAAGAGTCCAGTCCAATGTTACTCCAAAATACTTTGGGTGGGGATTATAGGAGAGTAAGCTGTTTTTAAAGTAGATCTTTGTGGCTTTGTATGCTAGTTTGTTGTTAAGGTAGAGAAGTACGTAGTTACTTTGTTGGTGGTGCTAGGAGTGAACCTCCAGTCAGTGAAGAATTTTCCCAAGATAAGCAAACTTCTTACCACACTTAGAAGGAGAACAGGACAGAGGTAACCTCATTTGAACAGCCATCCTTATTAATTCATAGACACCCTTGTAGCACAATTAAAGATAAGAGATGAATCCACCTAAGAAAGTTAATACAGTAGCTGTTTTGGCTTAACAGGTCCACATGTCTTCTCTATTTACATCTAATTCAACTCTTCCTGTCTCTGTTAAGTTCAGCTATTGACCAGAAAAATGGAAACAAAGTGGCTATCAAGAAATTGTACCGCCCATTTCAATCAGAGCTTTTTGCCAAGCGAGCCTATCGGGAACTGCGCCTTCTAAAGCACATGAAGCATGAAAATGTGAGTATCTGCTCTAATGAACCTTTTATTTCACAGTTCAGAAAGCCCTTGCGTGCTCTATTTAGCAGCCTAACAGGAACTGTTTAGCATGGACTAACATGGATCTAGATGAAGATCTAAATCAGGGGTCCCCAACCTCCGGTCCATGGACCAGTACCGGGTCACGGCATGCCAGCAACCGGGCTGCCCCATCCGCGGGATGCAGGCAGCACACAAAACCATGCCCCTTCCGGTCCGCGGAAAAACTTCTCTCCACGGAACGAGTCCCTGATGCCCAAAAGGGATCACTCAATCTGCAAATGCTTATTGAACATTATTGAAACAAACCAGCAGTTAGAATTGGTTAAATGAATAACAATTGAGATCTAAATAGTTAAAACTGGAAGTGAAAAAGACATTAATCTCATAGTCATGATAATAGAGGAACAGAACAGATGGGTGAAAATGCTAACCATAGTTAATATGTAGCCTAACATTACAGAAATGCCAAATTAAAAAAAATTCTTCACGATTAAGTGAGAATTGTTGTAGAGTCTAATGAACAACTGGCATCAGTCTGATGTTCTGTTTACTGAGCCCTTGGGCTGAATTTTTTTTATTTTTAATTCCATTTATATCCCGCCCTTCTCCGAAGACTCAGGGTGGCTTACAAGCTTAGCAGTAGCCTTCATTCTATGTATATGCCTGCTTGTTAGGGCTTTCACACACACACCCAGCGGCATTATTACAAAGTCAGCTTAATTGCCCCCAACAATCTGGGTCCTCATTTTACCTACCTCGGAAGGATGGAAGGCTGAGTCAACCTTGAGCCTGGTGGGATGCGAACCTGCGCTAATTGCAGGCAGCTGGTGTTACTTAAGGAGGCATTAGCCCACTGCTCCACCAAGGCTCTGAATGGTATTGCTGTGTGTGTGTGTAGGATCTGTTACTTGTCTGAGATGGTATAGATTCTTCTACTTGAGCAGAGGGCTGGACTAGAAGACCTCCAAGGTCCCTTCCAGCTCTATTTTATATACATATACATATACATACATACATACGTGTGTGTACACATGCATACACACACACATATATATGAATGTGTGTTATTGTGTCTGAACAATAATATTTTATGCACAATGCTTGCACCCCTTGTCAGATTTTTGAAAGCTAAAGGGACCAAAGGTTTTTGTTATACCAATTGATACTTCCATGTGTTTTTGACAGCATTAATTGTCTGTCCAATTAAACATTACATGTTTTGTCCAGTAATTATCAGTACTGATTGTGAATCTGGGGATTGAGGAAGAGAATGCTGTCTTGTTGCTAGTTACAAATATTCTGTTCCATTCAAGCCATAACAGTTTTGTTAAAGTGCTGTTTCAGAGTTTTTGTTTTAGCATGGAGCAAACGGAATATATTTTGAATCCATTAAAATTACTATTTTTCATCATTAATTATCTTCTATTTTTCTGCCAAGCAAGTAAGTTAGTAGGTGAGAATCAGGCAGGTATGTGTTTTCATGCAAGTTAATTTGGTCAGGGTTTTCTTGATGGGATGCAGTAAATCAAGGCTCACCACTTTTTTTGGCTCCTGGCTTTGTCATTTCTAAGATGAACACTTATGGGTCACGAATTTTCATGGGAATATGTGAGATAATTGCAGGGTTGTAATATTTTATCTATTCATTAAATATTTAGGGGAGGGGCATCTATGCTGTGTTGCTAAACCAAATCTAAAATGGGTAGAAATCTTTTAGTGGCAAAGGACCATACTTAATCTTTCTGGACGAATGATGTCTACAAGAGCTTTACGTCTTCCATATGAACAAGACTTAACTGGTGGCAATATAGTGAGAGTCTTTATTTTTTAATTGTGATATATTCTTTAAGATTATTTCCTTGTGTTGCCTACCTCAAAATAGTGTTAGTTTGAGCAGATACAATTCTGGTAGAGGAATCTCTGAAGATGCACAAAGGAAGCTGCAAGTCAACAGTTTTCTCTTCTGATCCAAGGAGACACAAAAGAAAGCAGTGCAAAAAGAAACTTGATCTCCATTGATATCCTCCTTCATATGAAGCTTTTCTAACCTCTGGAGTGTTTTTAGAGGAGTTGAACAGATGGGAAATCTTAGTTCTGCAATTTGCTCTCACTTGTTCAGATCAAACCTATATACATGAAATGCATGCAACATATAGCATACTAAATGTAACACCATTTCCCTACAGCAAAACAAACCCTGAATTCACTAATCATTTGTTCATCATATTTAAGAACCGTCCATCTCCTTCACAAAGTGATTCTGGGAGATGTTCAGTAAAATATTAAAAACATAAAAAATAATATGTAAAATTTAAAAAAGGCAATGAATGTTACAAATTGATTAAAAAGTGGGGAGGCTTTCAGGGCACCATTTGCTTGCTCCAAGAAAAGGTGCAGAGCCATGTTTTTAACACCATTGTGGAAGGCCAAGAGAGTGGAGACCTGCCTCACCTCTGGTAGGGGGTAGACTTCCACAGAGTGGGGGTAAAGGCCGAGAAAGCTTTCTTTGTGGACCCCACCAATCACTCTTTGACTGATGGGGTCTGCAACACATCTTTCCTGTGTGATGGGGGGGGACATGCTGATGTAATGGGATAAATATAGTTCCATAGGTAACGTGGCCTCATGCCCTGTAGGGCTTTAAAGATCATAATCAACATTTTGAATTGGATCTGGAAGCAGACCGGCAATTAATGTTTCTCATGCAAATAATTGCAATGGCATTATTTTCTTACTTGTGTTTCCCTTCTGTAGGTAATTGGGCTTCTAGATGTCTTCACGCCAGATCCTTCACTAGATAAATTTAATGACTTGTAAGTGTATAATTTTGGGGAAAACTTTGGGTTCTGTGTTATGATTTACACTAAAACAGATGCTGATCTCAAATTTCTTTGTATTTATATTGATGGAATTATTGTTCTTCTTTGCAGACCTGAGCATTTTATGATTCACAGGCGATCCCAGTCTAGCACACAGCATTGGTATCAGTGGGAGAATAGGGCTTCAGAAATGGGTGGGTGGGTGTCGGGGGCAGGATATCAGTGTGGCATTTGCAGAAGGTGGTGCATTGGCAGGGTGGCTGTGGTCCTCCACAATATTCCCAGTTTCTCATGTGGCCCCTTGGGAAAATTAATGGCCCACCCTTGTTCTTGGTTAGGTTTGCTCTGGAGTTAACTGGAACAGTTTGGAATCTGGTTCTTCATATTAGGATACGTTAATGTAGATGTTGGTGAGTGTTATCATTATGCTGCAAGAATCGTGACTAGAATAACATCACAACCATCTATGTCTTTGCACACAATGAACTTAGCTGTTACCTCTTTACAGGTTTAAGTAGAAAAACTTCTGAAATATTTTTCTAGTTTTAATGGTTGAGATTTTACTAAATAAAGCTGGAGGACATTTAGACCAAATGTTTGCCAAATAAAATGTAAACCAGCACATTAATGCCAATTTTGTTTTTCAGTGGTGAAAATATTGCTGATGGAATTATTTAAAGTAATATATCTTATTCTAAAAGTAGTTAATTTATTCATTTGTTAGGTGTATGTGCCGCTTTGTTTAATTGTCAAGAAGTTGAATATCTGATATTTTAAAAAACCATGTTTATTATTTATAATTAGGTATTGAAATATCTGGTTATTTATTAAAAAGTAGATTGTCTTAGTCATTTGAAACCTAAAGCAGCTTTTTCTACTTGGCAGTAGCCAGGTATTCAGCCACAGTTTCTGTTGTATTCAATCAAAATATAAAATGGGTGCTGTAGTATGCAACACTTGGGAAATTTAAGCTACCTGTACAAAAACAGAAATGTGCTATTTCTTCCTCCCCATGTAGCTGGAGAAGTCTATGAAACTTTTATTAGTTACTTGGGTTTGTGTAATTAATTGCTTCCATAAATAGTTTATTTTCCCCCTCTTCCTCTGTTTTAAATTAGTATTGAATGTTTGCATTATTTGTTAGCTTTTAAACCCTGTATTTAAAGTTCTGCATTTTCTTATTACATGTGAATACAATAATATCTACCATACATGTATTAGTGTAAAAAGGCTGCAGTTATTAAGTTACTTCAACCATATTTTTATCATTAGTTATTTATATTGTTGGGATGGCTTGTGAGCTATTCAGCAGCTTTGCAATATTCATAAGCTGTGGCACATTAGCCATAATAAAATTATGGAGGAAAGCACACATCATTGTTTTCAGTATTCAACAATTGTCAGTACTCCAGGCCTGGTTCCTTGTTTATCCTGTTTTTTTTTAATCAGAAAGTTCTGCTTTTTCCCTTGCGCTAAATATAGTCCCCAGAAGCTGAAAAGTACCTGCTTTTTCCACCCTTTTTATGTGTTTGATCAGTTTTCTGCAAATTTCACTGTTTCCCTTTGAATTTAAATAATTGATAGCAGGATACAGATTGGACTACCTTAGACATGTTTAAAGGGTTAGGTGAATTTCATTTAATTTAGTAGGAGTTCTAATTAAGCATTAATGATATTTTATTACTTCTGGCAAGCAAGATAATACTTTTCCATGTGCCAGAGCTTCTCACATTATCTGTTCTATTCCAAAGTCCCCAAGACTTGTCCTTCCAAGTAACTTACATTGCAATCTTCAATGTAAAGTCTTCATCTTTTTATCAGTCTTGGTCGCGAGAGCACACTTGTGCCTCTCCTTTGAATGACTATTTATTTAAGAAATTTATATGCAATATGGAAGCGATTTACGTTGTCTGTCTCTAAGAAGTATCCATTGTTGTCTATGGCCCTGTGGATTCCCATCCCAAGAACTAGCTCTGCTTAAGAAAAATTAGGTCGCAGAACATAAGCTAAACTATTTAGTTCAGCTTTATCTCCTGATGCTTATCAACATTTTCTTGGAGACAATTTATTAATATGTTCACTAAGAGTCAATATTGACTTGATGGCATCTTTCCCTGGTTTATACAGATATAAACATAAGTCATAATGTAATGTTACTATCTTGATTTTTATGATTTTTTAAAATAATTTTTAATCTATTAATTTTTTGAACTCTGCAGTACACTGCCCAAAGTCACTTGTTTGTAAGATAGATGGCTATGTAAATGGGTTCAATAAATAAATATTTTTTTAAAAAAAATCCTGACATAGACCAGGTTCATATATTTTATGTTGGAAATGTAGGTTTGAAGGACTGTTTTATCTGCTTTATATGAGATGCTCAGTTGTCTCCACTTATCCTAATTTTGATCTGGTTTGCCTTGATAAATGGATTTCAGCTGAAGCAGTTAGATGATGGAGGGATCAAAAGAGCAGTTTTGCATCTTCGGGTAGGCAACCTCGGCTCTTTTATGATGCATGGACTTCAACTCCCAGAATTCCTGAGTCAGCTATGCTGACTCAGGAATTCTGGTAGTTGAAGTCCATGCGTCATAAAAGAGCCGAGGTTGCCTACCCCTGCTCTAGTTGAACTCAGTTTTATGTAGTAGTATAAAACTATGCCAACTGTAGATAATGTTATCTATCAACATTTCGTGTTCTAAAGCATAAACCATTTGTGATGTTCAGTTAAAAAAAAACCCAGAAAGCCTTTATATAACATAATGCTAAGTGGAAAATAAGAGCAATTTTTACATGGTTATTTTATAATCCGAAGTAAATTCTGTCTTGCTCTCAAACCTAGGTAATAGACTTTAGAAAGGAGTTTTGCCACCAGTTCTCTAGAATTTTAGGAAAGGTTTCAAGGCACTTCTTTTTACATTGACCTTTTTATTATGCAGACAGTCATTGATTTACAACCATTTGTTTAGTGACCAAAGTTACAACAGTCCTGAAAAAAGTGACCTTTTTTCACACTTAACAACCATTGCAGCATCCCCCTGGTTACATGATTAAAATCTGGTCAGTTGGCATGTATTTATGACGGTTGCAGTGTCCCGGGGACATGTGTTCACCTGACAAGCAAAGTCAATGGGGAAGCCAGATTTACTTAACCATGTTACTAACCTAACAAATGCAGTGGTTCACTTAACAGTTGTGGCAAAAAAGGCTTTAAAATGGAGCAGAGTTCACTTAGCAAGTTTCTTGCTTAGCAATGAAAATATTGGAATATAGGGCTACCTATATTCCAATTTAGGGTTCATTTTTAAAGATAGGCTTATTTTTTTACACTGTCCTCACAGCTTCTTGAAGAAATCTTCATAATCTGGCATGCCTATACATGATAACCTGCTACTCTACAATATACACTGCCCCGAGTCCTTCGGGAGAAGGGCGGTATATAAAAACAAACAAACAAATAAATAAATAAATAAATTACAATTAGACTATGTAATTTGGTTTAGTTCATATTTAATTGCCTTTTCATTTTAGCTACCTTGTCATGCCATTTATGGGAACAGACTTAAGTAAAATAATGAAGCATGAGAAACTAACTGAAGATAGGATCCAGTTCCTGGTCTACCAGATGTTAAAGGGCCTAAAGGTTAGATCTTTCTCTTTCAATTGCTTTGTTGGCTTTTGTCATCATTCTCTCTTATATCCTTTCCTGTGATAAGTAGTTAAGGCATCATGCTAGAAACCAGGAGACTGTGAGTTCTAGTCCTAACTGCCTTAGGCACAATGCCAGCCAGGTAACTCTGAATCTATTATTTTCAGCTCTGGGAAGAAGGTAATGGCAAACCACTTCAGAAAACCCTTTCCACAAGAAAATTGCAGGGACATGTTGAGGCAGCCTCTGATAATCAGACACAATTGAATGAAAGAAAATATATATATATGAGGAACCTCCTCGTGCAATTTTATAATCCACTTCATGGTGTAAAATTACATATTAATTGACAGATGGAATTTGGTCCTGAAATATCCAAGATGTGTAAGCTTCCTTTAAATTATGTTACAAAATTGTTTTGAAGATCCTGAATTAATTTGGCAACAATCAGTTACTCTTCTAGATTTGGGCTTAATGGTAAATTATCTCTCCTTTTATTTGCAGAAGGAGGGAAGGGGAAAGGAAGGAAGGATAGAGTAGGAATACGGATGATGAATAGGGATAAAGTAAAGTGAAGTGGAATGGAATGAAATTTTGCAGTCAGGTTTAGGACTTGCCACTGCTGAATTTACTGCAAACCAAGCAAGGAAAACAACTTTGGGTCTCACGTTGTTCTCTGATTCTTTAAGCCAGAAAGTCATCTCAGTTGCAATGTGCAATCTGGCCCAGATGCAGGGAGAAATGGAAAGCCAGAAATATTGTACCTGGTGTTTGCTGAGAAGCAACACCTGGCTGTTTTCATGTTTGTTTAAACTTCCTGTTAACATCAACAAGAAATGAAAACTTTATCTTTTTGAAAAAGAAATGGGACACTTGATGTTGTAAGTACTGTCATGGGGGATTAAGAATGATTTCATATACTTGATTGATTTCCTACCTTTTCCTCTACAAGTTTGAGGATACAGGTAGAGAGCATTTATCCTCCCAGAACAACAACCCCATGAGATATATTGAATTGCAATAGAGACTGATTCCAAATAACCCTGTGAGCTTTCATGGCTCAGGCAGGTCTTGAATCTGTGCCTTCCCAGTCCTAGTCCATCACATTCATAACTACATTACAGAATCACTGTAAATCATTGTTTTTCTCTGTTTCCTATTAGCTTCTTTAGGAAGCTTTGCTTGCCTACAAATATTTCCATAATGATCCTTTCCTATTCTATATTTGTGTATATTTTCTTATACACAAAATACATTGTGGAAATGTGCAAACATAAGTGTTCATGCTAAAGTTTCAAATGTTTTTTTCCTGCTTAAAGTAGTAGGAAGAAGTGAAAGGCTAAGATTAAAATGGCTGAAGGCTCTAGTTTGGGAATCCCACATTGATGGCAACGCCATCTGTTGAAGTGAAACAAGGACAGAAATAGAACCAAGAAGAGCTATGGTGTAGAAAATCACCATCTGAGCTCTGTTTTGCAAATTCATTTTATCTGGAAATTTAGTGCTTGCAGGGAAGAAGGGCAGACATTTGGTCTTGAGCCATAATTCAAAAGACTGGTTTCCTACATATGTAGGTAAGGTAAATTGTTGGTCTGTATCAAAGAGATAATCCTCCATTAACAGTTTTTGGTTTGATAGAAGAATTTTGAGTTTTCCATTCATATGTTTCTCAATCTAGATGTCTGATTTCTGACAACTTAAAGATTGATTTCTAGGTTGTTGGATTGCAACTTCCATAAAACACAGCTAAAGTACAATAGGTAGGGTCTTTTTGAGTTGAAAGACAAATTTTAATTTCAAAAGCTTTTCATGGACACTGACAAAATGGCTCTTCCCTGTGAACTCTTGCCCATTCATGTAACAAATGTGTGTAGTGGGGTGCCCCAGGGCTCTGTTCTAGGCCCAGTGCTCTTCAACATCTTCAGCAACGATTTGGACGAGGGGATAGATGGGGAACTCATCAAATTTGCAGACAACACCAAGCTGGCAGGAGTAGTCAACACTCCAGAAGATAGGCTTAAGATACAGGAGGATCTGGACAGACTTGAACAATGGGCACTATCTAACAAAATGAAATTCAATAGTGAAAAAAGTAAGTTTCTACATTTAGGCAAGAAAAACCAAATGTACAGGTATAGTATAGGTGGTACCTTGCTCAATAGTAGTAACTGTGAGAGGGATCTAGGAGTCCTAGTGGACAATCATTTAAATATGAGCCAGCAGTGTGCTGCAGCTGCCAAAAAAAGCCAACGCAGTGCTAGGCTGCATTAACAGAGGGATAGAATCAAGATCACGTGAAGTATTAATACCACTTTACAGTGCCTTGGTAAGGCCACACTTGGAATACTGCATCCAGTTTTCGTCACCATGGTGTAAAAAAAATGTTGAGATTCTGGAAAGAGTACAGAGAAGAGCAACAAAGATGATTAGAGGTGCGGAGGCTAAAACATATAAGGAACGGTTGCTGGAATTGGGTATATCTAGTTTAATGAAGAGAAGGACGAGGGGGGACATGATAGCAGTGTTCCAATATCTCCGGGGCTGCCACAAAGAAGAGGGAGTCAAGCTATTCTCCAGAGCACCCGAAGGCAGGACAAGAAGCAACGGATGGAAACTAATCAAAGAGAGAAACAACCTAGAACTAAGGAGAAACTTCCTGACAGTTAGAACATTTAACCAGTGGAACAACCTGCCTCCAGAAGCAGTGAATGCTCCAACACTGGAAGTTTTTAAGAAGAGACTGGACAACCATTTGTATGAAATGATATAGGATTTTGGACTAGAAGACCTCCAAGGTCCCTTCCAACTTTATTATTATTATTATGTTATAGTGGGGGCATTCAGGTCACAAAATAGCATTTATGAGAAGGCAAACAGATGAGGCTGTTCTGAACAGTGTCTCATACTCTAATCTTGCAGTATGCTCATTGTTGGCCCAGATTACCTTTATCCATTAACAGATGGGTATTCATGCAAAGTGCACCATTGAAGACACCAAACATTTTTGATTCCTAAAAACTATAAAGAGGTTTTGTGGGGCCCTGAGGCATATCTATAAATATAGACAAAGCTACAGCCTGATGTTTTGCTTAGGAGAAGACCTTCTTTAAAATAAAAAATGAAAGTCAAATCAGGATGAGGATGACTACGTACACCACAATGGTTCCCCATGGATTGTTTTTGCCATTGCTCTGAAAAGCTTTGGAACAAAAAAAACATGTTTCATCAATAGCAAATGAGTAATGTGTTTTTTGTTTCTTTCCACAGTATATCCATTCATCTGGCATAATTCATAGAGTAAGTAAAACTCTTCAGGCTTTTCTTTTTGATAGGTTTATATATTCTTGTGGAAAGATTCTCTTCAATGATATATCCATATATAGTGCTTGGAATTTTTATCCTGAAATTTTATCCGGAAATATACAAAGAAAGATAACGTTTATTGCACAATTTCAATTATTGATAGCTACAAAGCTTCATTGAAAAAGTCTTTGCTGTTTTTAATGAGTACTTGGTTAATGTATTCCTTGGGTTCTTTCATGTACTGTTTGCAGAGTTACAGCTTAAATGCAAATTAAACTCTATCCTTCAGGAATTATCACAGTGTTGTTGTTGTTAGTTGCGAAGTCGTGTCCGACCCATCGCGACCCTATGGACAATGTTCCTCCAGGCCTTCCTGTCCTCTACCATCTTCTGGAGTCCATTTAAGCTCACGCCTACTGCTTCAGTGACTCCATCCAGCCACCTCATTCTCTGTCGTCACCTTCTTTTCTTGCCCTCAACCTTTCCCAGCATTAGGCTCTTCTCCAGTGAGTCCTTCCTTCTCATTAGGTGGCCAAAGTATTTGAGTTTTAGCTTCAGGATCTGGCCTTCTAAAGAGCAGTCAGGGTTGATCTCCTCTAGGACTGACCGGTTTGATCGCCTTGCAGTCCAAGGGACTCGCAGGAGTCTTCTCCAGCACCATTGTTCAAAGGCTTCAATTCTTTGGCGCTCAGCCTTTCTTATGGTCCAGCTTTCACTGCCATACATTGCAACTGGGAAGACCATAGCCTTGACTATACGCACTTTTGTTGACAGGGTGATGTCTCTGCTTTTTAGTGTGCTGTCTAGATTAGCCATGGCTTTCCTCCCCAGGAGCAAGCGTCTTTTAATTTCTTGGCTACAGTCCCCATCTGCAGTGATCTTGGAGCCCAGGAAAATAAAATCTGTCACTACCTCCATTTCTTCCCCATCTATTTGCCAGGAATTGAGAGGGCCAGATGCCATGATCTTGGTTTTCTTAATATTTAGTTTCAACCCAAGTTTTGCACTCTCCTTCTTCACTCGCAACAAGAGGCTCTTTAGTTCCTCTTCACTTTCTGCCATTAGAGTGGTATCATCTGCATATCTTAGGTTGTTGATGTTTCTTCCGGCAATCTTAATTCCAACTTTTGATTCATCTAGCCCTGCCTTTCTCATGATGTGCTCTGCATATAAGTTAAATAGGCAAGGTGACAGTATACAGCCTTGCCGGACTCCTTTCCCAATTTTGAACCAATCAGTGGTTCCGTGTCCAGTTCTCACTGTTGCTTCTTGGCCCACATATAGGTTTTTCAAGAGACAAATAAGATGGTCTGGTACGCCCATCTCTTTAAGAACTTGCCACAGTTTGTTATGATCCACACAATCAAAGGCTTTGGCATAGTCAATGAAGCAGAAGTAGATGTTTTTCTGGAACTCTCTAGCTTTCTCCATGATCCAGCGTATGTTAGCGTATCACAGTAATCATTTCCAATTCAATATAAATGTGATGAATGGTACAGGTTTCTTTTGTGATTGATTAAAAGGAGATCAGGATGTTTGCATGCATGTAGTATTTTCATTTTGCTCAGTGGAAATGTTATGGTTATATACGTACACACATGTTTGACTTTGGAATTTTTTTTAATCCTGTTGCTTGCTCCCTTGGCTTCTGTGATTTATTGATCAGTCACTGCCAGAGAAGCTTCTGGCTGAGTATTCGTCCCTATGTTCATATTTGGCTACACATCAATCCATTTGCATTCTGGGCCATTGTTTGTCTTGAAGAAGTAAAAAAAAATGGCTGCCTTTGAAATAAATACTTCCAACTACAAATAAATTCAGTTTTAGATTTCTTGTTTTAAATATCTTCCTAGGATTTAAAACCTGGAAACCTAGCGGTTAATGAAGACTGTGAGTTGAAGGTAAGAAACTGAATGCTCTAGTTGCTTTTTCAGAAGTAAATACTGGGGAATCTGGAAGTATGTCAGATATAATTAATGCAAAAAGCATTTTAAAACTGAGAACAGGTTACAGTCTGTAGCACTATTGTGTGAAGTAATAGACTGTTAATGTCTGTGTGCCTGGATTAACTCCAGATTTCCTGACTAAGAGTAGACTCTGCAACGTTGCACACTGTGGTATGTAAGGATGATTGCTTATAAAAGAAGTTTGTTAACATTTTTCCAGAAGCTTAAGCTTGAATGTTTTACATAGATAATTATTGGATTCCATCCCATTATTTGTAAGAAGACAGCAGAATCAAGTCTTTGTCTTTTACAAAAGACCATTTATTCGTCTTTTACAAAAGGTATCTTTAATTAAGCTGTGGAAAATAAGATACAAGCTGGAAACAGCATGCTCGTCTAGATTGGGGTAATAGGAATAAAATGCTGAGTAGACACTCTAGGGCTTTTCACTTTGCAAGGCTTTCATTTAGACAATTGAGCATCTTAATAAAGGCTGTGTTGATGGGGTTCATGTAAAAAGCTTCAAAAAATTAAATTATTTTTGAGTTAACTTGGATTGACTGAAGCTACAAGTAGTTCAGTATGACCTTCAGTTTGGGTGTATGTTACAACCATAGCTGGTTACTGAGTTCAGGATTTGTATGAATTTATGGCAAAGAAGACAATCTTTCTAACAAGCAGTAATCCATAGGAGAGCACATTAACGCAACATAAATTACTTAAGTTTTGTTAGAGCATCATGTCTGTGTTTAAACAGATAAACTGTTTTTTTTAAAAAATTCCAACAGAAAAAGAGGAATTAAACAGAGGGTTAGATGTAAAGTATTTTCATGGAAATGTTGTAGCAAAATCCTTTGAAAACATGCAAAGCTTCTTACCTGCCAGCTGTTAAATTGCAACTTTAACATAAGAAAGCAATTACAGGTGGTCCACAACTTATGATCAGTTATTTAATGACTGTTCAGTCGTTACAGGCTTGAAATGGGTGCTTTAGAGCAGAGCTTTTCAACCAGTGGTACGGGTACCACCTGTGGTACATTGGCACCTAGCAGGTGGTAAGCGACCGTCCTAGAAAAGTGGTAGGGGGGAGGGGAATGAACTGAACCAGTGGTAGCACCACAGAAGCCTGAGCAAGAGATGGCTAGAGCTGCAGGGCTGTCAGGGCTCAGCAGAAGCGCCAGGATCAGCGCCAGGCTCCAGCTGGAGCTCGGCGCTGATCCTGGCGCATCTGCTGAGCCCAGAAGAAGCGCCGATCAGCTGGAATGTTGCAGCATCTCCGGGGACTTGTGGTTTACATTCAGATGCTTGGCAACTGATTCATATTTATGATGGTCACAGTGTCCCAGGGTCATGTGAAGTGACCAAAACCTGCTGCAACCACCCAGCAGAGGGGGCGGGAATAAAAACCAAACAGCCCCCACCCCACCCCCGCTGCCAATCCTCAACAGAAAAGCTCACAACAATGAAAACCTCGGACAGGAGGAAGAGCGCTGCCGGGCGGGCAGGCAGGTGTCTTGCTCGGCTGTGGCTTGGGGGGCACTTTTTTTCAGTGCCATTGTAACTTTGGACACTCAGCGAACTGTTGTAAGTCGAGGACTACCTGTACTTCATCACTTTTTTACTTTTTTTTTTTGGTCAAGTTTTTGACACCTTGCTAGGGGACTGGTGGTACTCGGATGTTGCCATATGCTAAAAGTGGTACAATGGGTGGAAAGGTTGAAAAGCCCTCCTCTAGAGATCATAAAGCACTTCCTGTTGTAATAAAATCTCAGACTTCTTTCCCATCACATGGCTACATTTTGAGCACTTAGCAGCCTGTTCTCATTTACAACCAATTGCCAAATGTCCTGCCATCATGTGATCGCCGTTTATAATTTTCTCTCCCAGCTTTGCCAGTGTTGGGAAGCACCCAGCCTAGCAAGGAGAAGAAATCAAGCTCAGAGCTAGACTGGAGTCACAGTACAACCACAAAAGGGCTAAGGTCAACCCTCCCTAGGTTCCTTGGAGCCTTATCTACTGGTTTGCAGGAGTAGACTACTAGACTGGGGAGGTCCCTGTATTATAGAAAGAACATAATAATAGTTAACTCAGACTCTGCAGGTGTGTATCTGGTTGGGTGTGCCTAACATCCAGAAAAAGACCCAGAAAGTCAATAGGGGAGTCAGCATAAAAGTTTGAAATGGAGGGGATGTTGGATTTCATCCATTGCCCTACTGCAGCAGCCCCCAACCTTTTGGGCAGCAGGGACCTGTTCCACGTAGAAAGGTTTTTCCACAGACTGGAGGGGTGTGTGGTTTTGTATGCGGCCTGCAGATGCAGCTTCGCTTGCTTGCACGGACCGGTTGTTGGCATGCCGCAGACCAGTGCCAGTCCACAGACTGGAGGTTGGGGATCCCTGCCCTAGTAAGCAGAGGGACTTTCTCTCCCCCTCTATGCAGGGAGGAAAAATCCTTCCACACACTGGAGGAATGGTCCTCAAATCTGGCAAAAACACTGACAAAATATAGCATTTTCGTGGTCATTCTCCCTGGCTTGGACCCTTTCCTCTCTCCACCATGTCCTGGAAGCCCAGGCCCCAGCAGTCTGCTTCATGACCCACACCATTGCTTAACAACTGCAAGAGGGAGAGCCAGGATTGCAGTCGGTGAACAAAGTGGTCACATAGTATCTCAAATCAACAAGATTTCAGGTCCAATTGTGGAGGATTACCTGTAAGTGCTCTATTTCATTTTTTAAAAATTGCATTGAACTGGTTCCACATTTTGGTACGTGCAGTAAGGAATAGTGAGATTGATTTTCAAATTGTATCTCCATCAACTTTGGGCATAGTATCCTTGAACCCTATGTAATGCTTGGAGCCAGAGGTCTTTGACACTTTGCATGGCATTTTGGAGTATCTGATAATTGGGGAGGGGGGGATCTGTTTCTGCCAGCTGCATTATTATGGCCTAAAATAAGCTTAAAGCTTTCTCAGTAGCTGTGAATATATGAATAATAAGCCAAATTCATGTGGTTTCAGTTTTGCTTTATGATTATATAATGTAAAAATAATTCCTGTGAACTGAGATTTCCACCTACAACTGTCAGGAAAAATGTAATATATAGAACCTGTGTTTATGATGATTGAATAAATAGCATGTAATGGATAGGGCTTTGAAATTCTTGTCCTTTACTTGCAAAAATGCTACTTAATATGAACAAGGCTACAAAATCTAAATAACCGTTTGCGTTCCTCTAAAATAAGGGTATCATTTCATTGCAATCAATTATTTGGATAATGTTGTAAGTTGAACGAAGGTAATGACAAAATATATGAATATGAGAAATGTATTTTAGCAATAAGACCAAAATGTAATGTAGCCTGTTAGGGATCTTTAACTATTTTCAAGGTAATAGGTTTACATTTTTAGGAAGAGGCCATTGAATTAATAGGATTTAAGAATGATAAATATATTAATAGATATTTTCTAACATGAACAAATCTCATCCCAATTCAAGGTGTTTATGACATTCCAGAAATGAAAATAGATTATATTTTGTTCCTCTAAAACAGATTTTAGATTTTGGGCTGGCAAGACATACAGATAGTGAGATGACTGGCTATGTGGTCACTAGGTGGTATCGAGCCCCAGAAGTTATACTTAATTGGATGCATTATACACAAACAGGTAATTTTTGTATTTGCTAGAAACTGTTTTTCTGTGTTGGGGTTTCTGTAACCACTGATTTCATCACTCCTATTGCAAAAGAGCAGCAGCTTTACACTTGGGGGGGGCGAAAGCCCTAATAAGCAGGCATATACATAGAATGAAGGCTATTGCTAAGTACATTTGATTTGTGCTTAGATTGTAAGCCGCCCTGAGTCTTCGGAGAAGGGCGGGATATAAATGGGATTAAAATAAAAAAATAAATAAAAAATAATAGACTAACGGAAAAAGTCTATTGTTTTATTAGCAGAGACATTGAATAAAATTGCAAAGAATTAAACAACAGGTAGTGTAGCTCTTTGCATATTAATTTCCATAACGTTTCCAGAGGGTAACATCTTAGTTCTAGTCATCTGCATGACATGAGGTAGGTTTCTGAAATTCTTGGGTTTCAAGGCTTTGCCATTTCTGCAATGTCTGACTTCACTTGTCTGGTTTACCTATTCAGTCATTCTTAACAGTGGCCCCTTACTATGGGGACTTGGAAGCCGAGTAGCCATATCTAGCTTCTGAAAAATCTGCCTACAAGTAGTCTTTGCTTACCAATCATTTGTTCATAGACCATTTGAAGGTACAGTAGGGCTGAAAAAGGAGAGTTACAACCAATTCCAGCTCCCAGCACCTTCCCACTCACGTGATTTGCAACCTGGGCACCTGGCAACTGGCTTGTGGTTACAAAGGTTGCAGTGTTCTGCAGTCACATGATTGCCATTTGCAACCTTCCTTGCCGTTTTCCCACAAGCAAAGTTCCATAAACAAAATCTCAGTCTCTCTCATCCTGGAGTAGCGACCCCAAACCTCACCTAACCTTCACAAACCATCACATACCCTGCAGTTTCAATTACCATAATTAAATGAAGGTTACCTGTATTGCCTTTCATGCTTGTATTCCTATGTCAGATACAAGTATCATCATTGTGATTACATACAATGTCTCCCACAATTTCCTCATCCTCCTCTTTCTTCAAATGCTATCCTGAAGACTTAGACCAACAATTATTTTCTCTCTGCTAATTCTGAGTCTTAATTACTATATTAATTATTTATTAGTTACCACTGTTTGCATTTCTGACAAGGGAAGCTGGTACTTCCAGAAAACTCATTTCATAATAGTGAGCCAACCATAGAAGTGTTATTTTTATTTTTTAAAAATAATAGCCTACTGATTCATAGAACTCACTGGACCTGATTATTTTTTTTTCAGTCTTAACACAAGATTTATGAGCAGATGAAATGGAAATGAGACTATAGCATGCTGAGCTCCTTACATGAAAATTTAAAATGTAATAAAGAGCTGGCACAACAGACAGCTTTAATTCAGATCATACCCAGCTGCTTCATCAATGCTAAAGAACAGAAACTTTGAAAGAAAGAAGATGCCTGTAGATCAGACCATTAATGTTCTAAAAAGCATTCATTGAACTATTGAAATTGCAGAAATAGAATACACATTTTCAGTTACAAATCACAAAACACTGATTTTGTGTTGTTGCTTTCTTTTTAAAGGTTTTGTGGTTGATTGATGAGCTGAATTTAGATGTTGCTCACCAGTTTAATGGGTGCATTTTCTGTATTTCAGTGGATATCTGGTCAGTGGGGTGTATAATGGCTGAGATGGTAACAGGAAGGCCCCTTTTCAAGGGCAATGATCGTATCCTTTCTTGATGAATGCTTCACATTAAGTTGGAGAAATATGCAAAAACTCAGGTATCAAAGTAAGTCACTTTGTAGTCACTTAAAAATCATCAGTTGAGCTATTTATGTGCAAACATCAAGGCAGGTCCAGTGATCTATAGCTTTTCCAGAAAGTTGTGAGATTAATAGTTTGTTCCACCTCATAGCATTAGTGATAGCATTTAGACTTATACCAACCCATAGCACTTTACAGCACTCTCTGAGCAGTTTGTAATGAAGAAACATTACACAATCTGGGTCCTCTTTTTACCGATCTTGGAAGGATGGAAGGATCTAGCCATGTCAAGATCAAACTTCAGGCTGTGGGCAGAGTTTGCCTGCAATACTGCATTTTAACTACTGTTCCATCAGGACTTTGTTATAATTAAGTATAATTAAATGCTGGTTGGACGTCACATTTTTAGCTCCAACATTTGGCATATAGGGTTGCATTTCAGTTTATTTTATATGTGTTGAAGCAGTTTATGTCAATGGGCATTTTAGAGGCTCAAAATGAGATGAAAAATCAGTGTTTAAAGTCAAATGTAGCTTTCTATCTTCAACATTTGGAAGACAAGGTCATTGATACTAGATTAACAAAGAAAGAAAGCTGAAATTTTAATTTAGTTATTGTAAGGTCCTGACTCGGTTATTACTCCCAAGAAAGCTGAAATCATGAAATGCATTGTTTCAAACAGGAACTTTTATTGAGAATCAGTGAAAGCAGAGTGGCAAAGCAAGATCTGAGGAATTCCCATGTAAATTGTTACATTAAGGTTTTCCTTGACAAATCCCTCCCCCCCAAGTGTCCAACTTTCCAGCGCTCTTCCAGCCAATCTACAGGTGTGAAGTTGTTATGGGAACTGGAACAATAAGGGATGGTTCCCAGCTCCTGTGTCTTCTTTTTACAATGGCTCGGAGATAAGGCAGATGGCTCCTGGCATATTCCTCCCCTTCTTCACACCCAAAGCGATACATCAAAACGTAGAGAGAACAAAGTAAAGGAAATACATCTGTGAGTCCCCGTTCCCGATTATGAAGGGGTCCTGACAGTTATAAAAGCTTTTACAAATTGTTAGCCTGAGAACACACAAAGAGATGACCAAAAATAGTTGTTAATTACTAACCAACTGCTGGTAGTTGTGAAAAAATACATGAAGTATATATGTTATATGGTTTGATTTCAAGAGTAAGAAAATCAATTATATCATTTTTTAATGACATGCTGACTGAATATTTGATTCCTGACTTTGACATTCAGATCTGGACCAGCTTACAGAAATTATGAAAGTTACAGGCACACCAACTCAGGATTTTGTTCAGAAGCTACAAAGCCAAGATGTAAGTTGCTGCTTTTGCAAAATTTCCATGTGCAGGTTCAGAAATAGATGGTTCTGTGGTACTTAAATGTACTGGTGCTATTTTGAGATTTTCTTTTAACACAGCATAGAAAACAGCAAATCAAGGAAATCTGGTTAGAAACTATTAGAAACTTTTTTTAGTTGGGCTTTTTTCATACACTTTTTTATTCACAGTCATCAGTACCCCATTAATATAAATCATGTGTGTCAAACTCGATCACGTCACATGACGTATTGTGACATTTTTTGCCTTTCTAGAGCTGGGGTGGGTGTGGCTTGTGCATGATGCATCTGGCCCATGGGCCGCCAGTTTGACACCCCTGATATAAATGATTGCTATCTTAAAATCTATATATCGTAAGAAATGGTTCTAACTTTTTAAAAAGAAATATTCTAGGCAACTTCTGTTTGAAACCTTACTTATTGTGATTCTTTCACCCTTCAGATGTTGCTGAACTTCCCTTTTCCATGTTAGATATGCTTGATGTAGGAACAAATTGTCACATGATCGCAATAAAATGATCTGAAATCAAAGGAAGAGATAGGTGGAAATTGTTTATCCTAACCAATCGAATGAGATAGAGACATATGACATCACTTCTCATGAGATGGACAGCTATATAAATTTGATTAATAAAAATTAAAAGTCACACAGACAAAAATAAGAGGTGCAAGAATGTTAAACTTGACTTACATTGTGTACAGG
Organism: Vipera berus; assembly: GCF_964194415.1. Lineage (NCBI taxonomy): Eukaryota > Metazoa > Chordata > Lepidosauria > Squamata > Viperidae > Vipera > Vipera berus. Next base: position 20,394,754 of record NC_138208.1, on the reverse strand, counting down.
TAATCCTTGATTTATGACCACAATTGACTCCAGGATTTCTGTTGCTAAGCAGTTGTAAAGTGAGTCACACTCAATTTTGCTAACTTTTTGTTAAGGAAATCACTTGTAGTTGTTAAAATAATAACCCAGGTATTAAGCGAATCTGGCCTCCCACATTAACTTTGCTTGTCGGAAGCTGGCCGGGAAGTTGCAGATGGCAACCACATGACCCCAGCTACTGCAACTGTCATAGAAACATGCCAATTGCCAAGGCTCAAATTTTGATAAAGTGACCATGGCGATGTGGCAATGTTGTAAGTACAAGGATTGGTTGTAAGTCACTTTTTCTAGTGCCGTTGTAACTTCAAATGTTCACTAAATGAATGGTTGTAAGTCGAGAACCACCTGTACATAGCACTTCCCTTTGTAGTGGCCTTATAAGCACCGGCCCCTAGAATTGGACACAACTGGAAAGGGGAAACCTTTACCTTTATGTGTGTATGTACGTGTGTGTGTGTGTATGTATGTATGTGTGTGTATATATATATATATATACACACACACACATACACACACATATGTAATTTTTCTCTGTATTCCAGAAGTGCATTTTTTCCCATATTTTTTCTCAGGAAGGAAACCCAGTTTGATGGCATCTAATTTCTTTTTCTTTGTTTCTTTTCCTAAATTAATAACAATTCGCATCCAATAATCTTTGTTTCTATTTATTTTAAGGCAAAAAATTATATCAAAAGTCTTCCACAAGTACAGAAAAAAGATTTTGCTGCCATTTTAAAAAATGTAAACCATTTAGGTAAGTTAAATATTGATGGATGTAGTATATTAGAAAATTATTTGATATCAAGATAGTAAATAGGTTGAGTTATCTTCTACATAAAAACACTTTCAAGATTTTTTGTGCCCTGTGAAAATTTCATTGTAGAATTATTTTCTCAATAATTTCTTCATAATTGTCAGATTTTCTGGCTAATAAAGGTAAGCTTTTCCTGCTAGATATGCTTTATTATAAATTACAGTTCTTTGAGCTTCTGGTCTTTGAACAACTACATGATCTCTAGAAGATGCAGAACTTAACCAGATTGTTGGGGGCAATTAAGCTGACTTTGTAATAATGCCGCTTGGGAGGGGTGTGAAAGCCCTAATAAGCAGGCATATACATAGAATGAAGGCTACTGCTAAGCTTGTAAGCCACCCTGAGTCTTCGGAGAAGGGCGGGATATAAATGGAATTTTAAAAAAAATATTAATTACATGCTTGATCTATTTCCAGAGAGTTTGTCCTTAAATTTCCTTTCTAATTTGTTGATCCAGCTGTAAACCTTTTGGAAAAGATGCTGGTGTTAGACCCAGAGAAGAGAATAACAGCAAGCGAAGCTTTGGCACATTCTTATTTTGAAACTATTCATGATCCCGAAGAGGAAAACAAAGCAGAGAAATATGATGACACTTTTGACAACATGGATCTGCCCCTGGATGAATGGAAGTGTATGTTTGGAATTGTTGTATTGAATAGCAGTCTTCTAATGAAGATGAGATTGGTGTAGGAAACTTTATCTATATTCTACAAATAGATTTTTATACATTTTAATTAAAATATAATTCAGGGGAACTGAGGAATCTGCTGCATTAATTGAGAGAAATACTTCTTTGTCCTTGCTGTTCCATTCTGTCTCTGACCTATATTATTTCCTCTCTTCCAATTAATGTTCTAAACTCTTAGACAAATGTCTTTGCTAGGCTCAGTTCTACAAAGGACTTGAATATACACAGAAGGGCAAGAAATGAGTGAACAGCAAGGAGAAATGTAAATAGCTGTGAAAGCTTCTGTAAGCAGAAATGGCATGGTATAAATTTAATAGGACTTATTAAAACTGCCCTTATCGTGAGGGAAAAATATTCTTTGCTGACAGCATTCTGTAAATTTCGCATTACAAGAATTAATTGGGGAGGTTTTTTTTCTGTCCCAATGTGTTTTTAATCAGAGACTCATGCTCGTTAAGATGGCTACAGGGCTATGTGTGCAAGCAATATACTTCGATTCCATGAAAACCATCAACTACTTTGTGTATCAGATGGCTTTTGAAGTAGTAAGAGCAAACTTGCGCTTTTTCTGATAATCAGTGAAGCAAGAAGAAGGGAAACTGGTTTCTAGGCACTGGATGCTTAAAATACCTGAAATATATAATCGCAAATGCTATCACCATCAATCCTCTGTGTAAAGCTATGCTTTAATTGGGCCGATTCAAATTTATAAAATAGAGCCCAAATTTCAAGGTGTTTTAAATTGTGTTTTAAAAGTTCAGCTATAGCTAAATGGGAGACCTCAAACTGTAAGTTACTGATGATATTGGTTAATAGACTTATTAACACAATTATAAGATCTCAGGAAAAGATAAAACAATTTGTGTGACCAAGCCGCAGATCACTTTCCTCCTTCTCCCAAGTCTGGATTACTGCACCATCTTAATAAATTTTGATTTTTTTAAAAAAATGTTTTCCTGAATCTAACGTGAATATTTTTGTGTTTCTTTAACTTTTTCAGGTATCACATATAAAGAAGTTGTAAACTTTAAGCCACTTCAGTTGTCCGAGTCAAAAGAAACAGTAGTATAACCTCAAGTTGTGTGTTTGTTTAAAACTGAGTAAATAAAAGAGACTGTAAATGTTATATTTATGTAAATGTATATGTATATAATTATATAAATCTTTTATAAATAAATGAGATGTAACCATTTTAATATGAATTTTGAAGCCATTGGGCTCAAAACTTTTTATATTGTAAATTACAGCAGTTCCTCTGTAAAAGACCCTTAGTCCTATTATAAGAGAAACAACACTTTTTTTCCCCTAAGATGAATCATCTCTGTTACGATATTTTTCAAGGTATGTTTCAATTACAGGTAGTACTCGACTTAACAACCACAATTAGGGTCAGAATTTCCATCATAAATCATTGTGATTGTAAATTAAATCAAATCTGATTTTATAATTTTTACAGCCATCATTAAGTGAATCAACACAATTGTTAAGTGAATCACACGATCAGGAAGCAAATCCAGCTTTCTCAATGGACGTTTTTTGCCTGAAATTGGCAAACATAAATTGTGATCGTGTGACTGCAGGGTGCTGCAGTCAGTCGTAAATATGAGCCAATTGTGCAGGGATGGTGCGACAGTCATAAGTGAAAGTAGAGATTGTAAATTCCTTTTTCCAAGGCTGTTGTAACTTTGAACCATCATTAAATGGTCATAAGTTGAGGACTGCCTGTATTTAACATACACTGGGTCCATGCACACTTGTTGAGAACCAGTTACCTATACTTTAAATATTTGCTTGGAAGCTAGTGCCTTTATAAATGAGATTATATGATTATGTGAATGTTTCATTCTGCCTCATGACCACCTCTAGATTCTGCAGTCCCTTCTCTTCCTCCTAGTTTATAGTTTCCATTTGAAAACTAGTTTTCTTCACTGTGTGCTCTCAGCCAATTAGAAGATAACTCATAATGTGCATATTGAGCATCAGTTTCTTAGAGTCACAGCTAGCAATATGGACCCTGTGAACACGGGAAATTTACAGTCGAGTTCCTGAATCTTACGATGGCCCAAAGCTCCTCAACCAGATCATCAACTAGATTATCTGAAATATTATAATCTAATTGCCAAACAGTTACTGAGCATGTTTATTCTAGAGATCTTTTGTAGATCTTTTTCTACAATGGAACTTTACATACTTGATTTCAAGGGGAAACATTGGGTGGTCAGTTTTATTTAGTCAGTCTAAAAAGAAGTACACGACAAGTGAAGAAAGACAAGACAACATAAGGCTTCTTTCAGCATTCTTACTTGGAAATGCAAGCATGGAGTAGAGTGTGTATGTTTGTACACATGTTCGTATGCACTGAAAGTCAGATTAGATGACATTTTGATTAAATCAGATTCTCTAGTTCAGTACTTCCTGTTGTGACTGACAAGGGTAATCCAAGGGTTTAACCTAGTAATACTAGGTGTGTTGCTTGAAATTTGATAAACTGCCTCTAATTAAAACGGACATTTTTAGATGCAAAACATACAATGTTTTGTTTCTTGTCATCTCTGTGTGCTGAATTTTAATTAAATTCACTGCTTGCTTTTTGCATATTTATTTTACTATGCAGGGTTCTTTCAATGAAAGAAATCTAGAATCCCAAACTCAATCTTCTGTAATTGTGAATATGCTCCTTTAAAAAACATGTATGAAAAATAGTTAATGATTATTGAAATAATCCATCTCTCTGGTAAAAATAAGCCTTCATAAGATAATGACTATTGACTTGGAAAAAATAGCATGCCATTCCTTTTATTTATCAATTCTGTTGAAGCTGAGAAACTCAGGAATAAAAAAACAGTAGTTATTTTCTTTTAAAATTAAATGTAAATACAACCATGTTTTACATTAAGTGTATTGTAAATTCTTTGCAATGCATTTCTTGTCTACCTCCAACTTCAATAAATAACAGTGATGGTTTTCTTCTCTGTTCTGAACAGTTTTTCATGAAGTTAGCAGGTTTTTAAAAGGCAGATATTAATTGTAATTAAAATCAAGTGAAAACAGCTGCAAAGATACAAAAAACTGCTCTCTTGTTTTGTTCAATTAATCCCAGCAACCATGTGATCCCTAGAAAAGAGGCAGCTTCTTCAAAGAGTTCCTGTATCTTTTTGAAATAAAATTCCAAATTGTAGCATAGTTCTATCAGGCTACCACCAGTAGTTCAAACTGGAAGGAGATATTCAGTGTTGATTTCAGGAACATCTAAACGCATCAAGTTGGGATTTTCTAGATCCCTGTACTGATATCTGGTGGTGGTCAGGATTCATGCAGCCTAAAATTCTCTCAGATTAGACAGTTATCTTGTCTTAAGCTGAATTTACCTATTGGAGAGACAGAATAAAGGAGTGTGACATCTTATGTATCTTGTATGTAAGTTGTCTGTTTTTAAGTGGGCATGCTTCATGTGCTTCCATTTTTTTAATCTTCAGCATGAACGTATGCTATCTGAAGAAAACTTGCTAGCTCCATCTTAATGCAAGGAAGAAATTTTTTTTCTCAAAATAATTTTCATTCCTAAGTGTCCTTTGACGATTGAGAGAAGATGGTAGATCAAAGACCTCAATTGTTTTGCTTGCCTTCCCTCAGGCAACCATCTGTCTTTTTGTATCCAATCTAGTTAACTATTCGTTTCTGCACTTTCTTCCAGTACATCTTCATAAAAGGTGCAGTTTATTTGTGGAAGCAAATACTGAAGGACGGTATGAAGTAATGTACTTTTGATGAAAGACGCTTTCATGTAGATATATGTTTTTTTGCAAGGTAACCCTTCTGTGTGCATAAATGACTAAATGCTGGTTTATAAGCACCTGAAGTGATGGTTCCACCTAGTCCCTACTGTTAATATCTAGGCTTGGAAATCCTATTATTATCACTGGATCCTTTTAGGAACCAAGCTGATGAGACTGAGAAAAAAACAGGTTTGTATCCTTGATCTAGTCCAGGGGTCTTCAAACTTGGCCCTTTTATGACTTGTGGACTTCAACTCCCAGAATTCCTCAGCCAGCGAGCCTGGCTGAGGAATTCTGGGAGTTGAAGTCCACAAGTCCTAAAGGGGCCAAGTTTGAAGACCCCTGATCTAGTCTGTTGAATAATTGATCTAATTGTTCCGGTATCTGTTGGGGATTTACTATTTTTCAGTCATTTTGATACATGTCTTGAAAGTTTGATACAGGAAGTCATTGACTTACACCATTCATTTAGTGGCCATTTGAAGTTACAATGCACTGAAAAAAGTGATTTATGACCATTTTTCACATGACCGTTTGCAGCATCTCTGATCACATGATCAAAATTTGGATGCTTGCCAACTGGCTTATATTTGTGTTGGTTGCAGTGTCCTGGGGTCATGTGAACCCTTTATGACATTCTGACACAAGCAAAATTAATGAAGCCAGATTCACTTAACCATATTACCGACTTAATAGCTGTAGTGATTCACTTAACAACTATGACAAGAAAGAGACAAAATGAGGCAAAACTCAACTGTCACGTAACAACAGACATTTTGGGCTGGTCATTAGTTCATACATATACACACACATATATATTCCTTGATAAGATTAAAAATGCGAATCCCAGGCATGTTAAAATTTCCAAGGGTACTGAATAGATTAAAATGGCAAGGGAAAATAGGGGAGGCTTTAAGAACTATGCGCCCCAAAGATGCGCCTACTGCCAGATTTTATGGACTACCCAAGATCCATAAGGAAGGAGCTCCCCTAAGACCCATTGTGTCATTTAGGGGAACTCCAACCTCTGGGCTGGCCAAATGGCTATATGGCAGGTTAAGATATCTACTAATGAGCAATGATACCATTGTGAACTCTAGTGAATTTTTAGAGAAAATTAGATGTGTCAGCATAGAGGAGGGAGAGACCATGGTTTCCTATGATGTCACCTCCCTCTTCACCTCAATTCCACAAGACTTAGCACTTGCTGTAATTGGGGACCGCTTGCAACAGCAGGGAGCGGGGCAGCATCAAGATTCACTTAACAACGAAGATCTGCTTCAGCTTAAGTCCCTATGCCTGAAAACGTTTTTTTTTTTTTCATTTCAAGGCACCATTTATGAACAAGTGAAGAGCACCCCTATGGGGTCCCCCATCTCTGGTGTCATTGCAGAGGCAGTCCTGCAACAGTTAGAGACCCGGGTGATGTCCACGTGACACCCCAAGTCTTGGGTGAGATACGTGGATGACACCTTTGTGATCGTCAAAAGGCAGGACAAGGACAGGCTGATGAGGAAGCTCAATTCCATCTATCCTGATATCCGCTTTACTGCGGAAGAAGAGACCAATGGGGCTTTGGCCTTTTTAGATGTGTTGGTTAGATGTCAACCTGATGGCTTGTTACACACATTGGTCTACCGTAAATCCACCCATAAGGAACAGGATACTTCATTACGAAAGTAATCACCCCACAACCCATAAGGTCAGCTGTATTAGGACCCTCTTTAGACGTATAGACACGCATTGCAGCACGAATAAGGCAAAAAGGGAAGAAAGATGCCGCCTTTATCATGTCTGCAGAAACAACGGGTACCCATCTAACTTTATCAGACAACACAGCAGGCCAGGTGAACCTACTTGCCATGAATGTGAAAACGCCTTTAACATCACGGGTAACACTGCCTTATATCCACGGTGTATCCGAGGCCACAGCGCGCATACTAGCTCCTCACAAAGTCGGTGTTGCCCACAGACCTGATTGGACCTTACAAGCTTGTGTCATGCACCCTAAAGATCCACTCCCCAATGAAGAAAAATCCTCAGTCGTATACAAGATGTTGTGACAGAATTGCAATTGCAATTACATTGGGGAGACAGCAAAACGGGTGAGGACTAGGGTGCATGAACACAAGCTTGCTATTAGAAGACAAGAACAACATTCACAGGTGTGGGCACACATGGCTACACACAACGTCTTTAATCTAGCAGGGACTGAGGCAATTGCCAGCGACAACACTAAAGGCGGCCGCTTGTTTAAGGAAGCTTGGTTTTCAAACCACTCCTCTATCAACCGGCATATAGACCTCCCCCCTGCATACCAGGCACTAAGAAATTGGGAAGAGGAACGACGTGCACGATATGAAGATAAACAGCGCAAGCATTCACAAAGTACCATGTTTTTATAGTGGGTGTCAGTTTGCTTATTGTGTGGTTTGGAGGGGTTTAAAGTGGCTGATGTTGCAGCTGTAGTTAGGTTTCTGTTTTGTGGTTGTGCGTCGTTATCATTGTGGGTTCGGATTTGCTTTTTGAATGGTTGTGTGGTGGTGATGTCATGTGATGTTATCATGTGTGGTGGTGATGTCATGTGATGTTACCAGACCCAAACTCATGATAACATCACATGACATCACCACCACACAACCATTCAAAAAGCAAATCCGAACCCACAACGATAACGACGCACAACCACAAAACAGAAACCTAACTACAGCTGCAACATCAGCCACTTTAAACCCCTCCAAACCACACAATAAGCAAACTGACACCCACTATAAAAACATGGCACCACCACAAACACGAAGCCGAACAAAAGCAGCACAACTCACCAGCTCAGGTCTAAGGCTGGCAGCTGAGACCAGCCCATCCACTCAAAACACACCCCCACCCATTCAGAACACACCCACCATTCAAAACACACTCCCACCCAATCAGAACACACCTAATCCCCCACCCAATCAGAGCACACCTCCACCCACAGAACACACCCCCTCTGGCAGTTTAAAAAAGAGGAACAAACAGCCACCACCACATGCTTCTCCCAGAAGAAGGAAGCTGAAGCCACCAGCCTGAGGATGACGGATGGGATTCCGTCGAAACGTTGCTCCTACACCTTCAATTCTACGCGGGAAAAAACCTGAATGACCAAAGATCCATATATATATATGTGTGTGTGTGTGTGTGTGTGTGTGTGTGTGTGTGTGTGTGTGTGTATATACTGTATATATATACTGTATATATATATTCATATTTTTACATCCATGTGTCTTCAAAAGCTGCTGTAATAATCATATATTTTTCACCCTGATTTTCCCTTCTGTGCAATTTAAAAACCACTCATTACATTTCACAGATCAAACACCTTTATTCATAAATCATGATACAAGTATTCAGTTGTGTCTTGTGTATAAAAATAGATATTTGCATGGACAGTAATATTGTATTGTGAGTTACATAAAAGAGTTTTAAAGTGTTCTGGGTAATTTTTCTCATTTAAAATCCTTGTCACTTATGGTCACGAGGGCCTTTTTAATATTAAAATCAATGCCTTTCAGAGCTGTGCCCATTTAAAATGATTCAGAAGTAATGCTTTGCAATTTTCAAGGAGGCAGCATCTTTATGCTTTTTTAATTAAAGTAGCCTGACCTCCTTTAGGCATCCACTGTTCTTCCAGTCTTCCATTTATGCCTGCAAAAACAAGTCAATATTTTAAGAAATCCATTCATTAAAGTGAACGGAATTCAATTTCAAGTGTATGCAATAAGCTGAAAAAAGCCAGGTTGCATCTTGAAGTAGCAGAGCATATGATGTCCTTGCAGTGATCCCAAACATTCCTTCCCACTCTCTGAAGCCTGCATGACCACAGTGGATCCTCAGTATTGCCTTGGAATTCTTGAATTGCACTAACTGCTTTAAGAAGAAGAATAGGAGAGGTTTGCCATAAGCCACAGGAGTACAGGTAGACCTTGATTTACAACAGTTCATTTAGTGATCGAAGTTTCAACAGCACTTTTTTAAAAAAGGGACTTATGACAGTTTTTCATTCTTGCGACTGAGGAATGGTCATATGATCAAAATTCAGATACTGGTTCACATTTATGACAGCTGCAGTATCCCAGGGTCACGTGATCACCTTTTGAGACCTGAAAAGCAAAGTCAATGGGGAAGATTCACTTGACAACTGGGTTATTAATTTAATAACTGCAGGGATTTACTTAACACTTGCAGCAAGTAAGATCATAAATGGGGATAAATTCACTTAACAACTATCTCACTTGGCAACAGAAATTTTGGACTTAATTGTAAGTTAAGGACTCCTTGTAGTGATTTGTTTATATCCACGTGCACCTTTAACAAAACATCTTCCAGTTGATTAGGTTGGGAGATAGAAAAACACATTCGTTTCTGTGGCTGATGGTAGCCAAGAGTGTGAAAACTATGTTTTGATATCTTTCCTTTATAGATGAGGTCTGTTTAAGCCAGGGGTAGGCAACCTCGGCTCTTTTATGACTCATGGACTTCAACTCCCAGAATTCCTGAGTCAGCTATGCTGACTCAGGAATTCTGGGAGTTGAAGTCCATGAGTCATAAAAGAGCCGAGGTTGCCTATCCCTGGTTTAAGCATTATAGATAGCCACCTGGTGGATATAGAAAGACACCGCAACCAGTTTTCAGGATTGTATTTTATGAATTTATGTCTCCTGCCCGATTTTAATATATAGCCTGCGCAGTTTTAGCTCTTCCATCAGTTCGAGGAAGGACTACGCCATCTGCCATTTTTAGTAAAAGGTAGTCCATTCAGTAAGAGATCTGACTTAGATACAAATTTGTGTTAAAGACAGTTAGGAACTGTAGCCGTTCTTAACTGGTTTGTTTCCAGGTAATATTATCATCTATTACAAATTCCAGGAATACATCTAAGGACATTAAGATAGATTTGAAATAATTTGCAGAAGTACCAGGATTAACAGTCATTTTTCATGAGTTGCAATTCATGTTCTATACATTTCCTAAAACGTTAAGGGAGATAACTAGTATTTTAAATAGACCCATAGAAAGGAAATCCTTCAAATTTCTAGGAATTAATTTTGTTAAACAAAAAAAAAGTCAACCATTTAATACAAATTTCATCCCAATGTGAAAAAAATTTAAAAATGACAAGTGAGATAAAAATACAAATATTCTGGGTTGAATTGGAGTTAATGTGATGGTTCTTTCAAAATTACATATTTTATTTCAAACTCTTCCAGTAGAAGTACAAAATAAAATATGGCAAAGGGAAAAAAAGTTTTGTTTCAAAACTAAGTTAAGAATTAATAGAGTATGTAAAAAGTGTTTTTTTTTAATTATGGTATCAGCAGCAGGTTTGGGCACATCCTTCCCTGGAAGAGTAGGGAAGGAAAAGCTTGCAGTAGTCAGCATTTATTTGTCTATTTCTTCCCTTTGTTTTCTCTCCAGACTTTTTTTTAACATTTTATTAAGATGTAAAGTAAAATACAAAGCAAATAGTAGGACACAATGGGGAAGAAAAAGGGAGAAAAAGGGAGGGGAAGGGAGGAAATAGGGGAAAAAAAAGAGATTGACTTCTGACCTCCCCTGTTGCAATAAAATAAAGCATTAACGTCGAGCCTCGACTTTTTACTTTTTCTCAATAGAAAACAACTAGCCATTTCTGTAACAACAAACCAATCTAATCAGTGAAACTCAAAATCAAAGTTTCATTCTTTTCCATCTCAGGCACAAAGTCCGGAAGCAATCTCCATATAAAAACGAAGGTACTTATATTCTTTTCTTTAATAAAAACAGACTTTGGATATAATTTTATTCAAGGAGTTAAAGCTATCTATACATCACAACAAGCAAAAATTGTTATTAATGGTGATTTAACCAACTCATGTGAAATTCAAAAGAGTATGAGATAAGGATGTCCCTTGTCTCCTTTGCTGTTTATTTTGGTGTTGGAAGATTTGAATAGAGATATTAGGCAAGACGAGAAAATAAAGTGCATAAGTATTAAGAAAGAAGTTTATAAACTGAGGGCATTTGCTGACGATCTGGCCATATTCCTGCAACACCCCCAAAATAATATAGAATATTTGTTGATGAAGTTAAATAAATTTGGATCTTTAGCAGGTTTTAAAATAAATAAACAGAAAACAACAAGGTTGACTAAGAATATGTCATCTCAGGATAATGATATACTGATTAAAAAGTCGGGTTTTAAGGTTAAGAAAAAGGTGAAATATTTGGTGGTTATGTTGATGCTATGTTGACAAATACCAGTATAAAATTGTTTCAAAATAGCTATGTGTCTCTTTGGAATTATATCAAAAAGGATTTACAAAGATGGGATAATTTTCTTTCTGCCCCCAAGATGGCGGACGTGTTAAGGTGAGCACTGTGAACCCCAGTGGTTAGGCGTCCCCCAGGAGCCCCTCAGGGGTGCCTTTGAGCCCCCTGTGTTGGGGTTCAGGGTGGACAGGCAACGAAGCAGGCAATGTGCCGTCCGTGGCGTCTCCGGGCCTGCCATGGCATCGCCGTTCCCGGGCCGTTTGCGGCCATTTGTAGCCGATGCCGGCGTTCTCCCGCTACTTTGGGCCGTCTCGGGCTGACCTTGACGGCAGCAGCGTCTTCAAGCTGTTTTTGGCAGAGGAGATGTCTGTAGATCATCTGGGCGGAGGAGAAGACGACGGCGGCGCCGTGACATCTCCGGGCCATTCCCGGGCCGTTTGCGGCCGTTTGTAGCCGATGCCGGCGTTCTCCCGCTACTTTGGGCCGTCTCGGGCCAATCTTGACGGCGTCGTCGTCTTCAAGCTGTTTTTGGCGGAGGAGACGTCCGCGGATCATCTGGGCGGAGGAGAAGATGACGGCAGCGACGGCGGCGGCGATGTCTTCGAGCCGCTCTCAGGCCGTTTTCGGGCCGCTTTTGGCGGCGTCGGCGTCTTCGGGCCTTGCTTGGCCCGCTTCGGTGGTCAGCGATGGCGTTTTCCGGTCCTTTGGCCCGTTTTGCCAACAACGCTCCTCTGACCCGTTTTTAGACCGAGTGGCGGCGGCGGCGTCTTTGGCAACGGCGACAGTGACAGCGACGTTGCAGCGGACACGGTTCTTCTTTGGTAGCGGCAACGGCAGTGGCTCTTGCAATGGTTCCTGTGACGGCAAGGCCCTCCGCTTCCCGACTCCTCATCCCCCCCTTGAAGACCTGGGACTCCCGCACCTCTGGAAGGCCGCACTCTGGACGGCCCCAACTAGTGGCTGGGGGCCTATGGAGTTGCGGCCGGGAATGACGCCCAGAATGACAGTGCGGCGAGGGAACTGTGGGGGTGACTGGACTGGCCAGCCGATACCAGACGGGAACTCACCATCTTGCGACCTAGCTAGACTTCCTGACCCGCACATATTTCTGCCTGCATATAAACTCTCTTGCCTGCCCTCCTTTCCCCATAGGACCAGATGGGCCTGGGTGCAAGCCACGGTGGGAGAGTGGCTTGGTTTTACATCTGCAGCCCCATAGAGGTGGGAGCTCTATGGGGTGTGCTTCGCCCAGAGTGCGTTTTCTGGACTATCCCTGGGAACAGAGCCGCAACCCGTCGTGAGAGGATGGGGAGTGGCCTGTTTCTGGGGTTCACCCAGCTGAGTGGCAGTGAGGCTGGGTGATGGTCCAGATACTCACCTACCCTCTGACTCGATCCTCCTACTAAACTACTATCTATGGGACTGCCTTCCCTGGATCCTCCTGAACTTTTATGCACCTACGTTACTCTAGCACGGACCTGTTCGCCCTCAGGGGTGCCCCCCTCTCCTGGGTGCGACCCGCCTTTTTTACTTCCTCCAATCTCGATGAAGGGCCCGACTATTGGGACCCTGAGAGATGGCCGGGCAGGGGCAGGGGCCTCCAGCATAAATTCAATGAGGCCCCTGGTTAATTTTTTAGTAAAATTTTTTGTGGGGTTAGGGAGGGGGGTGGGAGTGGGCTGTGGTTGTTTGGCTAAGGGGGGTGGTCCAACAACCGTTGCTCAGGCCAGGCCTGGGATCGATCACGAAGGGGGAGAGCGGGGTGCGGTTGCCTCCGAGGCTCGGGAGCGGGTCATGGGACTACCAATCCCCAGGACGTTGGGGAACGGCAGTAGGTGTGTGAACAGAGGGCCGTATCGATACCAGGAGGGTCATCTCCGCTATCTACAAGTGGTGAGGCGCTCCGACCCTCTGTCTCTTCCCCGAAGTCCCGGGAGCGAGGATGTGCAGCCTCCTGAGCTCCGGCTGGTCTACCTGAATGCCAGGTCCGTTGCTAATAAGGCTCCCCTTGTTCGGGATCTAGTTGAGGGTGAGCATGCGGACCTGGCTTGCATCACGGAGACTTGGTTGGGCCCAGAGGGCGGTGTTCCTTTAGTTGATCTTTGCCCACCAGGTTTCCGGGTGCTACACCAGCCCCGGCCTCATGGTAGGGGCGGGGGAGTGGCAGTAATTATTAGGGAGACCCTATGTCCGCGGGAGACCACCGTTCCTCAGATAGTCGGGTGTGAGTCTCTCTTTTTGAGATATGGTCCTGGGGCGCAGATGGGCTTGCTGCTGGTGTACCTTTCGCCTAGTCGCGCAGCGGCAGCCCTGCCTGAGCTACTCGATGTCCTCTCGGGGTTGGTGGTTGAGTTCCCCAAACTTATAGTTTTGGGCGACTTCAACCTACCATCCCTAGGAGGATCATCTGAGTTGGCTCGGGAGTTCATGGCTTCCATGACGGCCATGGACCTGACGCAAATAATTCTTGGACCGACTCATGAGGGAGGCCACACCCTTGACTTGGTTTTCTTATCTGGATGGTGGTTTGATGATCTTGGTGGGGGCTCTCCAACTGTTATGCCCCTGTCATGGACCGATCATCACCTCCTGCGGCTGGTCTTCCGTTTTGCCACCCCCCGCCGTGGGTGTACGGAGCCAACTAGATGGTACTGCCCCAGGCGCTTAATGGATCCTGACAGGTTCCAGGCAGCACTTGGGGCCCCACCTGCCTTCCCTGCTCACAACTCAGCGGATGCCTTAGTGGAAGCCTGGGAAAGGGCGGCCACGGAGGCACTTGACCGAGTTGTACCCGTGCGGCCCTTGACCCGGCACAGATCTCAGCGAGCTCCATGGTTCTCTGCGGAGCTCCGGGAGATGAAGCGTCGGAGACGGGGCCTAGAGAGCCGTTGGAGGTCCAGTCAATCCGAATCCGACCGGTTGCGACTAAGAACCCATATTAGGTCTTATCTCGCAGCGATAAGAGCGGCGAGATCTAATTACTTCTCCGCCCTCATCGGGTCCGCAGATAATCGCCCGGCCACCCTGTTTAGGGTGACCCGCTCCCTTCTCAATCAGGAGGTGAGGGAGGAGCCCTTGCAGGGTCGTGCTGAGGAATTTGGTCAATATCTGTTGGATAAAATCGCTCAGATTCGAACCGGCCTGGACTCCAACTGGGCAGAGTCTGACGAACAGGACACGGGCGGTCTTGTCGGTGTTATCTGGGAGGAGTTTGATCCTGTGACTCCGAAGGAAGTGGACAGGATTATGAGGAGATTGAGCTCCACCACATGTTTATTGGACCCGTGCCCCTCCTGGCTGGTTTATGCAGCTCGGGAGGGGACACGAGGCTGGTTCCAGGCGGTTATATCTGCTTCTTTGAGTGAGGGTAATTTCCCTGCCGCCTTGAAGGAGGCGGTGGTGAGACCTCTCCTCAAGAAGCCCGCCTTGGACCCAGCTGTGTTAAATAACTTTCGTCCGGTCTCCAACCTTCGCTTTCTTGCAAAGGTTGTTGAGAGTGTGGTGGCGCATCAGCTCCCTCTGGTCCTGGATGAAGCGGGTTATCTATACCCGTGCCAATCGGCTTTCAGGCCCGGTTACAGCACGGAGACGGCATTGGTCGCTCTGGTGAATGATCTCTGGAGGGCCCGGGACAGGGGATATTCCTCTGTCCTAGTCCTATTAGACCTCTCGGCGGCTTTCGATACCATCGACTATGGTATCCTGCTGCGGCGTCTCAGGGGATTGGGAGTGGGAGGCACAGTTCTTCGGTGGTTCTCCTCCTATCTCCTGGGACGCTCGCAGTCGGTGTTGGCAGGAGGGCAGAGGTCGACCCCAAGGTCTCTCGTTTGTGGAGTTCCTCAGGGGTCGGTCCTCTCGCCTCTCCTGTTCAACATCTACATGAAACCGCTGGGTGAGATCATTCGTGGTTTTGGAGTGGGTTATCATCAGTATGCTGATGACACCCAGCTTTTCATCTCGACCCCAAACCACATCAGTGATGCCCTCGACGTGATGTCCCGTTGCCTGGAAGCGGTCCGGGGAATGGATGGGGAGGAACAGGCTTCAACTCAACCCGGACAAGACTGAATGGCTGTACATACCGGCATGTCAGGATATTCAGAGTATTCCATCTCTTAATATCGGGGGCGGGTTATTACCCCCCGTAGATAAGGCTCGCAACCTGGGTGTCCTCTTAGATTCACAGCTCTCCTTAGAAGATCACATAGGAGCTGTGACTAGAGGGGCCTTCGCTCAGGTTCGTCTGGTGCGCCAGCTGCGACCCTATCTGGACCTGGATGCCTTGCGTACAGTCACCCATGCACTTGTGACCTCTCGTCTTGACTACTGCAACGCTCTTTACATGGGGCTGCCCTTGAGAACCACTCGGAAGCTTCAGCTGGTACAGAGTGCAGCTGCACGAATGCTTTTGGGGGTTTCCCGATACTCCCATATTACACCTCTGCTCCGTGAGCTGCACTGGCTTCCAGTTGCCTTCCGGGTGAAATTCAAGGTGCTAGTGATGACATACAAAGCCCTACATGGCGTGGGTCCGGATTACCTACGGGAGCACCTACTGCCAGCGTCAACACCCCTCCGTCCTGTGCGCTCCCACAGAGAGGGCCTCCTCAGGGTGCCACCGGTCAGAGAATGTCGGCTGGTGACCCCCAGGGGGAGAGCATTCTCGGTGGGTGCGCCAATCCTTTGGAACCGCTTACCAGCTGAAATCCGGATGGCCCCCGACCTTCGCTCCTTCCGGCGTGATCTAAAAACCTATTTATTCCAACAAGCCGGCCTGGCCTGATGGATTTGGGGTTTTATTTGTTTTATTGTTGCTTTATTGTATGCTCACTTTGCTCTGTACACCGCCCTGAGTCCTCCGGGAGAAGGGCGGTATACAAAACAAATAAATAAATAACATAAATAAATAAAATAAATAAATTACATTTATCATTATTGGGTAGGATCTCTGTAATCAAGATGAATGTTTTACCAAAGATGCTTTTCTGTTCTAGACTTTCCCAATACTTGCAACTGGTGCCCCCATTCAAACAGTGGCAAAGGGATATTTCCAAGTTCATATGGCAAGGGAAGAAACCAAGAATTAGATATACGTTATTGCAAGATGCTAAGGAAAGGGGGAGTTTGGGTTTACCAGATTTGAAACTTATTTTGATGCACGTTGCCTGGCCTGGTTAAAAGAGTGGGTGAACCTCCAGAATAAGAGGCTACTTGATTTGGAAGGTCATGAACTAAGGTTTGGATGGCACATTATTTATGGTATGATAAAGTTAAAGGTAATGTTGATTTTAATAATCACTTTGATAGATGTGCCATATTAGTAGAATGAAACAAGTACAAAACAAAATTCTCCACAAAGTTGCCCCACAGGAAGCTTTTTTTTTTTAGAAAAGAAATGGTTGTGAAACCAGACTGGAGGACCTATGATAAACTAATACTTTTAAACTCAGGTGACCCCATTCTTAAATCGAGCGAAGTGTTAGAATCAGAGGGTTATGTTGGTTTACATACCAACAACTGGAAAAAAAAGATTTAAACTGGATAAAAAGTGTTTTGGCTTTGACTTCATTAAAAATGAATTGGAAACATTATTTTTTTATTTTTTTATATAAAAAGTTTTACAGTACATTTTAACTTTAACAATCCCCCCCTCCCCCACCCCTATCTAACCCTCCCTATCCCTCTCCCCCATTCCCCCCTCCCCCCCCGACTTCCCAGAGCTAAATACAGGGTATAAAAACGAAAAACAAACATAAGCATCCATATGCTATCAACAACAAACTATTAATTCTATCACCCTCTAGCTCATGTAAAATGAATACAAACAATATTAATATTACAGATTAAAAAAAAAGGAAGAAAACAGAAAAGGAGCTTTACTCAAATGCTAAATGAAATTTCTTAGTCCCAATCCTTATTCATATTAATTTCAAAAAAGAAAAAAAACTTTCATCAACTATTTACATTCTCCCACATTTCTCTAATTTCTAAACAAATTCTCAATTACACGCCAAGAGCGCCTATCTCTATTAACCTTATTAATCTCCAACCAAACTGAACTATAATCAAAAATAGTTCTTGCATATGTCACGCCAAATGTCTCGCAGTTCCAGATCATCTTTGAGTACAAATAAAAAAAAGATTTAGGCAATCTAGCATGACTCAGGACACGCTAAAAAAAAAAAAAAACCAGCTTTATCCATCTGTACGTCTAGGACACCATTCCAATCTCCAATGAAAATAAAATAAAAAATTTAAAAAATTTATAATCCAATTAGGTAACCTTCATGTGTAGTAAGTTAAGAAAAGTCAACTTATTGTTGATTAGGAGCTTGCGTACCCCATCTTAAATTCAATAAATCCTTTTGGTCCATAACCCTAATATGCGTTTCTTGCAAACAAATAACATCAGTCTTAAATTGTTTTAAATATTAAAAAACTTTCTTTCTCCTCTATGATGAATTTAATCCATTGACATTCTAAATTAGAAATTTAGTCACCAATCTTGACTCCCCAAAGCTTTTGGATCACGTCTGAGATCTGTAACTTCTTTGGACTGCGCCCCTCCCACAGCTTCACTGTAAGTACGCTTTGGAAACATTATTGTGTGGCAGTGATGAACAAATTATTGCTAAGGTTTATAAAAGGCTATTGAAATTGAATTTGGAAAGTAAACATGTAAAACATTGTATGATACAATGGGCAAGGCATTTTGATTCTAATGTGATGCTGGAACAATGGGAGAATATGTGGATGAAAAGTTTAAAATTTACATTGAATTATAACTTAAAAGAAAATTTCTACAAGATGATGTATCGCTGGTATTTTAACACCAGACAAGTTAGAATGTATAAAAGTACTTATATTATGTGCTGTATATTGTGTTTTAATTGCCCTTCCCCCCCCCCCCGAGTCCTTCAGGAGAGGGGCGGTATATAAATACATTAAAATAAATAAATAATAAATAAAGAAGGGACTTTTTATCATTTATGGTGGACATGTGATAAAGCAAAGAAATATTAGAGAAGGATTCACATTTTCATACAGGAAATCCTTAAAGTAAAAATAAACATGAAACCAGAAACTTTTCTTTTGGGTTTAATGAAAAAAGACTGTATATGTTGATGGCAGCAAGACTACTCTATGCACAAAAATGGAAGGACATTTCGATTCCCACTGTGGACGAATGGCTACAGAAGCTGATGGAGCTGGCAAAGGTGGCAAAATTGACTGTTTTGATTAAAGAAAAGAATACAAGTACCTTTTCTCCAGTGACTTTAAGGCAATGGACAGCTCGCAAACAATTGTAAAAACAATAGTTAAAAAAAACCATAAAAATCAGCAAAGAACCTCCCAGCTTCCCCAAATGCAAGCCATCCCCTCGCACCTATATACGACGTGAGAACGTCACTGACATCTAGCCTCACATTAGCTCAACATTTCCATGAAAAAGTAAAATTAAATTCAAAGCTTCTTGCCAGATCAAGGGTTATGTCACAGAGAATGATAAGCTAGCTGAAGTATAAGAGACCGACAGAAATAGGAATACAAGAAGTCCTTGACTTACAACAATTCATTTAGTGACCATTCAAAGTCACTGGGAAAAGGCACTGGGTAAAGTGACTTAAGACAGCTTTTCAAACTTACGACCTTTGCAGCATCCCCATAGTCATGTGATCAAAATTCAGACACGTGGCAACTGACTCATATTTATGACAGTTGCAATGTCCCTGGTCATGTGATCACCTTTTTGCAACTTTCTACCACTCAAAATCAATTGGGAAGCACTTAACAACTGTGTTATTAACTTAACAATTGCGGCGATTCACTTAACAGGGCCAGAAATTCGGGCAGATGAGCTGGGCAATGGTACCGCCCGCTGCCTCCCGAAACAGCTGCAGGGGTGCCGGGACATCTCCGCCTCGCCACCTGGGCCGTTGGCAACCGTTATAACGGGGGCCAGCGCCTCTGCCCTGCCTCTACCTCTGTTCATGCTGCCGGGCAGGGGCGGCATCTCCGCGGATCAGCTGTGCGGCGGAGGCGCCTACAGCGGCGATGGCGACGACTTCCAAGCTCCAGCTCGGTCGCCTATTCGGGGAGCCGGCAGCCACGATGGCAGTGGCGGCAGGGCTTCCCCAGGCCCGCCCCCTGGCCCTTGGCAGGCATCCAGGAGGGGCCGGAGGCTCTGCTCTGCCCCGGCCCCCTGATCGGCTCCTGATCGGCTCCCAGGCGGCAGCGGCATCTCCGCGGATCAGCTGTGCGGCGGAGACGCCGGCGGCGAGGACTACAGCGGCGACTACAACGGCGATGGCGACGACTCCCCAGCTCCAGTTCGGTCGCCTAGTCTGGGAGCCGGCAGCCACGATGGCAGTGGCGGCAGGGCTTCCCCAGGCCCGCCCCCTGGCCCTGGACACGCATCCAGGAGGGGCCGGAGGCTCTTCTCTGCCCCGGCCCCCTGATCGGCTCCCGGGCGGCAGCGGTCTCTCCGCGGATCAGCTGTGCGGCGGAGGCGTGGATGACAGCGGCGGCAGCGACGACTCTTCTTTCCCAGCCTGGTCGCCTATTCAGGGAACCGGCAGCGACGGTGTCGGTGGCAGCAGGGCCTCTCCAAGCCCGCCCCTGGACCACGACAACCATCGCAGCCATCCAGGCGGGGCCGGAGGCTCTGCTCTGCCCCGGCCCCCTGACCGGCTCCCGGGCAACGGCGGCAACATCTCTGCCCTGCCCCAGCCCCCCCACCTGTTCGACTCCGGCGGCGTCCCCAAGCGACCAACGGAGGCGCTGCGGACCAGCTGGGTAGCGGAGGCGGCGGCATCGTCGGCAGCGGCGACGACGAGTACCCCGCGGGGCCCTAGCCTGTCATCTCCCCACGGGCCCGAACACCGGCGGGGGCAGTGGCGATGGGGCGCCTCTAACCTGCCCCCGAACCGCGGCAACTGCTGCAGCCATCCGGAGTGGGGCCGGTGCCTCCACCCTCGGCTCCCTATTATGCCTCCCTGGGCAACAGCGGCGCCAGGGATGATTAGGAAAGACCCCGCGGATCAAATGGATCAGCTAGGCGGCGGAAGAGACAGCCGCAGCAACCGCCCTGAGCAGGACCGGAGTCGTTGCCCTGCTTCGACCTCCTGGCCTGCTCCTGAACAACGGCGGCATCTCCCTGGGATCAAGGAGATGCCGCAGACCGGCTATGCGGACCCGATCGACCACCACCGAGGGGCCTTGACAGCGGCGCTAAACTTCTCCAGGCCCCGGTCAACCAACTCACCAAAAACCCCTCGACGGCAGCACCACTAGATGCGACGTGGCGTTCCCGGCCCGCACCCTAGGTGCCGACGGTATCTCCGTGCCGATCAACACCCCTAAAGGCGCCAGGATGCAGCTGACCGTTGGAGATGACGGCGACTAGACCACCGAGGCCATCAACATCTGGCCTCCACCAGCTCCGAACCCCCCTGCCCTCCCTCGCCCCACAGGACATGATGGGCCTGGGTGCAAGCCACGGTGGCAGAGTGGCCTGTCCTACACCTGCAGCCCCATAGAGGTGAGAGCTCTATGGGGTATGCTTCACCCAGAGTGGGTCCTGGACCACCCCCAGAAGCAGAATCACAAGCCCATCGTGAGAGGATGGGGAGTGGCCTGCTTCTGGGGTTCACCCAACCAAGTGGCAGTGGCTGGGTGACGGTCCAGATACCCACCTACCCGACTAGACCCTCCTTCTAATGCTCCACCCAGGGGACACCTTCACAATGCTCCCCAATGCACCCTATGCGTCTTCAATACTCTTGCATAGATCTACTCGCCCTCAGGAGCTCCCCCCTCTCCTGGGTTCGTCCTGCCTTCAATACATCAAACCTCGATGACGGGCCCGACCATTGGGCCTCTGAGAGATGGCCAGGCAGGGTCAGGGGCCTCCATCACAAGACCAACAAGAGGCCCCTGGTTAAGTTTCTTGTTAAGTTTTTTGTCGGGTTAGGGAGGGGGGCGGGAAAAGAGTATGGCTGCTCGGGGAAGGCAGGCCTTCCGGGTACCATTACGCAGGCCAGGCCTACGACCATTCGCGATGGTGAGAAACGAGGACCAGTCGCCGACAATAACCAATGGCGTACTGACGAACATCCTATTCCCAGGATGGTGGGGAACGGCAGAAGGTGCACAAACAGAGGGCCGTATCGTCACCGGGAGTGTCATCTCCGCTCTGTACAAGCGGTGAGATGCTCCGACCCTCTGTACTTCCCCGGAGGACCCGGGAGCGAAGGTGTGCAGCCTCCTATGCTAAGGCTGGTCTACCTGAATGCCAGGTCCATAGCTAACAAGGCACACCTTGTTCGTGACCTAGTGGAGAGCGAGCACGCGGACCTGGCTTGCATCACGGAAACCTGGCTGGGCCAAGAGGGTGGTGTCCCTCTGGTTGACCTCTGCCCGCCAGGTTTCCAGGTGCTGCACCAGCCTCGGACCCATGGGAGGGGCGGGGGAGTGGCAGTTATCATCAGGGAATCCCTTAGCCCGCGAGAGATCACCGTCCCTCAGATGGTCGGGTGTGAGTCTCTCCTACTGAGATACGGCCCGGGGGCGCAGTTGGGCCTGCTGCTGGCATACCTACCACCTAATCGTGCAGCGGCAGCCCTGCCCGAGCTACTCGATGCCCTCTCAGGGTTGGTGGTTGAATTCCCAAGACTCATGGTCTTGGGCGACTTTAACCTACCGTCCCTGGGAGGATCGTCCGATCTGGCTCGGGAGTTCATGGCTTCCATGGCGGCCATGGACCTGTCGCAAATAATTTCTGGACCGACTCATGAGAGAGGCCACACCCCAGACTTGGTGTTCTTGTCTGGACGGTGGCGCAATGATATCGGTGGGGGTGCCACGACTGTTATGCCCCTGTCATGGACCGATCATCACCTTGTGCGGCTAGACTTCCCCTTTACCACCCCCCGCTGTGGGTGCGCGGTGCCAACCAGATGGTACCGCCCTAGGTGCCTAATGGACCCTGATAGGTTCCAGGCAGCGCTTGGGGACGCACATGCACTCCCTGCTCACAGCTCGGCGGATGCCTTAGTGGAAGCCTGGGAAAAGGCAGCCACGGAGGCTCTGGACCGAGTTGTACCCTTGCGGCCTCTGACCCGGCGCAGATCCCAGCGAGCCCCATGGTTCACCGCGGAGCTCCGGGAGATGAAGCGTCGGAGACGGGGCCTAGAGAGCCGTTGGAGATCCAGTCGATCCGAATCCGACCGATTGCGATTAAGAATCCTCACCAGGTCTTATCTCGCTGCGATAAGGGTGGCAAAATCCAGCTACTTTTCCACCCTCATCGTGTCCGCAGATAATCGCCCGGCTGCCTTGTTCAGGGTGACTCGCTCCCTACTGAACCAAGAGGTGAGGGAGGAACCCTTGCAGGGTCGAGCCGAGGAATTCGGTCAATATCTGCTGGATAAAATTGCTCGGATCCGAACCGGCCTGGACTCCGACTGGGCTGAGCTGGAAGAACAAGGCATGGACAGTCTTGTCGATGTCATCTGGGAGGAATTTGATCCTGTGACTCCTAAGGAAGTGGACAGGATTATGAGGAGGTTGAGCTCCTCCACATGCTTACTGGACCCGTGCCCTTCCTGGCTGGCATATGCAGCTCGAGAGGGGACACAAGGCTGGTTCCTGGCGGTCATCTCCGCTTCTTTGAGTGAGGGTCACTTCCCCACCGCCTTGAAGGAGGCGGTGGTGAGACCTCTCCTCAAGAAGCCCACCTTGGACCCATCCTCACTGAATAACTTTCGTCCAGTCTCCAATCTCCGCTTCCTTGCGAAGGTTGTTGAGAGCGTGGTGGCGCACCAACTCCCTCAGATCCTGGATGAAGCGGTTTATCTAGACCCGTACCAATCGGGCTTCAGGCCGGGCTACAGCACGGAGATGGCATTGGTCGCTCTGATAAATGATCTCTGGAGAGCCCGGGACAGGGGCCATTCCTCTGTCCTAGTCTTATTAGACCTCTCGGCGGCTTTCGATACCATCGACCATGGTATCTTGCTGCGACGCCTCAGGGGACTGGGAGTGGGAGGCACGGTTCTGCGCTGGTTCTCCTCCTTTCTCCAGGGTCGCTCGCAGTCGGTGTTGGCAGGGGGACAGAGGTCGACCCCGAGGCCTCTTGCTTGCGGAGTCCCTCAGGGGTCGGTCCTCTCGCCTCTCCTGTTCAACATCTACATGAAACCGCTGGGCGAGATCATTCGCAGCTTTGGAGTAGGGTACCATCAGTATGCTGATGACACCCAGCTTTTCATCTCAACTCCAAACAACATCAGTGATGCCCTCGACGTGATGTCCAGCTGCCTGAAAGCGGTCCGGGAATGGATGGGGAGGAACAGGCTTCAACTGAACCCGGACAAGACTGAATGGCTGTACGTACCGGCAAGCCAGGATACTCAGAACATCCCATCCCTTAACATCGGGGACAAGTTACTACCCCCTGTTGATAGGGCCCGCAACCTGGGTGTCCTCCTTGACTCGCAGCTCTCCCTGGAAGATCACATAGGAGCTGTGACCAAGGGGGCCTTCTCCCGGGTTCGACTAGTTCGCCAATTACAGCCTTATCTGGACCTGGATGCCTTACGTACAGTCACCCATGCTCTTGTGACCTCTCGCCTAGACTATTGTAACGCTCTCTACATGGGGCTGCCCTTGAGATCCACTCGGAAGCTTCAACTGGTGCAAAGTGCAGCGGCACGGACACCCTTGGGAGCCTCCCGATACTCCCATATCACACCTCTCCTCCATGCGCTGCACTGGCTTCCGGTTGCCTTCCGTGTGAAGTTCAAGGTGCTAACAATGACATACAAAGCCCTACATGGCATGGGTCCGGACTACCTATGGCAGCACCTTCTGCCAATGTCAGCACCCCACCGTCCTGTGCGCTCCCACAGAGAGGGCCTCCTCAGGGTGCCACCGCTCAAGGAATGTCGGCTGGTGGCCCCCAGGGGGAGGGCATTCTCAGTGGGTGCGCCAGCCCTCTGGAACAGCTTACCAACCGAAATCCGGATGGCCCCCGACCTCCGCACCTTCCGACACGAATTAAAAACTTACCTGTTCCACCAGTCCGGCCTGGCCTGATAGCTCTAATTGGGGTCCCAGTTTGTATTTTACTATTGTTTTTTTCACTATTGTTCATTCTGTATGCCCACCTTATTCTGTACACCGCCCCGAGTCCCTCGGGAGAAGGGCGGTTTATAAAAACAAACAAATAAATAAATAAATAAATAAATAACAATGTGGCAAGAAAGGTCATAAAATGGGGCAAAACTCACTTAACAAATGTTTCTCTTAGCAACAGAAATGTTGGGCTGAATTGTGGTCATAAGTTGAGGACTACCTGTATCCCAAATCTGTGGATACTTTATCAAACATGAAAAAAATTCTCTAAAGCAGAGGTTCTCGAACTCTGGGTCATACTTTCGAGGGAAAAATAACAAATTTAAGAGGAATGAAAATCAAGTCAGCCTTGCACATAAAAAACGCATCTGGTGTGAAAATTGGCTCCATATCTTCTTGAATCTGTGGTGATCACATGACATGATTCCTCTTTAAAGAATAACAGCACCATATGGTTCTTTTTTAAAAATTTGGCAAGAATATATTCTATAAAAGTGAGAACTTTTTTTACTGATCTGGATTTAGGGTTCAGAATGTTAGAGAATGCACCTGGTGTTGCAAATCAATGGGGCTGAAGAGGAATCGATAGAAAGTGATTACTGATTTTAAGACATGACTCCATGTCTTGATGGAGGGATGTGGTTGGGGAGGGATATTCTCGTTCTCTCTCTCTCTGACTTGAACTTTGTTGTGCAGAAGAAAAACAGAAACAGAAACTTTCTGCAAACAGAAAGAATTGAGAGGGCAGAGCTATGATGTGCCCTCTAAAAATACTGGCGGGGAGCTATGATAATGAGTGTTATATATTCAGTGTTAGTGTTATGGTTAAATTATATGTTAGTGTTATGGTTAAACTGACAGCCAGCTGGGCAGCAGCTGAGCCCCTCCTAGCAACAGTATGCTATTGGTCTAACAGCCAGCTGGGCATCAGCTGAGCCTCTCCTAGCAACAGTATGTTATTGGTCCGACCGTTTTTGGCGGGATCATTCAAGTATGTGGATTGGCCAGCGACTAGCCGGCAACTGTATATAAGAGCGGAGCTGTGAAGAGTTCCTCGTTCCAACACGGTGTCCTGTCATCTGTGTCTGACGGTCAGCCCACAATACACAACAATGAGTCTTGCTCAAATGACAGGTTTAATGGAGCTTCCATACTAAGGGCAGTCTATCGGCCTGTTGGATAAAAAAGGAAAAATCTGATCCTTTGGCTTCCTTAAGAGCCGGATTCCTCAACATTGAAACCAGTCTAAAAGAGAGTCATGTGATTTGGGGCCCAGCATCATTAAACTATGCCATATTTTCTTTGGGTAGAATCTTTTCTATAAATACATATTTTCTGGCCTGGATTGCTGTATGAGAAATGATGTCTGAACTTAAAAACCTGAAGAGATAATTGCTCTGCAATCTTTCTCTGTCCTTAAACTAAGCACCATCTAACAATAGTTTGGCATGCTCTTGTAATAGTAAGCAAGGGGGTAGGGGAGTTAATGGGTGGCAATCAAGGAGAATGGGGAGATACCAGAGGGAAAGGGAGAGGAGGAAAGCTACTATGAATTCTCAGAAGGTTTAGCAAGAGCTCCAAAGGGTCCTTAACCAGGAGGCAATTTTCTTTTGGACTGAAAGGCAGGGTACTGCAGCAGCAGAGCAGGTCAAAATGGGCTGGGACAAAGAAGAAGGGTTGCAGCAACTTGGTTGACCTTGAATTCTCTGCTTCTCTCCACTCTTGTTTCCTGGCAGGCTCTGTTGCTAAGCAAAAATGTAAACAGCTTCGTGGCTGGATTAGCTGCCTTGCTGGCAATATACAATATCAGGTCAGCTTTTTGTTCCTTTTGTAGTGGGTAAGGAAAATCTGTTTGGGGTACTCATAGAGCAAAAAGGGGAAGACCATTTAGAGAGTCACTTTGCTGCTCAATACAAACACTTCACACAGGGCTGCCCTTTAATACCACCCAGAAACTTCATTTGGAGCATGGTCATTTTGGATCTTTACAGCTGGGGTCACCAAAATAAAGGAAACTTTTTCTTTCTGAAGTGGAGAGAATAGAGGGGAGGTTAACGTGATCTCCCCAGATCTCCTAGCAGTTGAGCCAGCTCACCTTATTCTTATGAGGGAAATGGTGGCTCATTAATATGGGCACAGATGTCTCTTTCTTCTTTTGACCCACAGCAAAATCACACCAGCCATGGACCAACCGGTGGAATCCATGCTGCTGGAAATCTTTATCTTCTTTTGGATAGCTACCATGGGGATACAAGATGAAGAAGTTCCTAAGGTACCACTTTCACCAACATTTCTGGGATTTCCTTTCTGGTGTTGGCATGGATGGGAAAATGTTCCCCAAAAGTAATAGCACCATCTCTTAGGCTTCATTAGAATTGGGAAAGAAGTTGCTGGAGAAGACTTTTGCCTTGAGGCCTTCTTCGGCATGGTCCCACCTCAGAGAACTTCATTTTTGTTTTGAAGGTAAGGGCCCAGAAATCCCATGAGAGCTTGAAGGAAATGCAAACATTCACAGAATCAAGTGTTAAAACTCCTATGAAATGTCCCTCTGTGAACAATAACTGGAGGATTGTTCCTTAAGACAGGCATCAAGTACCATGAGAACTTGGCTTGTCACAAAAGTTGCTGTTCTTCAGGCAGGGATCTCTTTGGAATAAATTTTAGGGATGCTGGAGCATTATGAGAGGGACTAGACGGTCTCAGAGGCTGAGAGAAGGATGGATTATAAATTACACACATGTGTTTTGGTTCTTACAAATGAGCAAAAGTGTCTTTTCTTTGTCACTTCCACAGCACTTTGACCCACACGGGAGATTGTTCTCACTGGCGCTGAACCAGCTCCTCTACTGTGGGAACCATCATCCCAGGATCGATGTACGTAGCAAAATTAAAACAACATGAACTGTAGCCTTCGAGCCCCCCTTTGCTCTTGGGACCCCACCCTCATATAACCTCTCTCTTGGAATCAAAGGACAGAGAGGGATTCTTTTGCCTCTCATTCCACTTGATGGTGGACTAAGGAATCCCTGGAATGGATGTCTTGCTGATAATATTTGTATCGATGGGCCAAAGGAAGGAGAATTATTTATTTATTTATTTATTGATGGGATTTATATCCCGCCCTATCTCCCGAAGGACTCAGGGCGGCTAACAGCAAAACATATAATAAGTACAGAGATCAAGATAGAAATAAAATTGAGAACATCTGTGCAATAAATTAAATTAGAGAATTTAAGAGATAAATTAAAAATACTAAATATAAATTAAATAAAATGCCTGTCAGTCTAGGTCGGCCTGGTGGAACAGGAGTGTTTTGAGGCCGCGGCGAAAGGATTGGAGGTTTTGGGCCATCCGAAGCTCAGAATTACTCCCCAAGAAACCCTGGCAACAGTATGATTTACTTCTTTCTGTCTCTTCCAGCTCAATAAAGTCCAGCAGGCATTTCCAGAACTTCCCAGGAAACATAGGTCTTGGAGAACTAAGCTATGGATTGAATCCATAGCTTAGCCCAGAAGAACGAAGCTGAAGTCACCAGCCTGAGGATGACGGATGAGATTTCATCGAAACGTTGCCCTGATACCTCCAATTTTACATGGGAAAAAACCCGAATGACCAAAGATCTACATATATTTGAAATGGCCATATCAGTCTCCCTTTAATTCTTTGTTAGCAATACATATATATATATATATGTATACGCATTGCTCCTGGTAGCAGCAGGAGAAACACTCCAGCCTGATGATGACGGATGGGATTTCGTCGAAACGTCGCCACAACTTTCTGAAGATGAAAGGAACGCGGGAAGAAACCCGAGACTCTAGATCTACACATACAGACACCCGCGAGAATCTACGAAAACAAATATATATATATATATATATATATATATATATATATATATATATATATATATATATATATATATATATATATATATATATATATATATATATATATATATATATATATATATATATATATATATATATATATATATATATATAATGTGTACAATTGAATCAAAATAATTCTAAACAATCTTTATTCCGTTCCTTTCCGTAGATTGCTTTTTCTCTGTTTTAGGTCATTCTTTGGATGTTTCTCTTGTTCTGGAAGAAAAAGAAGGAAGGCCACGACAGCAGGCTCTCCAACATGTAAATTGGAGAACACAAACAATCCCCTTGGAAGAAGAAAATAAAATTCATCTTTGAAATGGAACTCCAAAAACTGGAGCTGTGTGGTGAGTACACACTTTGGGTTGGGATGGAACATAATAATAATAAACCTTTATTGTCAAAGTACAACATGTGTACATTGAGATTAGCTGGAGAGGGAAAGGAAAGGAGTTCCTCAAGGAGTGGCATTTATAGGAGCCACCTCTGGATCTTTCTACATTCAAGGTTGCACACAGGGACTGGGTAGAAGGCAAAGTGTACCTAACCCTCTAAGCACCCTTCCTCTAGAAGCTCCTGATTCCACACTGACCTTCCATAAGTTCTGCTTCCATGGGATTCTTCTCAGAACCTTCGAATTTGCTCAGTGGCACCTATCTACATATTGGCAAATGGGCAGGGAGAATATGGAAAATGCAGTTTACCTAAGGTCCCTGCAAGGCTTCTCATGTCCAGGAGACTTCACCAGCTCTGTGAACCACAAAAGCTTTTGAATGGATGGAATCGGGTCTCCAAGGAAAGGACACAAAAATGACAGGGCTGATTTTGGTACTTCTCTTCATCAGGAGGATTCCTCAAAATTTGCTGAGGATCCACCACCTGTCTACACCTTCATTTACAATGAAGAGTGCTATATAGAAAATAATTTCCGATGGGAGGAAATTATCTTAATGTTGTGATAGACAGGACCTTCCTCATGGAAAGAGCACAGGGGAACCTGGGGGAAGACACCCCACAGCCTCCCTGACTTACAGCCTGACTATTTTCCCTTCCAGCAGGAACACCACATAAGCCAGGGCTTCAATGCAACCGCTGCAATGTTTCGGCTGAAGAAGAGTGGGCAAATGAGATTCTAGGTGCCCAGGAACAAAAACATCTATAGTCTTAGGAGGAAGTGGTAATGGGGGACAAGCAAAGGAGGATAGGAAGATACTGGACGGGGAGGAGAAAAGCTACCCCTGGATTCTCAGAAGGTTTAGCAGAAGCTCATCTAGTTTGTCAGAGAAACAGAATGCAACTTTCAAAAATTGGACCACAAGGAGAGTCCTTAACCTGGCAGTAATTTTCCTTTGCCCTGAAAAACAAACTGTAAGCAAAATAGCAGGTCAAAAGAAGAAGGGCTGGGGTAGCCTGACTGAAGTTAAATTCTCTGCTTCTCTCCACTCTTGCTCTCTGCCAGGTTCTTCTGGAAGATAACAATTTAAGCAGTTTCGCCATGAGACTGGCAGTCTTGCTCACAAATAGGACATCAGGTCAGCCTTTTGTTTCTTTTGTAATGGGTAGGGAAAATCTGTTTGCAGTACTCAGGGAGTAAGAACGGGAGGCCTTTCAGAGAGTCATTCATGCCTGATCACTTTGCAACTTGACTAGTACAACAAACTTTACATAGGGTTGCCCTTGAATAGCACCCAGAAGCTTCAATTGGACCATGGCCCTTTTGGACTTTTTCAGCTCGGGTCACTAAATCAAAGGAAATGTGTTGTTTTTTTAATGGAGAGAAAAGAGGGTAGTTTGACCTCCCCATTTCTCCTGGCAGTTGACCCCTGTTTTACTAACTCAAAGCACTTCATTTTTATTTTGAAGGTCAAAGCATAGAAGGAGATTGAAGAATATTTGGCCAGTGCAAACATTTAGAATATCACATGTCAAAACTCCCGTTAACTGTCCCCACTGTGAACAATAACTGGAGGTCGTGAGGACACGCATCGAGAAACCTAAGGACATGGCTTGTCACCAAAGTTGTTTTTTCTCCAGGCAGAGATCTTTTCATAGAGATGCATATTCAACTGTAATATTTCAAGGCCAGAATTGCAGAGGAGAAGGGAAAGGGTGTTATTAGGGACCTGGAGTTCGTTCCTGGAGGTAACTATTACACATCCCATGAACTATGAAAATAACAAACGAACTCCTCACCAAAAATATCCCTCGACTCTAAGATTGCCAAACAGATGCTGAAAATACTTTGGTCATGTCATGACAGCTGATTCACTCAAAAGGTCAATCAGCAGAAAAAGGAGAAGAGGCTCCCCTAGCACCCACTGGTTAGACAGTATAAAAGACGACACTGTGATGACCATGGCAGATCTGAAGGAGGCAGTGCAAGACAGAAGGGCATGGAGATTGCTGATCAATAGAGTGTTCAAAGATCAGACATGACTGAATGGCTGATAATGACAGAGTTCTTTGCTGCACATGCATCCCAAAGCTTCCTCCTTCTAAGAGGCTGGATTCCAAGGATGCTGCAGCAATATCAGAGGGACAGGATGGCTCCAGTAACGGAGAGAAAAATTTATTATCATTGTATGCCTGTGCTTTGGTAATGAGATTCCTGATTCTAAGAAATGAGCAAATTTCCTTTTTCAGTTTCACAGCACTTTTAGCCACACAGGTGATTATTCTCTGCAGTATTGAATAATCTCCTCTACTGTGGGAACCAGCATCCTAGGATCAACGTAAGTAGCAAAGCTAAAGTTCCATGAACTGTAGGGTTTGAACCCCTTTGCTCTGGGGACCCCACCCTCATATAACTTCTCTCTTGGAACCAAAGGACAGAGAGGGGTTCTTTTGCCTCTCATTCCACTTGATAATTGACTAAGGAATCCCTGGAATGGATGTCTTGATGGTAATATTTGTGTTGATGGGCCAAGGGAAGGAGAATTACTCCCCAAGACACCCTGGCAACAGTGTAATGTACTTTTTTCTGTCTTCCAGCTCAATAAAGTCCAGCAAGCATTTCCAGAAGTTCCCAGGGAAATCTAGCATGCTGCAAAGACCTATGCATACAATACAACAACTTTATTGATTAGCCCTTGGGCCATATCAAAGTGCAAAGTTCCAGCAACAAACCGTCACCAAAACTTGATAAAAGCAATCCAAAATGGAATTTGACAAAATACAATTTAAAATGGAATTAAAATAAAGGGAGGGAGGAAGGACATGGCAAATGAAGTGACAGCAAATCAATCCCAGGCTTTGTATTTCCAATGGTAATCCTCAGTTTATGACTGGTACTGGTTCAACTGTTCAAAGTCACGACAAGTCTCAAAAAGAATTACTTATGACCTGTCCTCTTAGTTACAACAGTCACACCAACCCTAGACTCATGTCATCACATTTTTGGGTACTTGGCAACAAGCTCAGATTTAGGATCATTTGCAGTTTATGTGATCACAGTTTGTTTTAGAGCAAAATAAAAAAATGGGAAAAACCAGCCACTGGATAATCTGCATTTGGACTTACTGCCATGTGATTCACTTAACAACTATTGTAAAAATGATTGTAAAATTGAATCCAGACATGTGGTGACTTGATTTAAAACTGCAATGACTTCCCATCAACATTTTGAGCTAAGTTATTGTCATAAATTTAGGAAAACTACCAGAGTTGGAAAACCTGTATATGTTTTCCACCTATGTAGCAAACAGATTACATTTCAATATCTCTTTGTCTCAAATTTTCTCCCTTGTTTGGAGGCATAAGTTCTCCCGCCATTTGCCAACTTCCCTCCTTGGTTTCTCTCACCTTTTATTTCCATGTAGGTGACCTAGTAGTAGACGAGCTGTGACCACCACCACCACCAAACCCCCCCACACACACACATACTGCCTTTGATCCAGCTAAGCAATAGAGTTAACTCAAGGATGGACGAAAAGAATTTCCACTCTGACTCAAGGACTGGCCCTTCCTTCTAGAACTTACAGCAATTATCTGTAATTGAATTTGCTCTGTTGTACCTCCTGACTTTATAACAAATCCTGCTTCCAGATCATTGGAACAGTGGATCTCTCTGATGGGGGATGTGCTGGGGTTTTTATTGGGGATTTTTTACATTTTTCTACTGTTTTTAGTTCGGGCTCGTATTTAATTCTCTTTTTAATTTTTGTATTCTGTATTTTTATATGTGCCCTGTTCACCGCCCTGAGTCCTTCGGGAGAAGGGCGGTATACAAATATAATAAACTAAACTAAACTAAACTCTACTACTGAAGTTCCCCTATGAGTTTCAAATGCTGTGAGTGCTGTGTTGTGGAGCAGATGCCAACCATAATTGGTTTTAATATGCTGCAGCAGGTTGGTGGTATGGAGGGTTGGACTAAGAGATGTGGCTTTTTCTTCTATCAAGCATATGGTTGATGCTGCTTTTTGCCATGTGATTTGTCTCTTTGTAGGCTGTATAGCAGCTTGGGAGAGAATTCCATATGATGCCTGAATCTGGCTTGCTTGGACTGTCGCCGCCTGGACCATCATCTCCCCAGAATAGAGGAACATTGAAACACTGTAAATCTACGGACTCTACTAGGGTTTTTGATGGAAAAGTGTCTTAATTGTACCTATGGAACATTTATCCTCAATTATATGCCAACCATTAAAGTTATATGCCACTACAGACACAATGTCTGGAGATTCTAGGGATCATGCATGTTTGTTTGTGTGCCTCCCAGGTAAAGCAGACAGGAACTATGACTAAATGTGCTAATTCTACCTTATTGTTAGGCTACATTAACAGAATCTTGAAAGTCTGAAGCCGTTCGGGGAGGAGGGGAGAATGGGACATCTTCAGTGCAGTTTGAATTGTGTTCGGTTTGTTTGGAAGGTTGCTTCCATATACAGAAAGACAACACACACAGAGACCAAATCCTCAACTTCCACAGCAAACAAATGCCATAAACAAAGATGTGTCAGAACACTTTTCAGAAGAGCAGCATCCCATTGCAACATCACAGAAGCCAGATTAGCAGGACAGAGACACTTATGCAGAGTCTTTGAGAGAAACGGATATCCACGAGGCTTCATCCGAAGATCCCTACACACAAACAATACAAACGCCCAAAACAACACAGCTACAACAAGAACAGCAACAACCAAATGAATCACAACTCCAGCAACTATTTGCAGAAGTTCCCAGGGAAATCTGGCACGCTACAAAGACCTATGCATATATTAATGAAGGCAACTTTATTTAGAACACTAAGGGTGAAGGCATTGGCACATGAAGTGACAGAAAATCAATCCCACACGTTGTATCTTCATTTGAGTGCAGGTAAGTCTCATCTTAAAACCAGTCGCTTAACAACTGTTCAAAGTCATGACAGACTTGAAAAAAGTTATTTATGACCTGTCTTCAAAATGACAACAGCCCCGTCTCCTATGATCATATTGAACAACCACCTGAAATTTATGACCAGTTGCACCATACCATAGTAACACCATCATGTTTTGTGTTGTTTTTTTGTTGCAAAAAATGGCAAAAACACTACTTCCTACACTTCCTGGAAGCTCAACCATGTGCTTTTAGATAATAATAGAAACTCTCTGGGTGGATAAGTGGCAAATAGGTCTTTTTTAAGGGGTTTGAAGGGGAGTGGGAAATGGACATATTACATTTAATTGGGGAACAATCATCTGTTTTTTGAGGGGGAAGATAAATTGGCTTTGGAGATTGGACTTACTGTATTCAATCAATCAACATCATTGACCTACGTATGAACTAGAACAGCTTCGTCAGCCCTGAAATTAGCTAAAAGTTAGCTGTGGACCCTTAGATTTACCATCTGGCCAGGTGACTTATGATCTACCGCTGATCAGCTGGCGCCCTGAATCAGCTGTTGGGCGCCGTTACCGGCCTGAACCAATCCCTGCTGACTTGCTTATGAGACTGGAACAGCTTCAGCAGCCTTGAAATAAGTTAAAAGTTAGCTGTGGACCCTTAGATTTACCATCTGACACCTAAGATTAATTGAAGAATGCCGTTCATAGCTACGGGGATCCCTCTGCTCTTGACTGCTACTCTGGCTTTTCGGCTTGTAAATGGCCACGGACCATCCTTTCCCAGAGTTTGCTATTGGGTGCAGTTTTGATGTAGTAGCTATGGGGGAGGCTTTTTGTCACCTTCTTTCCCCCAAACGATGATGAGATTTGACTGCTTGAAGCTGAACACTTAACATCTATGATTTAGTCCCCGCTGCCCTAGAGATGGGTTCAGCGTATATGATTATCTCTGCTGCGTTACTGCCCAAGATGAGTTTAAACTTGATGCTGGTTGATCCTGGTTAGAGACTAGAACAGAATTTGGGATATTTTGACTTTTTCCTATTCCTGTGACCCCCTGTAATATTCTGGAACATGTGATATTCTGAAATGAGCCTAACTACTAACTGGCTACTAACCCTCTGCTGGTGTGAGAGACTAGCAGAGGAGATTTACCCAGCAATGCTGCCCTGATCCATCCCAGGCTGGATCTCATGACTAAGTGAGAGGACAGTCATTGACTCTTGTCTGGACCGGCTCAGGTGAGAGCTGAGCCGGATCGGCAGATTACTGGACGAAGACATGTTCCGAATCAAATATTTTACCATCTTAATTAATACTTTAGCATCTTATTAACATCTATCCCCATTTGTAAATAACGGCTTACACGGACATGATTATTGTTTAGCAAACAGGACACCTCCTGCAAACTTACTTCTTTAATATCAATGACTCGTCTCAACTACTCCAGCACAGCCTTATACGCCCTCAGGGGTGCCCCCCTTCCTGGGTGCAACCCGCCTCACTTTCCACTCTGCCTCTTGATGAAGGGCCCAATTGTTGGGACCCTGAGAGATGGCTGGGCAGGGATAGGGGCCTCGGTTACAAACCTAATAAGAGGCCCCGGTTAATTTTTTAGTTAAATTTTTTATAAGGTTAGGGAGGGGGGAGGGTTTTCATGGTTGGAGGGAAACAGGGGAAATTCCATCAACTATTATTCAGACCAGATCTGTGATTGATCACATGGAGGGGGAGCTAAGGCTGGTTGCCTCCGGAGCTCCAGAACAGATCGTAGGATTACCTATTCCTACGACGTTAGGGAATGGCAGCAGGTGTAAAGACAGAGGACCCTATCGACATCTGGGATTACGTCCCCGCTATCTACAAGCGGTGAGGCGCTCCAACCCTCTGGTTTCTTCCCAAGGCTCCGGGAGCAAGGATAAACAGCCACCTGAGCTCCGGTTAGTGTACTTGAATGCCAAGAGAGGGCTCCGCCTTGTGTTTCTCCCCAGATTCTCAGCATAAGGAGGTGGCCGAGCTGCTGGCACTGGAGGGCTTGACCGGCATTGTCCACAGCAGCCCCAGTGAGCAGGTGGCCTACTTGCTGGTGGAGAGAAGCGCTTTGCTGGAGAGGATGGCAGCGCTGGAAGAGGAGCTGGGAGCCCCCCTCCTCTGCCTGGGGAGACCCTGTGCGGCTGCCCTGCAAGTATGGGGGTCTTTTCTCGTGGGGGGGTCGCACAGAGGAGGGAAAGCTTTAAAGGCAGACCCCTCCCCCAGGGCTTCCAGGGAGCTGCAGAAGAGAGTGACTTTCTGCGCCTGGCTCACCAGAAGCTGCTGCAAAAGAACGGGTGGCTGGAGGCCAAGGTGGGACCCGGGGCCCTGTCAGCCAGCCTGCCAGCCGGGGGCGAGGAGTAGGAGCACCCAGCAGCCTTCCGCCCCGAGCTCAGAGCACGACGGCTTCCCTCGGGATGTTCCCCCTTTGGATAGAAGAGGGGTGGGCAACCTTGGCTCTGTTGTGACTCGTGGACTTCAACTCCCAGAATTCCTGAGCCAGCCATGTACGCTAACATCGGATGTTCTTGACACGCAGGTGTCGGAGCTCTCCCAGGAATGCGAGCGCCTGAACCAGCGCATCGTGAGGGAAAGGAAGGAGGAAGAGGAGGAGGAGGAGAAGTTTTTGGCAAGCAGACTTTCGTGCCCCGAATTTCCAACGAGGGGGCAGGTTTGCGAAGATCAGATGCCGAGCCAGGGAGGAGACGGAGAGCCAGCGTGGTAATTCGAACCCTCGACAGCAGAATGTGTTTAGATTGGAACCTTAGAACACTTGAAAAGAAATTGATTTATGTTCGTCCTGAAGATTCCCAGAGCTAAATCCAAAGGAAGCCACTTCTTGCAGAGGGAAAATACAGAGCGTTTACAAGTAAACTTTCGTCTTAGGTCAGGCTGGCTGGGGAATTCTGGGAGTTGAGGTCCACAAGTCTTGAAAGTGGCCCAGGTTGGACCGGCTCTGTCTTGGGATCTTGACTGACGCACCGAGTCCCTCCCCTGTTTAGCCCAGGCAGTAAAAATGGATTTTTTGTCACCATTCTTCACCCTCTCCATACCTGGAAAGGCTGCCGGTTGCCAGGTGAGCTCAGGCAGGTAAGGAAGAGGGGAATCGGAGGGAGAAGGGAAAACGCGCCCAGAAACCAACTTAGCAGCCGAAAGGGGATTCAGGATAATAGTAATAATAAGTTGGAATAATAAGTCGACACCCGGGAGAGCGAATCAGTGAGCAGAAGGGGGGACCGCTGTGCGGGGAGGGGCAGGAGGAACAGATCTGGGGAAGGAGAGGGTTTATGCCAGTGGGGGCACGAGGTGCTTTTGAAATCCTCCTTCAGTTGGGATGGAGTCTGGATGCCTTGCGGAGAGCGTGTTGGAGCAGCTTCAACGGGGTCTGCCTGGACCACGACTGTCCAAGGGGACCCAGTAAGCTACGTAGAGCCTCTCTCTTGGGGAGCAGTGTACCTTTGAAGAGCAGTAAGAGCCGCTGCTTCCCAGCCTTGTTTTATGGCTGATTCTACCGCCACTAAAGCCGAGAGGACCGCCGACTCACTGGCCTGATGGGTGAAGTCTGTCCTTTCCCTTCCAGCTTCTCGGTCACCAGGCTTTTGGACGCCAGCAGCCTTGGCCAAGTCATCAAGGGTGGGCAACCAGCCGAGGCCGGGCAGAAGGCCCTGCTCTCCCCTCTGGCCTTCCAGAGCTCCCGGATGGGCTGGCTAAGCGTCCCCAGAAACCCGGCCGACCTCCGCCAGGATGAGCCCGGCCAGCCCGCCTGCTGAAGCTCAGGTGGGAGAGCCCAAAGCGCCTGCTGGCACCTCCTGCCTGTTTGGGGGGGGGGCTTTTTTAAACCACGGACCAAAGCACCTTTTCAGACACGCCCATCGCCTGAAAAAAAGTGTCAAATGTATTTTTGGAATGCTGATTATTTGTTTCTACAACTCTGCAGCTCTGAGTGTATTTTGTGTCCCGGGGTGATTTTTGGGGAGGGAGGGAGGGAGGGAAGGAAGGAGAGAAAAGGGAAGGAAGGAGGGGAGGAAAATCTGGAGGGAGGGAAGGAAGGAAGAAGGGAAGGGAAAATGGGGGAGACGAAGGAAGGAAGGACAAAATCCTTCAGAGACGCATCTGTTCTTGAGTGAGGCTTAAAATATCATTTATTTTATTTATTTATTTATCATTCTTATTGGGAAATGGTGGCCATCGTAGCCTTTTTTTAAAAAAAATTAAATTTTGCGAAAGGAAACATCCTGCACAACGTCCACGAGGCCCAGCCGAATAGGCGGTTGCATTGGCTTCAGGATGTGAACCGACACGCCTAAGCGCCCACACTTCGGGTTCCCCACCGACCGGGATAGCCTTCTAAAGGTTCAGCATCCAGGAACAAGAATTTGTATAATCTTGTTGTAACAGTAAATATGTGGGAGGGGGGTTTAGGAAGATACTGGAGAGAAAGGAGAAAAGCTACCCCTGGATTCTCAGAAGGTTTAGCAGAAGCTCATCTAGTTTGTCAGAGAAACAAAACGCAACTTTCAAAAACAGGCCCACAAGAAGAGTCCTTAACCTGGTGGTAATTTCCCTTTGCCCTGAAAAACAAGCTGTAGCAGAATACAGTAGCAGGTCAAAAGGGGCTGAGACAAAGAGGAAGGCTGGGGTAGCCTGGTTGAAGTTATAATAATAAACCTTTATTGTCAAAGTACAACATGTGTACATTGAGATTAGCTGAGCCTTCCCCCCCCTGCTCTCTCCCCCCAACACACAGTGACGACAAACCCTCCACCCTACCACACCATGTGAACCAACTACACCACACACCGGCCTCCCAAGTCAATTCTGCATAAGTTCACAGAGATTATGTCCCATTTAAAAGCCTAACAGCCCATGGATAAAAGCTATTTTTCAGTTAAATTCTCTGCTTCTTTCCACTCTTGCTTCCTGCCAAGCCCTCCTGGGGGACACCAATTTTAACAACTTTGCTGCAGGAGTAAGCTGCCTTGCTCACAATATATGCTGTCAGGTCAGCCTTTTGTTTCTTTTGTAATGGGTAAGGAAAATTTGTTTGTGGTACTCAGTGAGTTAAAAGGGGGACACCTTTCAGAGAATCACTCGTGCCTGGTCACTTTGCAGCTTGACTAGTACAACAGACCATTAAAAAGGCTGAGCACCAAAGAATTGAGGCCTTTGAACTGTGGTGCTGGAGAAGACTCCTGCAAGTCCCTTGGACTGCAAGGCGATCAAACCGGTCAGTCCTAGAGATCAACCTTGACTGCTCTTTAGAAGGCCAGATCCTGAAGCTAAAACTCAAATACTTTGGCCACGTAATGAGAAGGAAGGACTCACTGGAGAAGAGCCTAATGCTGGGAAAGATTGAGGGCAACAGAAGAAGGGGACAGAGAATGAGGTGGCTGGATGGAGTCACTGAAGCAGTAGGCGTGAGCTTAAATGGACTCCAGAAGATGGTAGAGGACAGGAAGGCCTGGAGGAACGTTGTCCATAGGGTCGCAATGGGTCAGACACGACTTCACAGCTAACAACAAGTACAACAGACTTGTTGAGAGGGTCCGATAGCTTGACCTTCCCATATCCCGTAGCAGTTGGCCCATCTCAGAGTCACTCACACCCTGGTTACCTTGCACCTTGATTAGTACAACACACTTCACAGCTTGAATACCACCTGGGCTACCCTTGAATACTACCCAGAAGCTTCATTTGGACCATGATCATTCTGGACTTTTCAGCTGGGGTCACCAAATCAAAGGAAATGTTCTTTTTTTATGAGGTGGAGAGAAAAGAGGGTAATTTGACCTCCCCATTTCTCCTGGCAGCTGACCCCATCTTATACTAACTCAGAGCACTTCATTTTTATTTTGAAGGTTAAAAACATAGATTGTAGAATACTTGGCCAGTGCAAACGTTTAGAGTATCACATATCAAAACTCCAGTTAACAGTCCCACTGTGAACAATAATGAAATTGTGAGGGCACACGTCAAGTAGGATAAGAACATGGCTTGCCACCAAAGTTGTTTTTTCTCCATAGAGATGCATATTCAACTGTAATATTTCAAGGCCAGAATTGCAGAGGCCTGGGGGGGGGGGAGAGAGAGTGTTTGTAGGGATCTGGAATTTTTTGCTAGAGGCATTGGAACAAAAGGGCAGGGAGGAGTTCTTTTCCTCTCATTCTACTTAATGTGGACTAAGGTATCCCTGGAATGATACCTTGCTGGTAAAATATGTGTTGATGGGTCAAGAGAAGGAGAATTACTGTTCAGAACACCTTGGCAACAGTGTGATGCACTTCTTTCCACCTCAACAAAGTGCAGTCGGCATGGCTAGAAGTCCCTAATGAAATCTGGCATGCTTCAAAGATGTATGCTTTCATTAATGGAGGTAACTTTTTTTTAGAACATTAAGGGAAGGGGATGAGGGTATTGGCATATGAAGTGACAGAAAAACAGTCCTATGTTTTTGTATGCTCTCTTCTCTGGAGTATTTTTCCCTTAGACAGACGTGCAAAATCTTTTGTGCTGCATTTTCGGTATCTTTTGAAAACATTAGTCAAATTTTCCAAACTTTTAAAATATTAGATAGATATGTATTATATGGATGTGTGATTTTAGATAACCATTGTATTATCTTTGCTATTTAAGGGTTATTTTATTATAAACAACATAGAAATATCTTACAATACGTAATATGTAATAAACACAACTGCATATTATATTTTAAAAACTACATGCTTTTAATCTTTATAATAACACATAATGAAGTAGAAATTGACTATGTACCATAGTCCGGTACTTTTAAAACAATTGTAACTATGAATAAAAGTGGCTAATTGGTGACTCATAATCTATATCCAAGTCATACCTGGGTTTTGCAATTACACTTTATTTCATCAGATGAGAAATGGGTTCTTCTCCTTCTAATACTAAATGAAGGGTGGCCCAGATATTCATCAGAGGTTTATTAGCTACTTTTAGGACTTGCATAAATATTTATGATATAAATATAAATATGACAGAATCAAAATTTCAAGGGTGGGTGGGTGGTTGCTTACTGAATTGTTTGGCAAGACTGAGTTGAAGCCAGACAGTCATCTTCATCTTATACTCAGATGACAGTGAAACAAGGAAACATAGACATCTTTTAAGCATTTAAAGCCAATAAGACAGATCTCCATCAGCCTTTTCAGGGTAAAGTCATTCCTGGCCCCTTTTTCTCTCCTTGTGAATTCTGAATAAAATCGACCCATTCATTCCCCATTTAGGTGTTCCTTTTAATTTGCCTACTTTTTGTGAATGGGAAATTGTAACAAGTCAGTGTATACATCCATCCATATACTCTCCAGTAAGCCTATTGTGAGCTATCATGAAATTATACAAACCCACTCTAAACATAAAACTCCTATAGAACTGCAAGGTTTTGCCATTAAGTTTCATAGTGGCAAGCAATATCATCTGCCACTAATTCAATCTTCACTCTATAATTCCTTCCATTGATATGAAATTCCAATGAGATAAATCAGAAAATTTATTCAGAGAGAGTTGGCATGATTTTCTCATTTTGCTGAATGGAAGAGAAAACCAAAGTACTTAGAATTTTTTTTAAAAATGCTACCTATTCCATAGGACTTGTACTGTAGTTTTAGTGTGATTCCTACTGTTGAAAGAAAAGCCTTCATCAGAGTCCAGTCCAAGCTGGGAATAAACAAAATGGAGACTGCTTTAGAAAAAAGGTTGGAGTTTATTGAAGAGCAGAGCCAGACAGAAGCATGGCTCTGGGAAAGCTACCTTCTGAGGTTCTTGAGGTTGTTTCCAGTTCCTTTTTGAGGCTTTGTATTTCCTGTGTCATGTACTTTGAACTGAGAGTGCCCTTTTGGTATTGGTGGGTTAATCCTATTATGTCTTTAGTTTGGGTGGGTATGTAGATTTTAGGGGTCTTTATCTTCCTAATCTCTTCAGTTTCTAGCTTCAACCTTTCTGAAAGGATTATTGAATTTACATTTCTAAAAGAGGACCTCTGCCTAGTTTTCTGGCTGGGGGGAGGGAGACGTTTCTGCCTTTTTAAAGAACTTCTCCATTATTCCTTTGGAGAAATACATTCTGCCTTTTTAATATTTCCCAAAATATTTCTTTCTCTGGATTCTTCCCACACTACTTCTAAGTGGGCAATAATACTGTCCCCACTTTTTAACAACAGCCATCAGAAGTGGCTCTAGAGGCAGAAAGAAAGGTATACAGAAATAATTCAGAAACAATTCTTTAGGCCATCTGGTTGGTGAGAATGGTTCATAACTCTAGGATTTCAACGTTTCATTCCTTGAGCTTCAGCATTTTTGAGGTGGGCAGTATGAAGAGCAGCAGGATTTTCAGGAATATTTTTTTACTGTTTTGGGATATAGTAAAAGAATCTTGCAAGCCTGACAAACTTTCTACTTTGTCTTATATCAAAACAAAATCTAGACATTGTTCTTCCTTCCCTTTTTTAAACTATTTCCTTAATTGTTCATTCATCCTTTCCCATTCCCAGGGCCAAATTAACATTCAATTACAGGTAGTCCTTTATTTATTTACTAAATTAATATGCCACCC
Source organism: Vipera berus (assembly GCF_964194415.1). Taxonomy (NCBI): domain Eukaryota; kingdom Metazoa; phylum Chordata; class Lepidosauria; order Squamata; family Viperidae; genus Vipera; species Vipera berus. The sequence continues at coordinate 20,352,188 of NC_138208.1, read as the reverse complement.
ATTTTACAGTTTGAGGAGAATCTGAGTGTAATAAAACATACATATATGAAAAGTTATAAATTATTATGCAATTACATTTATATATTTATATCCTGCCTTTATGATTTTTACAAATAACTCAAGACGGTGAACATATCCAACCTACTTTCATCCTCCCATTTTCTCTATAACAACCCTATGAGGTCAGTTGGGCTGAGAGAGAAAGTGACCGAAGGTCACCCAGGTGCCTTCATGGCTAAGGCAGGATTTGAACTCATGATCTCTTGCTTCCTAGCCAGGTGCCTTAACCACTAGAAAACTGGCTTGCAAAAGTTTAAAACTAAAAAGAAAATATGAGTTTGGATCAAAGAGCCAGTGGTGCCTCCTCAGTTACTGCACCAACCACATCCAGCAAACAGCTTTTCTTTCTAGGCCCCATGTCAAACACCATGTTACAACATTACTGCCATTCAGTTGTTCAAGTGAATACTTATGGCCTTTAAGCAAAACATTACATGATGGGATTTATAATTTTACTTCCACATTTTCCCTTACTCTGCTTATCATAAATTGGTTCAAAGTAGTTTTCCTGGCAGTGTCACTTTGGCTTGGCCTTTTCCATTCTTTTTGCTTGCATGAAGACACCCTCCTTTTTTCTGCACTGCAAAGTTTGCGTACAAGAGAGAGAAAGAGACTATCCCTCTCCAAGACATGGAGTAGGCCTTAAGATCAGCAATCACTTTCTATCAATTCCTCTTCAGTGCAACACAACACCAGGGTGCATTCTCCAACATGCTGAACCCTAAATCTGAGGGGGAGGGGAGTTCCCACTTTTATAGAATATATTCTGCCCAGATAAAAAGCCATATGGTGCTGTTATTATGAGGAACGAATTCATATGATTACCACCCAGTTGTTCAGGAAGAAATTGAACCAATTCTCACATCAGCTGAATATTTTTTTATGGGCAAGGTTTACTCAATTTGCACTCCTCTTAAATTTGTTCATTTTTCCCTAGAAAATATGATGCAAAGTTTGAGAACCATTGCTTTAGAGTTTTTTCCATGTTCTATACAGTACTCCAAAGGTTTGGGATATTTTTATTTCTGATGGTCTCTTACATTTCAGCTAGCTTTTTCTTGGCTGTGACATACCCTTGATCTGGCATGGTTAAGCTTTGATGTTAATTTTATTTTTGCACAGAAATTTTGAGGCAGTATCAGGCTGGATCTCAGTGAAGTTCTCAAGTCTAATATGGATGTGAGGGGACATCTTGTGTTTGGGACACATATGTGGTTCTTTGCTGGTTTTTATGTTCTTTTTACAAGAATTATTCTTTTTACAATTGTTTGCAAACTGTCCACTGCCTTAAAGTCACTGGAGAGAAATCAAAGGGAAGAAACGGATGATAAACAGATAGACATGCTGACTACTGCAAAACTTTCTTCCATAGTTCTCTAATGTAAAGGGAATGATAAGACCCAAATGTTGTGCTGATAATATCAATTGGGATCACACAATCCCTTTTACTAGCCATGAATTAAGCATGTTTTCTTGAATTTTTGCCTCATTGCCACCATCTTCTTCCTTTCTGCTCTAGTGCTTTTCTCCACATTTTTCCTGTTTCAGGGGGAGAAAAGGTTTGTGTGTGGAGAAAGAGGCAGGCTGTAGAAGACAGGGGGGACTCAATCACTATGTACAGCAAAGGAGGAAAAATATTCTTACTGGTGTGTAAAAAGCATTTTAGTGAGAAGACCATTTATCCTGGGAAGGGGGAACAGAAGAAGGGTAAGGTAGGAAAGGGATGTATTCAGGACTGGGATCCTTCACAGAGATTTATACAGAAGAAACTTCTCTCTTTGTCCAAATGCTCTCTTTGGCCTGGAGACTGAGCAGAGGCCAAACCTTTTCTGAATCATTAAGAACCCCTTCCTCTGACTACCCTGCCATTTCTTCAGAATGGGAAAATGTTCTCTAAAAGTAATGGCACCATCTCTGTGTTTCATTTCAGATGGAGAAGTTGCTTTGCCTCATACTCAAGAGGCCTTCTTCAAGCACTCTTCCACCTCAAAACACTTCATTTTTATTTTGAAGGGAAGGGGGAGTGTTAACCAGCCTGTGGGCAGATCCAAGAGGAGGCAGGGAGGCTGATTATGCTGGGCCTTCCACCTCTGGCCTTCAAGCTCTGAGGGGGAGGAGGGAGGGGCCTGCTAACGGCATTCTTGTTTGTTGCAACTGCCACTTTGCTCAACGGCTGTTTCAGAAGTGGGGGAGGAGAGTTCTTTTGAAACTGCTTCACTGCCTCCCCTGTGAGAACTCAGATTTTGAAGGAAGGGAAAGACAACTGCAACGAAGCCATGGAAGCAGAGTGGGGGGAGGCAAGTTGAGGAAGAGGGTGCAGTAGGAGAAGAAGAGGCAGAGCTTAGGGGCAAAGTCAAGAGAGAAATTGGTCTGGAGTTTTTACCTTCCCACAAGAGATCCAGGTCCACCCCCACCCCCCATACACACACACCATCTTGATTTCTGTTAACTCTTATCTAGGACCAGTTTAGTGCTGTTAGTTGACTAGATTTTTGTGTATTTGTGTGAGCAATAAATCTCTGAACTGAATGGTCCTGATTCTTTTGCCTGTAACAAGATTCCTGATTCTGCCTTAAGACAAGGAGTGCGTTTTAGAAAATAATGCTCAGCTTTGGTGCTCTATGGATTTTTCAGACCACAATTTCCATTATCCCCAGGCAGTATGAATATTGATGGGGGTTAGAAGAATTTTCTTCGTCCAGTTTCCTAAGCTGGATCATGAATAAAGACAAATTTCAGCTGCTGGAAGTAGATTAGTTTAACCACAAACAGTGGTTAAAGGTAGCCCACATACCGTGTTTCCCCAAAAATAAGACCTGTCCCAAAAATAAGTCCTAGCTTGATTTTTATGGGTGTGCCTAATATAAGCCCTAGCCCCAAAATAAACCCATTCTGTCTGCTTGTTTGCCACGAGGTGAGGCAGGTAGGCGGGGGTGGAGCTGCCTACACGCCCTGCACCCACTTACCTCAGGGCCCCTGCAGCCAGGCCTCCCATGCCCTGACACCTGCCTCTATCTATCTAAGATGGCGGCGCCTGGAATGGTTGCGGCTGCATTGGCTCTTGAAGGCAAATAGTTTTGGGAGGGATAGTAAGGGCTATAGGCCACATGATCAGGAAGATTTTAATGTGTTTGAGCAACATGGTGGAACTAAGGTAACATACAATATACGACCGACAATCTTTGCTGGCATGGCAAGTTTCTAGTTGCTTTGGAACTGTTGGTGAGACCGTTAAAAGTTGTTGGCACTGTTTGAATTTGTTCTACCAGCAGCAAGATCTGACTGCTGGCCCAGTGATGGATTGTATTGCAAATCAGGGCTGTTTCCAGAGGAGGCAGAGGAGGAGAGGACCTGGAGCTTATGGAGTGAAGGAACTGGATGAGGCTGTCGGCAGGCCCAGAGGAAGAGAGAGAGGCTTTTGGAGGAGTTGGTGGCAGCGGCAGCAGCGTGCTCCAGGGGCAAAAAGAAGCAAGGCCTCTTTAAGGAAAGGGTGGAAGAGTCAGGATCAGAAAAAGGAAAGAAGGCGAGGTTGTCAGAATACAAGCGAATTTGAGGGCTAATCACATGGAGCCCCATTTCCATCTGTCCTGTGTGCCATCGTTCACTCCCTAGAGACTAAAATGGACAATGTGAAATTTGAGCAGGCCACGAACAAGAAGTATATATCGGAGGTGGTGACCCTTTGAGAGCTGTATGCAACGAAATTTCATTTTGATGTATGCCGATTGGTGTACATTCAAAGTGACAATAAAGTTATTATCATTACCAACAACCCTATCCATCAGGAGCCCGCATGGCCACCACCAGCCCATTTCTTCTGCAGCCATTTGCTACCACACGCGTACATCACCCCCGGAGGACATGTAAATTCTGGAAAGGAAGATGGTCCTCAGATATATAGATTCCTTCCTAAGTGTACATTTATTATGAGGGGGTCCAGTTGTGATTTCTCTTTATCTTGAGGGTATTCTATTTCTTTGATGGAGCCAGTGAGATGCTCTTAATTAATTATGGCCTAAATACAAACCAAGAGAGTCTCTTTGTATGTTTATTTTATTTTGAGGCTTGCCAACAGGTCATAGTCTATATGTCTCTGTGTGTGTGTGTGTGTGTGTGTCTGAGTCTCTCTGTGTGTGTGTGTGTGTATGTGTGTGTACATAAAAGGAAAAAAGAAAAAAAATGACTCAAACATCCAACATCTCACCGTCTCAAGGTTGATTCAGCCTTCCATCCTTCTGAGGTTGGTAAAATGAGGACCCAGATTATTGGGGGCAATATGCTGACTCTGTAAACTGTCTAGAAAGTGCTTTAAAGCACTGTGAAGCGGTATATATGTCTAAGTGCTATTGCTATTAAAAATGTAAAAAAAATACCCCAGCTGGATGCTGAAAAGAAAAATAAAAAAACCACATATTCCTCTCATAGTCACTTCTAACAATGGGAAATTGAGTCCATCAAAGGGGGAAAAGAGACAGATTACTTGGAGAGGACAAATTCTAGCTGTTTTGATTGAAATGAAAATTTCCTTAAATTCCTTAGTTATCAATACAGTAAAATAAGATGAGAGATGATTGATGAGAGATGATGAGAGAGAGAGAGGAAAAATAAGAACCTTTGTCATTTTTTTACTGTGGGCACAATGGCACACATTAAAAATGAAACTTACCTATTTGAACAAGCCGGCCTGGTCTAATGGGTTTGGGGTATTTTATTTAGTATTTTAATTATTTATTGTAATGGGCTAGTTCTATTTAATCTTATTTTTAACTTTTGTATATTGTATTTTTATTGTATTTTTATTGCCCTGTACACCGCCCTGAGTCCTTCGGGAGAAGGGCGGTATAGAAATTAAATTAAATATATAAAATAAATAAATAAAATACGGTAAATGTACTTGCTTGCTCTCAAAGTGTACACATGCATAACACACATTTAAACATACTATATGCAACGTATGTATAGTCCTACACCTTTACATATAAGTGACATATAAATATTAATCATTGTCCATATTGAATACATAACAGAAGGAGGAAGCTTTAGAGTTCACAAGGTTAATACTGTATGGAACAAAACTGACTGAATCTGGATGTTCTGCTTCGGATACCGCGAAGAAAATAGTAAGCATGGACTTTGTAGTATATAATAGGCATTTATATAACAAAATATAAATGACCTCAGATTTCCTTTAATAATCTTTAAAAAGGCACATACTGTATAACTAAAGTTAATAACAACTAACTCCCTTTAATTATAGTTGATCAACTTTAATGTATCAATGAATTGTAGCTGGACAACTGGGTTGTACAAAGCAACATATTGTTTATCCTGGTTTGTTTGTTTTTTTAGAAAAAGTCACTTTCTCTTAGCACCAACTTTTTATTTGATTTTCAAAGATAGGATTAATTTATTTTACTATCTAACTCATCTTAAAAACATTTTCATTTATAATCCAGACTGTTTTGAATTTATTGATTGCAACATGCTTAATAGTGACTGAAATGCTGATATTAATAGTGATCTAGTGTCCTTCAAGCAAAAGCCACAGCCATCTGTCTGAAATTTATTAATTTGGATTCCTGTGCTGGGCAGAGGGCTAGACTTAGTGACCTCAATGCCCCCTTCTAATTCTGTGATTCTATTATGACTGGAGACATTTTTGAATTATATAAAGCTGGATGTTTTGTTCAGAATCCAGAAATGAGATGGCAAATTCCCTGCAAGCTATGTCTGTTCTATTATTGCTCCATGCAACCTCTGGCACATTGTGTTCTATGTAATATATAGTAGCAATTTAGGCTTGGATGGCAATTTATGCCAATCTGGAGTACTTCTAGCCCTCAAGTGCTTTCCCATTAGGTATGCTGACCACTCTCATACAAACTAATAGGGAATTAATTAGACAATTTATTGATTAATGGGAAGGCCTCATTTGCCAGAGACATGGACAAGTCAGAATGTGAATTTGGAAGGGATAGGAGCAGGAAAGAAGTAATTTGAAAAGACACTAGATTGGGTTTCAAAGGGTAGGATAAAATAGGAAAATTAAAATAGCAACAGTGAAAGAAAAAGATAGGATGAAAAACCCAAATAATTAAATAATTTATCCACAAATAGAATATAGAAAACAATGTGTGTATGTGTAGTAAAAGTAAAGACCCACACTAATTAGTTTGCTTTAATTGTAATTTTAATGCATTTTTATATTTATAATCGATGAATGCTTGTTTTATTTTGTTATGAACAGCTCAGAGTCACCTAAACCATGAGATGGAGGGAAAATAAATTTGATGAATAAATAAAATAAATATTTCAATTTGACCCATGCTGATTGCCATCTTGTCCTTTTTTGGCAAAGAATGAAAGTTTTATGAGATATTTTTCTCAACTTCTCAGTTTAGCCATTAGGCTTGGAATTTCTAGGTGATCCCAATCCAGGTGTTACCCCGGGTCAACAGGGCTTAGCTTCTGAGATTAACTAAAATAAGCTAGTTGCTGCCACCTGCTGAGGATAAATGTAAGAACCAAATACTGAAGTCTTCAAAATGCATTACTGTAAATGTGCAATAAAGATAGAAAGCATTTATTAAAGAGCATAGGAAAAGCTGTGCACATATTGAAATCATGCAGTGGGCTTTGAAAAAAGAAAAGCTATTTTGAAAGAAGTGATTGCCTTTTTTTCTCCAAGTGTGAAAACCTGCTGTTTTAAAATCATAAAATTAGGAGACTTCATAGAGGAGACTCTATATCCCATACCAGGCTTGAGGAAATTCAACCTGATTTTCCAACAACTTTATTCAACCTTCCACAACTGTGTGTGTTGTGATTTGACATAGTTGTGCTCCAGTTCTGGAATGACATGGATGTTCCTGGCCAAGCAATTTAATCAATTCCAAGATGATGAGGAAATGTGTCTTGTTTCTCTCAGCAAAGAATACAAACCTATATCTTCGGTGACTTCTGGGAGAGCAGGATGCAAAACATATAAAACTGTTAATTAAAAGCACAATTAAATCCAGTGACATAAAGGTAGAAAATATGTAGGTTTAGAATACGGTGGTTGTAATTCTGCCTTTTGGGCAATCATAGTTTATGTAGAAACATGTAGCTTTGAGAGGAATATATTCGAATTTTTAATGGTAAAAAGCTATTATTATTTACAAAACTTGATTTTTGACGTAATACTTACAAATAGAGAAGAAATGATAGAGGAAATTGAAATTGCCGGAACCTTGGGTGAAAGTGACCATGTCATACTGGAATTTAATATAATGCAAACAATAGCAATAGAAAACAATCCAACCAGTGTCTTAAATTTCTAAAGAGCTGACTTTGACAAACTCACAGAGAACCTAGGAAAGATCCCATGGATGAAAATCCTAAAAGGAAAAACAACCCAAGAAGCTGGGAAACCCTGAAAAATGCAATCATAAAAGCCCATACCAACACAATACCATTGAGAAAGAAAAACAAGAAATTCAAGAAGAAACCAGTATGGCTGCACAAAGATCTCTCTGACAAACTGAAAGACAAAAAGGACAAATACAAAAAAATAGAAAGAGGGGCACATAACTAAGGCCGATTATCAGCAGACAGCCAGAACGTGCAAAGAAGAAGTCAGGAAAGCAAAGGCTCAGAACGAACAAAGACTTGCAACAGTAATCAAGGACAATAAAAAAAGTTTCTTCCAACATATTAACAAGAAAAAAGTCAAGGAAACTGTAGGCCCACTAAAGAGAGAAGATGGCAAGGAAATAACAGGCAACAGGGAGAAAGCAGAGCTGCTTAACTCATCAGTCTTCACACAAAAGAAACTATAGCCCAACATACCAAAAAAACCACTGCAAAAGACATACTGGAAACAAACATTAAAATAAGCAAGAAAATGGTAAGAGAACACCTATCCCACCTTGACACAATATAAATCACCGGGACCTGACAGATTACATCCCAGAGTTCTGAAAGAGCTGGCCGATGTTATCTCAGAACCATTGCACCACATCTTTCATAAATCCTGCACCTGAGGATTGGAAAAGGTCTGCTGTGGTTCCCATCTTCAAGAAAGGAAAGAAAAACTGACCCAGGAAACTGCAGACCAGTAAGTTTAACATCAATACCTGGGAAGATCCTACAAAAGATAATCAAAAAACAGATCTGTGAACAACTAGAAGCAAACAAAGTCATAACCAGTAGCCAGCACAGGTTTGTTAAAAACAGATCATGCCAAACCAATCTTATTTCATTCTTTGATAAAGTGACTAAACTAGTAGACCAGCAAAATGCTGTGGAATCAGGATCACACAAAGTATTAGTACCACTTTATAAAACCCTAGTAAGACCACAGCTGGAATACTGCAGCCAATTTTGGTCACCATATCACAAAAAAGATGTTGAGAGTTTGGAAGAAAATAAGAGAAAAGCAACTAAGATGATCAAAGGCCTGAAGACTAAAACATACGAACAATGGCTGTAGGACTTGGGTTTGGCTAGTCTAAAGAAAAGAAGAAATAGAGGAGAGATGATAGCAGTATTCCAGTATCTGAGGGGCTGCCACAAGGAAGAAGGGGTCACCTTCCCCAGAGCACCAGAGGGAAGGACGAGAAACAATGGTTGGAAACTGATCAAAGACAGAAGCAACCTGGAGTTAAGGAGAAACTTCCTGACAGTGAGGACAATCAACGAGTGGAACAGCTTGCCTCCAGAAATCGTGGCCACTCCATCACAGGAGATTTTTAAGAAGAGACTACTCTCTGAAATGGTATAGGCTCTCCTGCTTGAGCAGGGGGCTGGACTAGAAGACCTACAAGGTCTCTTCCAGATTCTATTCTATTCTATTCTATTCTATTCTATTCTATTCTATTCTATTCTATTCTATTCTATTCTATTCTATTCTATTCTATTCTATTCTATTCTATTCTATTCTATTCTATTCTATTCTTTACAGTCCATCACCCCAAGTTGTAGCTATGAAGCAGCCTTAGACCTTAAAATTAGCTGCTTTTCTAAAGAAAGGAAGAGGTGTCAGTGTTGTTAAATGTAGTTTTGCATCTAATGTCAAGTTAATCCCAGAGATGTCATTGATTACCAACAGTTTAAATGCCAGGCCTTAGTGCAGAGGCCCCCAAGATTTTGGGCACCAGGGACCGGTTCCGTGGCGAGAGGTTTTCCTGCAGACCGGAGGGTGCGTGGTTTTGTGTGCTATCTGCATCTCGCAGATAGGGCTTTGCTTGTTTGTGTGGACCGGTTGCTGGCATGCTGCGGCCCAGTACTGGTCCACGGATCAAGGGTTGGGGACCCCTGCCTTAGTGGTCATTCAAAGCATTATGCAAGACAAAAGACATTTTTCTTATGTCATTGCCAGATTTTACGAAGCCTGCCTGTCAGATTTGTCTAGTCATGGAGACTTTCCTTGCCTACAAAACTGTTACAATTGTGTGCCAGACATTTTGGTGAATTCTGTTGACAGACATAAAGATTAATGTTTATCTCCTCCGTATCTCTTTTTTGAACCTTGATTCCAATATAGATTATTTATAATTTGAAGCTCATCCTTCATAGCCTACTGAAATGACACTAGTTTAGATTGATCTCTTGGTACAGGTCACAAGCCAGTAATTTCAGGTGAGTAATTGTAGAGACTAAGGAGGGTAGCCTTGATGGACATATGGAGAAGCTGTTGTCTAACCTAAAAGAGCTGCCACATTCTTTTTTAAAAATTCAGAACAACCAGAAAACTTTTGGAGGTGGCTGAGACACCTCCCTGATTCACTGGAGTATAAGAAGGAGGTGGGGAGAAATATAGCATAGGCAGACTTGCAAGATTCTTTTATTATAGCCAATCTCAATAAAGATACAGTAGTTCCAGTTTTCCTGTGGTGTTGATTTCCTGGTCTGGTCTACATAGTGGAGTTGACAGTAATTTGTATTCTATCAATAAACATAACAGCAAATTACTTTGTTTTTTTCAACACATATTGATTGTGTAATATTCCCACTTCACTCTTTTATAGCTCACTTAGAGCCTTTTCCAATTTGCAACTAATCATGGGAAAAACATATATACCTTAGCAATCTTTTTTTCCTGTAATATTCTTATACTTTTGCTTCCATCTTATATTCAACTTATACTTAAGGCATCTTTTTTCCCTTAAAGCAGGCAAAAAGCCCCAGAAAGACAGATGGGTGCGACACTTCACCTGTCATTTGTTCAGCATCACAGAGAGATGATTTCTGAGTGTGGTTAATTTAGTCCCTTTAAAAGTCTAACTGTGATCCCTTCTTGGTTCTTGGGTACTTGCAGATTCTGCTTTAGACAAAAGGAGAATCCAGTTATTTCAAACTGAACTCTCCCTCATGTCTACCAAGTCCCTGCACCGATTTTTGATTTGATGACTTAGCTCAGCCTGAATAAGAATCCATGGCTGCTCAAGGACTGCCTAGTGACGTGGGAGGAAAAAAAGAGTGCTTCCTGCTGATCCATGGTTCAACTCTCTGTGAGTGGGGGATGTTATTTTTGAATCTGGGTTTAGCTCTCTTAAAACAATTCTAAACCTATGTCCAAATGAACGAGGATTATCAGCTCTGATTTTGATAAATGTTTTGCGCAGGTGTATTCAAAGGGAGACTATCATCTAATACTGGCCTCCTTTGAATGCACCCACAAAAACACACGCCAAACCAGATCCTCCCCCAGCCTCATTGTTATCCCATATTGAAACGAAAGTAGGTGGTGAAGTTTTATGGGCAGAGAGAAAAACAAATTAAGTCTACATTTGATTGTCAAGAGAACAAAGCCTAGTCTTCCAATGAATGTCACAAGATCACAACCGGCCAGTGTGTGAAGCATCCCATCTCCTGGTTGTGCTAACAACCATGCATTGCAACATTCCTCTCAGCTGCTGTGTGCATTTTAATTTTTGTACTAGATAGAAATTTTTTTTAATCGATTTTACAATTGTTCACCCGTCAAAATCACTTGTTGAGATGAGCAGCCATACAAATGGAAGGAAGGAAGGTGGTTGCAAAAATATTCTTTTAAAATAATAGTTTATTAAGAACACAAAAATTTAGTGGTTAAAAGTATCAGATCTGAAACTGGAAGACTGTGAGTTCTAGCCCTGTCTTAAGCACAAAGCCAACTGGGTTACCCTAGGCCAATCTCTCTTTTATAGCCCTTGGAAAGAGACAATGGCAAGCCACATCCAAACAAAGAAAACTGCAGGGACATCCCCAGGCAGTCACCAGGAGCCAAGATTGAGTTGAAGGCACAGCAAAACAAAACAAAGCAAAGCCACATGATAATCTGGTTTAAATAAAAGGTTTAATCTCTGAAAGAGGAAGGATGAATAAAGTCAGTAAGGTCTCAGAGAAAACCAGGTTGGATGGAAACTGGGAGAGGCTTGATTTGAGCCATACAAAGTAAAACCAAACTATGATCCCACTCAAATTACTGCTCCATGAGATCTGGATGGACTAGATTTCTTCCTTGTTCTAGATAGAACAAGGAACTCTTGGGGTGGGGAAACTTTCCCACTGTTTGGTGCTGCTCCAAGGAAAAACTGAACAGAAAAAAACAAACATGTAGCAAACTCCTCCCTTACTATTCACAGTATCATTAAGGACAAGGGCTATTAGTCCTGCTCTGGGATTTAGTCACACACAAATTAAGGCAAATATACATTTCCGGGATAATGTTGCAGGATCCAGTCTGAGTTAGTCACCCAGACTAAAGATGTAGCCTTTCAAACTTTTGGACTCATCCTGGAGCCCATCCTCAGGGAACTTCTCTCTCTCCAGAATGTGTGCACCGGGCTGACATTAACACCCCAATTAACAACTAAAAGCCACACCCAACCAGGCACCACATAAATAATATGCATAGAATAGCCCAGTGCACACATTCTAGAGAGAGAAAGAAGTTCCCGAAGGATGGGCTCCAGCACAATTCCAAAAGCTTGGAAGATTAAACCTCTAGTCCCGGTGACCGATTCAGATTACGGTAGATCATTTAGTCAAGACACTCCAACTCCAGTCCCTTTCAAGTATTTTATTACTGTTCTAAAAATAGAAAAGATTAATCAATTAGGATGTTTCTTTTAGATATCAACAGAGGGGAAAAAATATGTCTACTCCCATCAATTGCCGAGGGCAAAAGTATCATGCATTTTGAAAAGAATGCAAAAACATGGTGTAAAATTGCCTTCCCAGGTGTAATAAAATATATAAAATTCTATTTCTGCAGTTCACAATATAAAATGCAAATATTTTCCTGAGACACTTTAGCAATGTTTGACTATAAAAATGTGTTATTTCTTTAGCACATCAGAAATTACTACTGTATTCTGTGATATATTATATATATATTATTTTATATTATTTTATATTTATATATATTTTATATTAAACTTTCTTAAAAGATTTAGAAAACTTATACAGGGCCTTCTTTAGGCTTAGATAACTAGGTAGATGTATGTTGGAATGATAGGCAAGCATTCTAATATTTATGTAGAAACAAAAAGGCACCTGTAACATGATTTCTAGGAGTTACTTTTGTATAACCTTTCCTTCTCGTGTCATTGTGTAAACCCTTTGGGGAATTATAGGATACAAATGTTTTAAATAAACAAAAAATTACTTGATCTTGAATATTTAAATGAAGGAAAGCTACACATATTTCTATCCTATTTGGTGTATAATTTCCCATGCAGTTATGGCTATATGAGCCATGGGGGAAGGGCATTTAAAAAAAAATCAAGATACTGATTGCAACCATTCAATGAAAGCTTGGCCCCTTTGTAACATGCATTAAATGAAAAATGTATTTTGAAAAAAGATTTTTTTTTCTCCCTTGGTCATATCGACCATCTTGATTCCAAAGACTCTTACAAGACAATATACTGTATCTTAAACCAACCGATTTCTGATAATCTTAGCAATTCTAGAACATATTAATGTTTAAAATGATCTTTTTTGTTCTTTTTGATCAAGTAGCTTTGCATTTTGTTTTGTTTTGTTTTGTTTTTATTTTAAATCTTGAAACTTTGCTCTACTTAGTTTAATTCTTGAGCTTTCATATAACAGAATACATTTTTACAAAATAAACAGATGAATGAATACTTTTCATAGTGCCATGGGAAGATGATCGTGGAAAACTGAAAGTAGGAGGATGAATGAAGTTAAACAAAGTATCACATTTTGTACATATATATATATATGTATATATTTTATGGGGCAGGACCCACCTGCATTTTCTAGACCAGGGCTTTTCCACCTTTTCACCCATTGTACCGCAATATCCAAGTGCCACCAGTAACCTAGCAAGGTGTCAAAAACTTGATGACCAAAAACAAAAAGAAAAAAAAGTGATTAAGTACAGGTAATCCTCAACTTATAAAAGTTTGCTTGTTGTTGTTGTTAGTTGCGAAGTCGTGTCCGACCCATTGCGGCCCTATGGACAACGTTCCTCCAGGCCTTCCTGTCCTCTACCATCTTCTGGAGTCCATTTAAGCTCACGCCTACTGCTTCAGTGACTCCATCCAGCCACCTCATTCTCTGTCGTCCCCTTCTTCTATCGCCCTCAATCTTTCCCAGTATTAGGCTCTTCTCCAGTGAGTCCTTCCTTCTCATTAGGTGACCAAAGTATTTTGCTTAGTGACTCTTTGTTTAGTGACTGTTTAAAGTTACAACGGCACTGGAAAAAGTGACTTATGACCATTTTTTCACACTTATGACCGTTTCAGCACTCCCAAGGTCATGTGATTTACATTCGGATGCTTGGCAACTGATTCATATTGATGATGGCTGCAGTGTCTCAAGGTCATGTGATCCCCTTGCAACCTTTTGACAAGCAAAGTCAATGAGGAAAGCAGATTCATGTAAGAACCTTTTATATCAGGGACGTTAAACTCAATTTCATTGATGGCCACATTAGCATTGTGATTACTGTCGGGGGGGGGATTTTCCTTCCTTCCTTTTTCCCTCTTTCCCTGCCTCCCTCCTTCTCATTCCCATCTTCCTTCCTTCCTTCCTTCCTTCCTTCCTCCCTTCCTTCCTCCCTCCCTCCCTCCCTCCCCTCCCCTCCCCTCCCCTCCCCTCCTTCTTTCCTTCCTTCTCATTCCCATCTCCTTCCTTCCTTTTTCCCTCCCTCCCTGCCTCCCTCGTCATTCCCATCACCTTCCTTCCTTCCTTCCTTCCTTCCTTCCTTCCTTCCTTCCTTCCTTCCTTCCTTCCTTCCTCCCTCCCTCCCTCCCTCCCTCCCCTCCCCTCCCCTCCTTCTTTCCTTCCTTCTCATTCCCATCTCCTTCCTTCCTTTTTCCCTCCCTCCCTGCCTCCCTCGTCATTCCCATCACCTTCCTTCCTTCCTTCCTTCCTTCCTTCCTTCCTTCCTTCCTTCCTTCCTTCCTTCCTTCCTCCCTCCCTCCCTCCCTCCCCTCCCCTCCCCTCCCCTCCTTCTTTCCTTCCTTCTCATTCCCATCTCCTTCCTTCCTTTTTCCCTCCCTCCCTGCCTCCCTCGTCATTCCCATCACCTTCCTTCCTTCCTTCCTTCCTTCCTTCCTTCCTTCCTTCCTTCCTTCCTTCCTTCCTTCCTTCCTTCCTTCCTTCCTTCCCTGATCCTGGCACTTTTGCTGAGCCCTGCAGGGCTGTTAGGGCTCAGCAGAAGCGCCAGGAGCTGATCAGTGTTTCTTCAGGGCTCAGCAGAAGTGCCAGGATCAGTGCTGTGCTCCAGCTGATTGGCGCTTCTGGGAGGCTCAGCAGAAGTACCAGAATCAGCGCTGGGCTCCAGCTGATCGGCGCTTCTGCAGGGCTCAGCAGAAGGACCAGGATCAGTGCTGGGTTCCAGCTGATCAGCGATTCTGCTGGGCTCAGCAGAAATGCCAGGATCAGCACTGGGCTCCAGCTGATCGGTGCTTCTGTTGAGCCCAGACAATCCTGCAGCTCCAGCCATCTCTCACTCAGGCTTGTGCAGTAATGTCGCTGCTCCAAACAGATTTGGTGCACAATCTAGGTGTGCAGAAAAGGTGGCAGCTGTGATTAGGCAGATGTGGGTGGTGTGCCAATTGCACCCATACCTGGATCAGGAGCCCCTGCTCACAGTAACTCATACCATTGTTACCTCCAGATCAAACTACTGTAACACACTCTACATGGGACACTCCTTGAAGACCATTCAGAAACTCCAACTGGTGCAGAATGTGGTCTCATAGAGAGTAAATGGTGCCAGATATACAGCACACATAGCCTCACTTCTGCATGAGCTGCATTGGTTACTGGGATGTTTTCAGATGCAGTTCAAGATGTTGGAGGTTACTTATAAAGCTCTACATGGCTTGGGACCAGGGTACCTAAGAGAATGTCTTTTTTCAAGAGTCTCTACCTGTCCAATTATGTCAAGCAGAATGGGCATGCTGCAGATCCTGTCAGCCAAAGAATGTCGGCTGGTAGGGGGCAAAAATTGAACTACTTCTGCAGTGGCCCCTGCTCTATGGAACATCCTCCCTTCAGAAATCAAAATGGCTCCAACCCTGTTAGCTTTTCGTAAGGCCTTAAAAACCTGGCTATGTTCCTGAGCCTGGGTTGCTGAATGTGCCAAAGGCCCCATTTCCAGGCTATTTTGCTAATGGGCCAAATATCTTGCTTTTGTGTATTTTGAATTGGATGTTGTTGTTTTTAAATAAATTACTGGTTTTACTGTTTTTATTGTTTTAAAATGTTTTTTTAAAAATTTTGTAATATTTTCTGAATAGTAAGTTGTCCAGAGTCATTGACTGAAATGGGCAGCCATAGAAATTGAACAAATAAATAATAATCATTTTCATTTAATTGAGTCTTGTATAGAAAAAAATAAAACACAAATTTAATTTATGAACAATAAACAAATGCTACAAAGAGATGCTGCCACCCTGAGGTTTAGGCAAGTCTGTAATGAATGGGAAAGTTGTTCATTTTCATTTAGTTGGATGCATATTGGAATTGGCTTACAGTTTCTTAAGAGCAGATGAAAAAGGGAAAGGGAAAAATACTTTTAAAAAAGATGACAGATTTATATGAACAATAAAAATATTGCTTTAATACTGCTTGCAAACAGGAAACATTACATGCCAGGCAAGCAAATTACCGAATATCTCTGTGTAATTCTGTTCAAGCAATTTGTGTCTTCACATTTACTTTGAAACTGATTGCCCAAGTACTAGGTTTAGATGGGAATGCAATTCTCACACTCTCAAATGCACCTAATGTTAAAAACTAAACTCTAGATCAGGGGTGTCAAACCTGCAGGCCGAATGAATCACGCCAAAACCTCACCCACCCCATTGCCGGCAATGGGAAAAAAGTCGTGATATGTCACGACACGTCACGTGACGCTGCGAGTTTGACACCCGTGCTCTAGAGAGACGAAAGCAAACCCAACCAAGTGCTACAATAGTAAAGTTGAGCCAGCTGTGCTTCACAGCTGGAAAAAATCACAGAGATAGCTATCTGTGGAGCAGTGTTGATTAATAACTAATGTTATTTAGTAATTCTCATATTCTTGTTGGATATTTACTGCCAGATTGCAGGAGATTTTGCTTGTGATATTTTTTTTTTTACTTCCAATGCCAGAATAATTTATATGGCTTTTGGTGCATCACATCAAGCAGTACTATAACATTGCTTGGTCTGGCCCTGGCCATTGGTTTTGAGAAATATATTAAAATAAGTAAACAAAACCTTCATTTTGAAAGTTCCAGACAGGCAGCCAAACACAGTAACATGAAAAAGGTGTGGTCCAACCCTGATGAAAGACCATAGAGAGTGTTTAATTGAGAGGCTCACTTGCCTGAAAGGCCTGAATTCTTGACCATGGGCAAAGGAAGTGAAGAAAATGCCATCACTGGAGGAAAGACACGTTATGGTTTCAGAGGAAAGGCCCAGCTGGAATGTTGGGTGATGACAAGATTTCCTACTGAGGGAAAGAGGTGATATGTGGGTGGCAGTGATGACGTACGCTTGGAAAAATTGTTTTCATGGGCGTGTCAGTTTGAAAGGAAGTCAGAGTGACTCGTTGTTCTTTACACCCAGATTTTCACATTTGCACTGAAATGCCTATGGCAAGATGACCACAATACCAATATTAAAGAACAGAGTCCTTATACAAATAGACCTCACTTTATGACTGCTCTGTTTAGCAATCATTACAAGTTATAGTGGTACTCAAAAATAACTTTACAACCAATCCTCACATTTATGACCTTTACAGTGTCCCCATGGTTATGAGATTGAGATTCAGGCACTTTGCAACCAGTATGACTTTACCACCATCACAGGGATCACCATTTGCATGCTTCACAACTGACTTCCAACAAGCAAAGTGAAGCGCAGGGGTGTCAAATTGGCAGTCCGTGGGCCGGATGTGTCACACACAGGCCATGCCCACCCCAGCTCCACAAAGGCAAAAAAATGTTGTGATACGTCACAATACGTCATGTGTCACAATCAAGTTTGGCACCCGTAGAGAAGGGAGAAGCCAGCAGTCAAATTGCAAGTTTGCTCATGTGATGTCTTGCTTAACAAAGACAGGTGATTCACTTAATGACTAGTGGAAGTGAGGTAAGTCTGTCATGTTCATGTGTCTTGCTTAATGACTATCACTTAGCAACAGAATTGCTGGTCCCAGTTGGCAAGGACTGCCTGTACTCATACGTAAGTAAAAAAAAAGGAGTGATGTTTTGACCATATAATCAACATTTTTACTTTATTTGATGTTAATCCCCAATGGAAATCCTTGCAGCAGCTCTTCATATTTAGGTATTTCTTTTGCAGACAATTGCACTTGATATTTGGCTATTGGAAAACAAAACTGGAATGAGTTTTATGTTAAGAAACATGCTTTTTTTACTTCTATTTCAGGCTAATTGTGGTTGAGCTTTATGTCTAAATCCAGACAAACTGACTATGGCCTTGACTATGGTTATCTTAATTTAACCTAGGGTTTATGAATCTGATTTGTTTCAATAAAAGGCAGTAAATAACAGCTATAATGGTAGGATACAAATGTGACACCACACTGCAATTAACAAAACAATAAGAAATTTGTAGGTCTTTTATTTCTTGAAACTCAGTTAGGATCATTACAGTATCAATAATTTATCATTACTTGTTAGGCTAAATCCAAACATTGCTTTAATTATTGCTGGTACTACAAAATTTTGCTAGCATTAGGCTAAGACAAAAGGATACATCAGGGCAATGTACTAAACCAATCCAAACAGTATTTTAAACTGCTTTTGAATCCTGCAGTGTTGTTTTCTAAACAATGATACATAGCTTAGTGTGCTGTGTAATCACAGCCCAATGTAATTTATCCTACAAACCGTGGATCAGTACAGTGTGAAAACTAGAACTTGGTGTCCTTGCAGTTTGTTTTATGAAACACTATAGGCTTCCTCTGAAGAAAGACCGGTGAATCTGGAACTAGATATTCAAAGCATGGCGTTACGTGAGAACAAGCTCTAAGTGCCCCTGTTAAGTCATGTTACGTGATGTCTGGCTACCTGGAAGGCTTCTTGGGTGGACCTGCAGGAAGGGCACCCCTTTGCACAGGTTAAAATGTGACTAATTCATCTTTCCTTCCTTCCTCTCTCTTATTTTTCATTACTCTTCTATGGCTGCAAGCACACATCTTAAAACAGTAAAACCATAAAGACACATCCTAACTCTAATTAAGAACATAATAGGATTTAAACAGCATCCTGCCAAACAGATGGCAGGCAAAGCAGAGATATTAACAGCATGTTCGAGCAGCTTTCTGGAAGATGATTGCTGTATAATAGAGGCCAAATGGATTTTTTTTGGGGGGGGATGTTATTCTAGAGATGCAGTGGGGGAGGAGAAGACCTGCTTCCAAGATCCCAGCTCCTAAATTGAAAGTACTCAGCAGGATGTTACAAATGATAGGTTGAAAAAAGTCAGGATGGCGGGTGCAACAATGCAGTTGTGGTTATCAAATTGTCTCTTTTGCCTTCTTTGTACCTGCAGTACCCTCTTTTGAGTAGAATTCACAGTTCAAACAGAATTGAGGAAAAAGCTATCCCCATACTTTTGAGTCCTTCTCCTCTTGGACTTTAAAACCAGCACCTTAAACCTATCAGAAGCCAAAGCAGCTTTTGCAGTGTAGGTGATCTGGCTTGCATTGGTCAAGACAAGGTATGTCATTATTATGTAATTTCCTCTCCACTGTGACTTTAGGAGAAAGGATGCTTTGGGACACTCCTTCATTTGTAGTAATTGAAGGTATCCTTCCTAGCTAAAAAGCTGTCCACATAAGACGTTTAGCCCAGTTCTAACCTAACAACAATGCAGGCTTTCCTCAGTTTTGGCCTCCTTTCAGCACTGATAGCCAGTGGTGAGTAGCTCCTTCTTTGGTGATGGTGGTATAAAATGGTGTGGGAAGAACAGGTGTGGTATCTTTCTATTGTCCCTTATAAAAGTACACAGCACAGATGCTTGAAAAGATTGACACAATACAAGTTATTTCTTTCTTTTTCTATGGAGATCTGACTTTTTGGATTGGACAAGAGAATACCCAGCTGGTTTTATGTTCCTTGGTTTAGAATAAAGTGAAACCTCACGTTAATGGACTAATTGGGTGGCGGGAATGTTCCTTGTTCCTTAAAACCTAGTAAACTGAAAGGTGCATCATTGTAACAGTGCAAACGATGCAATTGAAGTAATTTAAACAATCTGGGAAATGACAGCATTACATAGATAATGTAAATAAATTTAAATCACTTTATTTGGGCCACTTATATAAGAATTTTATTGTGCAAATGAACAGAAGTTCTGGTCAATATCCGATTAATCAGTTTTTCACAATGGCAAATCATTTCTGAAAACCTTGTTAAGAAAATGCAGGGACTTGTCCAGACAGTCTTCGAGAATCAAACAAGACTGAACAGGAAAAAAAAATTACATGACATGTAAGTGTACAATTCTGCTGTTACGGTATTTGCTGGCTCTCAAAAATCATCCTTTTTGGTCAGGCATTCTTTTTATTGAATGGCTAGGTTTTGACCTAATGCCTTGTTTTATCTGCTCTACCCTTTTCAGATTTTATTATTTCAGATATGATTTCTTACCGTTTGTAATTCACACTTGTTTTCAATCATCAAGCTGCCTTCAAGGAGTACATTAATATTAAAAAGCTCAGATTGGCATTTCTGTAGCTTCATCATTAACAAATAATTGTAAGTTTTTCATTTTCTGAAATCTCCTTCTGGCATCTCACTGAATGGCAGATTTATTTGTGCAAATTTGTCTGATCTATATAAGGTTCTGGGGATTTCACTTTCAAATTTGTTTGTATTATTTTTAGGAAAGAGTATGTATTGTGAAATGGCATAAGCATACAGATAATTCTTTGATATAAACCAGAGAAATGTTTAACTAATGAGGCCAAGCTGGTTTATGAACAGGTTTATGAACAGGTTATGCATCCTGGCAGTCATGTGCTTCCATTTATCCCAGATTTCTGGCAAAAATCCAGAGTAGCATTGTAGAATAATTAGTTCATCTGTATGAAGTATGTGGGCTCATCTAATATTGCCCCAAATACAAACTTATGCATTCTACTTTTTTTCACATGTCATATAAACAAATGGTTATCTTCATAGCTCGTTTTAGTTGTTGTTGTTAGTTGCGAAGCTGTGTCTGACCCATCGTGACCTCATGGACAACGTTCCTCCAGGCCTTCCTGTCCTCTACCATCTTCTGGAGTCCATTTAAGCTCACACCTACTGTTTCAGTGACTCCATCCAGCCACCTCATTCTCTGTCGTCCCCTTCTTCTCTTGCCTTCAATCTTTCCCATCATTTGGTTAGAACCCTAAGGGGACATTTCAGACTTCAGAACTAACTAAATTTAATAATTTCTCTTCCAAAAATTACACACACACACACACACACACACACAGAGTCAATTTTTTCCAATTCTATTCTCCAGGTTTTGCTCTGAAATGTGAAGTTTGCATCAGTCAAGGTCACAACTGTTCCAGTAACATAGAATTATGTCCTCCAGAACATGATTCTTGTGGTATTATTGCATTTGAAAGTGTATTGGGTAAGTAACATTGGAAAGTAGGGATTATATGTTGATTTCAGAATATTCATATCTTTTGTGTTCTTGAAAATTGATGAATAAACTTAAAAAGAGAACTTCCATGAAGAATTGCGTGTGGCTGCCTAATTTGGCACAACAAATGCCCATTGCCTGTTAGAAAAATGAATCCTATGAACAATAAAAGTTGTTTGCAAATGGAACCATCTTGAAAATGAAAAAACAGAGAAGCTGTGGGTATCCTTTCAAACAGAAGCCACACACCACTTGCCAGGGGATACATTCCTGCATGGAGAAGGGGGTTGGACTCAGTGATGGACCAGAATCAAACTGCAAAAGTTCAGCTGACCAGCAGGCAATAAAACTTTAGCCATTTTCTTACCCTCTGGAGATAGTAGCCCTGTCCTACTGCATAACCCCTTCCCACCCTGATGCTATGAAACTACAAAGGGATGGGTATCCAGGAGGGTAAAGGTTCCCTTTTAAAGGTCTATAGTACTTTATTTGTCCTCTCATTTCACTTGTTTAAATAATTATTAAATTTATATGCCACATGACTCTGGACAATTTTGCATGCTTGAGTTATTCAGCAATTTACTTTATCAGTCAACTTGGCTGGAAAGTGAAGAATAGCAATAGAAATCATTTATAATAGTGTTTTAACATTTGTTTATTTATTAAACAAATTTATATAGCCACCCAGCTCACACACACACACACACACACACACACACACACACTGACACTGGGCAGAAAACAATATTAAAAATCCACAACTTAAAATTCACAGTTTAAACCCTTACCCCACAACCACTTGATTGGCTCCAAATGGGATTCCCAAGCCTCCTGATGAAATCGTGTCTCCAGGCCTTGCAGAAAAGCAGGGTGGGGGCCAATCTTATCTTGGGGAAATGATATTCCAAAATGGAGAG
The DNA here is from genome assembly GCF_964194415.1 of Vipera berus. NCBI lineage: Eukaryota > Metazoa > Chordata > Lepidosauria > Squamata > Viperidae > Vipera > Vipera berus. The sequence continues at coordinate 20,330,106 of NC_138208.1, read as the reverse complement.
CCCCACAGAAGATGCCCTTTTCCTGGGTCCCACTAGGTGTACTTTATTAACAGTTGGGATCCACAACGTATCCCGCCTTCCTGCTCTGATGGGCCAGGTAAATGTAGTTGGGAAGAAGTAATCCATCAAAGTACCTGACCTAAAGTTTAAATTGTTGATACCGTCCAGCAGTGAGAAATCCTACAGGAGGGGAGTAATGTGTTGTGGGAACTCAAATGGAGGCCTTTTAATCTAGCTAACTAACACTAGGAGACTAGATGTAGCTTTAAATAGATCCCGCTCATAAATCAGATTAGACTAATTGAATCCCCTTTTATATGTGCATTATGGGGGTAGTCACAAGCATTTACAAAAGGGGTGAAGCTTGTGGCAACAATTGCAAAATATTGCTTTTAATCAGTGCTTTTTTGTAAAAAAAAAAAAAAAAAGTGCCGGAACTCACGCACAGCTCTCGCTCCAGTTGAAAACCGTTTACTGAGTGGGGGGGGAACCGCTTTAGGGAGCTTTTGAGGTGCAGATTGCGTGAGCAGTATCAGCTGATGGACGCAATTGCCGTGGCTTTTGAGAGGGCGCTTGTTCGGAGCCGATATGTCTTCTGCCACCTCTGATGACACAGAGGCTTCCTCTGGAGCCAGAGTTACCAAGGCAGCGGTGGCACTGCTGCTTTGGGAGCACACCTGGTCCCTTGAAGAGATTCTCTCCAGGAGTCAGTTCTGTCCCTGGTGGCCAACACGGGGGTGAAGACAGGCAGCGGAGGTGGGGGGAGCCCCATGAATCAAGGCAGAGAAGAGGTTCTGCTTTCAGGGCCGTGGAAGTGTTTCTGGGTTGACCTTCGATGCCCCCAATTTCTCCGGGCAGCTTCCTTTCACCGAGTCAGAGCTTTATTCGTGCTGGCAGCTTAGAAGGAGTTGGTTCTTCCCTTCAAAAAAAGGTGCCAGAAGGCTGTTCCGTGCATTCTGTGACAAAAAAGCACTGCTTTTAATGAAAGTAGCAGGCTTCTGTGGATGCTCATGCCTTTAGTTCTCCAAGAAAAAATCCTGAGGAGAAAGAATGGCTAAAAATATAAGGGGCTGCTTATAAAACACACATTCCAAACCTGGGATGGCTACAGTGACCAGGCTTTGCCCACTGCTGCATCTCTGCCTGTATGGCCAATGGCAAACAGGCTACAAATATTATGAAACTGTGTCACTCTTGGTGTAATGATTCATGAGTGGTGGAGATTCTATCTCCAAATTATGACCACTGAAGTAGTTAATGGTTGTGTGATGTACCAGTCACCAGTAAAGATCTCTTTCCTGGTTAGTGATTTTCAGGGTCAAATATGTTATCTGAACAGGGTGCTACTCTTTGTGTTTACTGTAATTTTAAATAGGTTTTGCCACTTTTAGTGTCAGCATATTCTCATTATCTGCTAGAAATGTTGAATTTATTTTCCGCCCTGCAGAAGAACTTCAGGCTCAGGGGATTATTAAAAGCTGTGTTCCATCAAGTGTCTGTGAAGATGGTTCTGCTCACATTAATCTGGGTAAAAAAGGAAGATCAAGGACCAGTGTTTTTTGCTGTAAGCACGATGCCTGCAATACAGATTTTCCAGTCAAATGTAGGTATCTATTCTGAGCTTTATTCCCTTGTGCTTTTGTACAAATGATTTCACTCAAGGATATATATATATATATATATATATATATATATATATATATATATATATATATATATATATATATATATATATAAAGGTAAAGGTAAAGGTTCCCCCGCACATGCGTGCTAGTCGTTTCCGACTCTAGGGGCCGGTGCTCATCTCCGTTTCATAGCCGAAGAGCCAGCGCTTGTCCGAGGACGTCTCCGTGGTCATGTGGCCGGCATGACTAGACGCCAAAGGCGCACGGAACGCTGTTACCTTCCCACCGGAGTGGTCCCTATTTTTCTACTTGCATTTTTACGTGCTTTCGAACTGCTAGGTGGGCAGAAGCTGGGACGAGTAACAGGCGCTCACTCTGCTACGCGGCACTCTGGATTCGACCCGCCAAACTGCCGACCTTCCGATCGACAAGTTCAGCGTCCTAACCCACTGAGCCACCGCGTCCCTTATATATATATATATATATATAGGGATCATCTTTGGTCATTCGGGTTTTTTCCCCACGTAGAATTGAAGGTGTAGGAGCAACGTTTTGACGGTATCCCATCCGTCATCCTCAGGCTGGTGGCTTCAGCTTCCTTCTTCTGGGAGAAGCATGTGGTAGTGGCTGTTTGTTCCTCTTTTTTAAACTTCCAGAGGGGGTGTGTTATTGTGAAGATCGAGATCCTTCGCTTTCATGGCTGCTCCAGGCCTTCAATGCATTTGCAGAGAATGGAGGCCTAAAGTAACACAAGATCTCACAGTACTTTAGGCATCTAAAGACAGACGCCAAAGGCACACGGAACGCTGTTACCTTCCCACCGTAGTGGTCCCTATTTTTCTACTTGCATTTTTATGTGCTTTTGAACTGCCAGGTTGGGAGAAGCTGGGACAAGTAACAGGAGTTCAATCTGTTACACGGCACTTGGGATTCGACCCGCCAAACTGCCAACCTTCTGATCGACAAGCTCAGCGTCCTAACCCACTGAGCCACCGCGTCCCTATCTTAAATCTGTACTTAATCTAAAAAGTAAACTTTTTTCTCTCAAGGTGCCATGTCTTTCCCTTTCCATATTAGCAGATGGAGCAGAGGTATGAGATGTAAAATGTTTTAATCTGGAAATGGCTATTCCAACCTCTTTGGAAGAGTTCTGACAACATTGTTTTGAGTTGGAAACCCCTCTTCAGGGGTTGCAAGGTTGGAACAAGGGAAGAGGAATATCAAAAGTGAAGTAAACAAAAGAGGGAAGAATTCCAAGGCCATTAAAAAGTTTCAGAAAATGCATTTCTTTTTCAAGAACATACTGAAAGCAGAGACAGCATAAAAAGGACATTAAAAATGACTCACAAGATATATATATATAACAATACATAAATGGGTAATTTGCCTTGTGCACATTTATAACAATTCAGTGAACAGTCTAAAATGAAATAGCCTAAAGTTATCCATGTAAGCAGTCAAACAAATCCTTTATAAGAAGCATTCTTTCATTCACTGAGCTCAGTTCTTAGGGACAAGAAAATTGCTATAATAAACATAAGAATTATGATTGATGAGGAACATGAATATTAAAATGTTTAGTATGTTTACTGCTATTGTGAGTGGGGAAAAAGAGATCTTGAAAAGATAGAACAAGGTACAAAATTGTTTAATCTTCTGTAATATCCCATCAACTAACTAATAGAAACATGCATCCTGAGCCCAAAAAAGGAATCCCCCCCCAAAAAAATTTAACCCATAGAGATGTCATTGTCTTATTTAATTATGCTGTTTGATATAGTTTCCACAATTTTTCTATTTATTCAGTGCCAGAATTAGATACCAAGGTCAATGGTCTTCAGTGTCCAGCCTGCTACGCTTCATTTCCTGATTCTTGTAAGGATGACACTGTTGATTGTGTTGGATCCGAGTCTCAGTGCATTGATTTGGCTGGATACATACATTTTGGTAATTCATTCAGCATTTTATATGGGTTCTTATGGGGTTTGATATTACGCTGCATCTTAGAAAACCATTTAAATAAAATGTATACAGGATGGAGAACCTTATAGAAGGCATGGAAGATAGGAAAATAATAATTGTTGTGTCTAATGAAACTTATCCAAATATTTATCATATGGCGATTTTATGCAGAAAGTTTTCAATTAAAGAGTTTATTGAATTTTACTAACTTTCCTCCGGCTATCTTTCCTATGTCAGTTAGCCACTATGGTCAACAGTATTAAAAGTCACCAAGAGATTTTGTTATTTTGTCTCTCTCTTAATGGAGAGTATCTATCAGGGCAACAATGCTGTCTCTGAGCAAAATCCATGTCTGAACCCAGATTGGTAATTATCTAGAAAAAATTTTCCAATAAGAATTCTTAAGGTTGCAGCAGCAACAGTCAGCTTCACTATTCATGTGATAATAAATATGAATTAATCTTTGTCAAACTCATCAGATGCAAAGGGATGTTGTGAAACTGGAAACTCTGATTGTCACAGTGTTAATCTCAGGAATCATTTGGCAGGACATAGTCCTTGAAGGTCCTTATATGCCAAGCCAAGGACAGGTCCAACAAGCCAATAATGGCATGGACTGATTCAGGTATTGTCAATTTCCTTGAAAGATTAGCAGTAAAACCTATTTGGAGACATATAATTAGAAGATGTATGAAACACCTTGGATGTTTTTTAAGTATATTGCCAAAAGGGACATGAAGTCCAACATGAATCTAGGAAAGTTAGAAGTGAAGAACCACATCAGTAGCTCATGACATTGTGCAGGCATCTGCAATTTTAAGTTGGAATGCAGTCTTTAAGCCAGTGTTTCTCAACCCTGGCACTTGGAGATATATGGACTTTAGCTCCCAAAAGTCTCTGGCAAGTATGCTTTAAGTTTAAGCTGTTTACCTGGTATTTGGCATCTGAACTATGAACTATGCAAGATACTCATAGGAACACAGCAAGCAGAAACGAATGTTGTGCTCATCAGAGATACAGATGCATTGAGAACTTGTGCATTATGTGTGTTGCGAGGGAGGGGGCACATGGCTTTTTCTTGCATTAAGATCCAATAACATGAGCAAAGGAATGTTGCTGCCAGTCAAGTAAAATAGATGAGAAAGCTTTCAGCAGGTATGGAATGTACATTTATAAAGAAGAGGTCTTAGGTTTTTAAACAGTTGGGGCATTTCTTTCTTTCTATTTTTAAGTATTTTATATCTTTGAACTCTTGTCTTCTCAATATCTCAGTTTTTTCAGAGAGAAACTCGGCAGCACTTAGCTAACTTTGGCTTGTCTTGACAAGCTGAGCAGGATCACACATGGGTACTACCTAGATTCAGAATATCCCAGGGTTATAAAATATATGGGAGAAGGATCAAACAATCTCAGAAGGCTATGGCAAACTGTTTCCATGATGTTGCCAGGAAAACTACATAAGACATTCCCCTGAAGTCAAACTTGAAAGAAACTTTCATTTGGACCTGTTGCAGTAGATGGCACTTTCATTTAACATGCCAGGGCTGCATTTCAAATATAGGGCAGGGAGTCAGTTTTTTATTAAAAAGTTTTAACATACAATTTTTTTTCTTTAAAAAACCCCCCTCCCCCTCCCTTCTCCCTCCCCCCCTACCACTCCCCCCTCCCCCCCTCCCCCCCCGACTTCCCAGAGCTAAATACAAGGTATATATAAAAAAAACAATCATAAACAACCATATACTAACAACCATAAACTCTAAAATCCATCACTCTCTAGCTTATATAGGATAAATATATATATATATATTAAATATATATAGAAAAACAAAAATAAAAAAAGAAGAAAAGAAAGAAGACCTATTCAAATGCTACATGAAACTTCTTAACCCTATACTTGTTCTGGATAAACTCAATCCATTTTCTCCATTCCATAATATAGCGTTCTTGCGAGTGATCTTTCAAATAGGCCGAAATCTTCGCCATCTCAGCCAGGTCGGAAACCTTTAACGTCCACTCTTCTATGGTCGGCAGTTCCTCTTTCTTCCAATACTGGCCTATCAAAAGTCTCGCTGCCGTAATTAAATTCAACATCAACTTAGTGTCCACAACTGTAGCATTTTATTTCTTTGAGTATAAAGGAAGGGTTGTGTTCCAACAGGACCTTATCAAGGACGCTTTTGTGGATTTTTATTCTAAACTATATGCTAAGGAGAAGATTAATGAAAAAGACATTGATATATATTTGGAGAATGCTAGCATCCCGGTTCTTACGCAAGTACAAAAAGAGGAGATTAATCAATTAATTACAGAAGAAGAAATTTTTACAGCAATTAAGGAATTGAAGGTGGATAAAGCACCAGGTACGGATGGTTTGTCTGCGGCTTATTACAAAAATTTACAATTAGAGATGATGAAACCGTTAAAGGAACTGTTCCAGACAATCCAGAGGGGGGGAAAGGTGCCACCGTCTTGGAGAACAGCTTTTATTTCTTTGATTCCGAAGGAAGACCAAGATGCTACTCAAGTTAAAAACTATAGACCGATATCGCTTTTAAATACAGATTATAAGATATTTGCTAAGGTTTTGGCTAATAGACTGATGAGGGTTCTGCAACAGGTGATTCATGGGGACCAAACGGGATTTATTAGTGGTAGGCAAATGAAAAATAATGTGAGGCATATAGTTGATGTGTTAGAGTTTTTGGAAAGGAACAACCAGATCCCTGCGGCGCTAATTTTTCTAGATGCTGAAAAAGCTTTTGATCAATTGAATTGGCAATTTTTGATGAAAGTTTTAGAGAAAATGGATTTTGGGGAAAATTTTTTACAACCGATTAGGGCATTATATCAAAAACAAACTGCCCGAATTATAGTTAATAATAGTCTGACAGAAGCATGTAATATTGAGAAGGGCACAAGGCAAGGGTGTCCGTTATCGCCCTTGTTATTTGTGTTAACATTAGAGATATTATTGGTTAAAATACGGAATTCAGAAAAAATTAAGGGGATACAAATTAGAGATCAGGATTATAGATTGAGAGCATTCGCAGATGATCTGGTTGTTACAGTGACCCAGCCAGAGAACTCTGTTGTGGACCTGATGGAGATAATAACACAATATGGGAAGGTTTCTGGATTTAAAGTTAATATACAGAAAACCAAAATTTTGGCCAAAAATATGACAGTTTCGCAAAAGGCTCTCTTAGAAGGATTAACTGGATTTGAGATTGTTAAAAGGGTTAAATATTTGGGGGTGCTTTTGTCGCCCTCTAATACAAAGTTATATAAAAATAATTATGAAAAATTATGGGGGAAAATTCAAAAAGAATTGGAGAGTTGGGGAAAATTGCAATTGTCTTTGTTGGGACGGATCGCAGCAGTGAAAATGAATGTCCTGCCTAAATTTTTATTTTTATTTCAAATGATACCGATTCTTAAGAAAGATTCTAATTTGGAGGAATGGCAGCGAGGTATCAATAAATTTGTTTGGGCAGGGAAAAGGCCACGAGTTAAACTTAAGATTATGCAGGGAGTCAGTTTTTTAGAGTAGCTAAGTGTAGACATTGGCATGATGGATTAGAATGATAAGAGCCCTTAATTTATATTTCTACTCAGTCTTAAAATTCACTGGTTTATTTTAACCAAAGACCATGTCTCAGCCTAACTTACCTGGGAAAATAAGATGGGAAAGGGAAAAATATTGACTCTACTTAAGACCCTGGGGAAAAGGCAAGATAAACTATGTTAGACGAATTGCCCGGCCTGTTTTGAGCTCTCCTGACCTGGCACTCTGCAATACCATGACACTCTAAACAATGTCAAGACTAAGCAATGCCAATTCTGAAGGAGGTGGCAGGCCTGATCTCCAAACCTTTAAACCATATTTTTTCAAAGATGCTGAAGCATTGGGAAACTACCAGAAATCTGGAAAGGAGTTGATGTAATTCCTATCTTCAAAAAAGGGGAAAAAATGAATCCAGAAAACTACAGACCAATCAGACTGACCTCAATACCTGGGAAGATTCTGGAAAAGATAATCAAACAACAAATCAGTGAACACCTAGAGGCAAACAAAGTCATTACTAAAAGCCAACATGGGTTTGTCAAAAACAGATTATGCCAGACAAATCTTATTGCATTCTTTGAACAAATGACAAAATTAGTGGACCAGAAGAATGCTGTGGATATAATTTACTTGGACTTCAATAAGTTTGATAAATTAGACCACAACCTACTACTTGCTAAGATAGAAAAATGTGGGTTACATACATCACCACCAGATGGATTCATAACTGGCTGACCAGGGCTTTTTTTGTCATAGAACACCCAGAATGGAGTTCCGGCACGTTTTTTGGATGGAACCTTGTAGGGTAGGCAAGGTGGGTTGTATGACATGTGTGAGTTCCGGCACGTAATGTGTACTTCTTCATGGAACTGTATCTATATGGAGGGAAGTATGCAATGGAGTATACAAGGCTCTGTCTTCGGCCCAGTACTCTTCAATATTTTCATCAACGATTTAAACAAGGAGATTAGAAGTGGGATTCATCAAATTTGCAGACAATATTAAATTGGCAGTGACAGCCAACACTCCTGAAGATAAGCTCAAGATACAGAAGAACCTTGACAGACTTGAATAGGGGGCCCTATCTAACAAAATGAAAATCAATGCTGGGAAAAGTAAGCTTCTACATTTAAGCAAGAAAAACCGGAAGCACAGGTATACAATAGGTTGTATCTGGCTCAATAGTAGTAACTATGAGAAGGGATCTTGGAGTCCTAGTGGACAATAACTTAAATATGAGCCAGCAGAGTGTTGCAGCTGTTCAAAAAGCAATCACAGTCCTAGGCTGCATTAACAGAGAGATAGAATCAAGATTACATGTAATGTTAATACCACTTTATAATGCCTTGGTAAGACCACACTTGTAATATTGCATCCAGTTTTGGTCGCCACCATATAAAAAAGATGTGGAGACACTAGACAGAGTGCAGAGAATAGCAACAAAGATGATTAGAGGACTGGAGGCTAAAACATATAAAGAATGGTTGCTGGAATTGGGTATGTCTAGTTTAATGAAAAGAAGGACTAGGAGTGATAGCATAGCAGTGTTCCAATACCTACCACAAGGAAGAGTGGGTCAGCCAGTTTTACAAAGCACTTGAAAGCAGAACAAGGAGCAAAGGATGGAAACCAATCAAGGAGAGAACCAACTTAGAAATGAAGGAGAAATTTCCTGGCAGTTAGAACCATCAGTGGAACAGCTTGCCTCCAGAAATTGTGGGTGCTCCAACACTAGAGTTTTTAAAGAAGAGATTGGACAATTGGTCTAAAATGGTATGAGGTTTTCTGCTTGAGCAGTGGGTTGAACTAGAAGACCTCCAAAGTCCCTTTCAAATCTGTTATTTTGTTAAACATCTTCTGATCATCCATTTCTGAGAGCACTTCAGATCAGTATTAGATGTGGAAGAAAAACCCATTTTTCTGCAACTATTCTGAACAGCCTGGCTATTTACTCCAAAATATGTCAGTGCCCGTCATAAGAGGTCCAAAATCTATGGGAGCAAAAGAGTTCCAACATTTTTTTTACTCTTTAGGCAAATGGCTGGCAAGTTTACAAATATGTTTTAGGCTCACTACTTCATTCAGCTAACTTATGGGAAATGTTATGAGTTTACAGAAGCAAAATGAATTAGCTGAGGCAATATAGTTGATACTGAGTGCTGACTCTGTTGTCTAAAAGGTTTTGTGCTATTGTCCTTCTTTATTACACTGCTTTCTGTTTATTAGGTTGCACAGGATTTGACTGTTGACTATCTTTAATTTAAAAGAAAGGATATGAATCATCCTATGAAAATACAAATTACAAATGCAGCAAATTGGTTTCTTCTGAAAAGGAAGGCCATCTACCTTAAGAGGAGTGGGTGTAGAGTACTGTATTATTATTTTTTTTTGGCCTTGAGGAAATTGATTGATGTGTATCTGTTGCCCCCTTGTGGTTAAATATGAAATTTATAATTTTTTGTCTTTCTAAACACCAGAAAACACATCTACAAAAGTTGCCATGAAGGGCTGCACTACCCATGCTGTCTGTGATGCTACCATTGGAGGTGCGGCAACATTTAGCCAGGCCAGTTCAACAATCACCAGCCTTGAATGCACGCCAGCCGTTAGCATGGCCAGCAGCTTTCCTGGACCAGTGAGACTCTGCTTTTTAGTCATGATGGGCTTCCTAAGGCTGCAGCTCTGATCCTAACAGGGCCAACTGTGTTTATGAGCAAATGATGCAGAGGCTAAACCAAAGATGTTAATCTTTGGGTCTCTGGTATCACTGATGGAAAAATTCTGGACAAGCTGAGCATTAGCTTTTTGATGCATTAAGGCCTAATCCATTATCATGATGGTTGTTTACAGCTTATAGCATCTATTACGGAAAGTGGTTATTTAACCACCAGTTCTGATTTGAATTGTTATCATAGTCACAGCAGTTGGTGTAATACTGACGTATTGATGTGTTGGTCAAAGACTGAACTCATTGATCATCTCTTAGGGTCAAATTTGATATAGCATTTTTAGCCTTCTCATTCAATTTGATGGGAATGGAAAGGTCATGTTAAAAAATGATTGCCTATTTTTTCAATTAAGGTTGAAAAATTGGAATCCTTGATCTTAATTCCCAAGCAGTTGAGAGAGCCCCATTCTGTACTGTACAATGATCTCCCAGGCAGTATGCAGTTTCCTAGCCCTCAGTACAATCCCAAGAGAAAATGTAATATAACGAGTGAAGTCTCCAAAGCCTTTCTCAGCTCTGGACAAAGCAGGGACACTTAAAGGAATCTCATCTTGCTGTGATGAAATGGTTGAAGATTCTTCTACTGTAAGGTCCTTTCCCCTCTGACACTGACCCCATGTTATTTTACTGCTGCTGTACCTTCATGATATTTCATAAACATCCTCATGGCTGCACCCTAGAATTGTAATGGATGACGGGAGAGACGTGTGAAAGGACCGTCTGACTGATGCAAGGAAATTGGCACTCCAGCTTCTTCCCTCCCACCCCTTTTGCTCCTTCCACAATATGTGTGTGTGTGGGAAGATACTAACCTTCTGGGTGCTCCTGAGTTACTCAGGGCAGGAGGAATATAAACCAAGGAACCTGAGGACTTTGACTTCAGATGGCAGTGGAACAATTCAAGAAAAGTGAGATGAGGCGAAGCAGAGGCTCTCCAAAGAAAAATTCCCTTCTTTTCTACTGTCCTTTTGAAGTATTTTGAGTGGAGCAGGAGCTGAGCTGAAAGTTAAGCTTTGCAAAGCTTTTGATGTTATAAGAACGGGTGGGGGCACTGATCTGAAGTCAATGGTGGCCCACATGTGGAAAGAACTGGGTGGGGGGAAGCTGAGAATGTTGTAGAAAAATAGATGCCTTTTTTCGACAGAAGAACAGATTTCAGTTCAGAATGAGTATAAAGTTTTCCCCTTTCAGACCAATGTTAGAATCTTTTCTACGGCAAATGGGAATTTTGGAGAAAATTGAGTTGGTCTTATGGCTATTGATACTAAGCCACAAACCCGCCTCTCCTCTATGTTCCCCTACTTATTGTAATAAATTAATATATATAGTAATTGTCATTAAACTAGGACAACCATTTGATTAAATGTTTGATTGAATTTGGCTTCTTTTTTATTCATTAAAGAATAAAATCAATGAAAAAAACAAAATACAAGAGATTGATTTATTTGTTTCTTAAGGTTAGAGGAAGATTTTATTTATTCTGCATGTACTTTACCATCTCTTTTTAAACCTTTGATCAATGCTTAGCTTCAAAGATGGGAATATTAATGATTTTCATTCTGTTTCACGTATATTACCTCTTCTTTGGTAACATTCAGGCAAAAGCTTTAACCTGAATGTCATGGGCTTTAGATACAGAATAGTTATAATTGGCATTTAGAAAACAAACACAAGGGATCTGATCCCAAAGTCTTGATGGGTCTTGATGTAAAATGTGTGACTGTTTTCAGTGGAATCATCAGAATTCATGCTTTTACTTGAAATGAAGGTAAAATGAACTCCAGGGCTGATTTAATTCCACATTGCAAAACCTCTGTCAGGACAAGGGCAGTATTCCTGCAATATAGATCTGGATCTATTTTCCGGATCCAGCTAATTCAATTATCCAATTGTCTATTGATTAGAGATTACTATAGTTTCATTCATTTTAGCATTGGAATCATGGGTGCATCTAGAATCAAGATAGTGATCGTGATGGTGCAATCAAAACTCTGTGATCTAAAAAAAATGGCTGAAGTTTCAAGCACACCATTGTAGCTATCATCTTGATGTTTTTTTGCCATACACTCTGAGTGTACCCCACTTCTCAATAGTTAGAATTTTGTGAGTATTTAATCAATGTTGGTTTCGATAGAAGTAAGTCACTAAAACTTATGAAACAGGCTTTATTTATGCATGTACACAGTCTGGGAATATGATATGGGTTCTATTGGATATACATATTCCACCAATGGGTCAGATACAGGTGAAAAACACTATCAAACTCTGTTTTCCATGACAGCCAACCAGTTGCCAACGAACTAGAGCAGGGATCCTCAAATTTGGCCCTTTTATGACTTGTGGACTTCAGCTCCCAGAATTCCTCAGCCAGGCAAGCTGGCTAAGTAATTCTGGGAGTTGAAGTCCACAAGTCATAAAAGGGCCAAGTTTGAAGACCCCTGAGCTAGAGAGAGAAACAAAGACAGAGACAGAAACCCATATGACTATTTTAACTTCTAAGTCTATATTTTTATTTTGTTAGTCCCAATAGTACATAAGCTTTTAGTGAATAACGGTATTCTTGTAGAGATCCTTTTCTGAAGTCTTTCTCATGTATTAATAATTTTATATTTTTATTCTTTAAAAACATTTCCAACTTAGATGTTTCTTGTTCTTTATACATTCTTGACCTACAAGCGCTACAATCACAATTGGGACCAGAATTTCCGTTGTTAAATAAGGCAGTTAAGTGACTTTCAGCCATAAAGCTAAGCTTTTTTGCAGGATTGTTGCACAGTTAAAATGGAGCCAGAGGTTTTTATCCCTTGGTCTAGGGCAGGGGGTCTGCAAAGTTGACAACTTGTGGACTTCAGCTCCCAAAATTCCTTAGCCAGCATAGCTTGTAAATCAAGGATTACCAGATACTTGCTTCTTGTGAAGGGTGGTTCAGAGATAACTGATGTTCCAAGGCTTAAATGTTGAATGAATGAATGAACCTTTATTGTCAAAATACAACCTGTATACATAGAGATTGGCTGAGCCTCCCTTCATGCCCCCACCACCACAACTCACAGTGACAACAAACCCATCTTGTTACACCATGTGAGCTAATTGCACAACACACCGGCCTTGCAAATCAATCATACATAAAGTTATTTCCCGTTCAAGAGCCTGACAGCCCATGGATAGAAGCTGTTCTTCAGCCTGTTGGTATGGCTGGCTATACTCCTGTATCTCCTACCCGATTTTAGGAGAGTAAAGAGCTACCGACCAGGGTGTGAGTCGTCCCTGAGAATTTTCCTCACTCTTCCAAGGCATCGAGCCCTGACGAGGTCCTCCAGTGGTGTCAGGGGATAGCCCACGATGTTTTGTGCTCTGCTCACCACTCTCTGTAATATCTTCCTATCCGCGGCTGTCAGACCAGCATACCAAACCACAATACAGTGCGAGAGGATGCTCTCTATAGTAGACCAGTAAAAGAAGGTCATTAGCTGTTGTTCTACCCTGTTCTTCTGCAAGACCCTGAGGAAGTGGAGTCTCTGTTGGGCCTTTCTGGCCACCTGGGTTGTATTGACTTTCCAGGTAAGATCTTCATAGAGGTAGACTCCCAGGAATTTAAAGGAGGAAACTCTCTCCACACAGCCCCCCTCCATGTAAAGTGGGGCAGGTTCCTCTCTTTTCCTCCGGAAGTCTAGCACCATCTCTTTTGTCTTGCCGATGTTCAGGTGCAAGTTGGTGTTGAAACACCATAGGGATAGTTTTTGTACCTCCCCCCTGTATGCTGTTTCATCTCCACCTGTAATAAGACCCACTATAGTGGTATCATCTGCGAACTTAATGATCACAGAGGATGGGTCGGACGGTACACAATCGTATGTGTACAGTGAGTACAGGTAGGGGCTAAGCACAATGAATCTTACCTGCAAAGGAGGGTGGAATGTTGGTGCATCTATTTTTACTTGCTTTAAATGGAGCTCACATCCTGGTGACTACTTGGACATGTCCATGTAGGTTTCTTGGCTACAATTCCCCAGTGCTTTGTCAGCAGCTTCTAGCCATGTGGCTTTGGTATTCCAGATTAGCCTTCAGTTCCAGAATTTCTTGGTTACTCACCCTGGACTTGACAACACTAAGCTTTTTTTTTTAGCGAGAAATTTTTTGGATAAGTGCTACTATGCACGTATAAAGAACAAGAAACATCTAAGTTGGAAATGTTTTTAAAGAATGAAAATATAAATAAAATTATTAATCTACGAGAAAGACTTCAGAAAAGGATCTCTGCAAAAATGCCGTTATTCGCTAAAAGCTTATGCACTATTGTACATAGCTGGCTGAGGAATTCTGAGAGTTGAAGTCCATGAGTCATAAAAGAGCCAAGGTTGCTTACCCCTGGTCTAGGGCAGGGGTAGGCAAACTTGGCTCTTTTATGACTCATGGACTTCAACTCCCAGAATTCCTCAGCCAGCATGGCTGGCTGAGGAATTCTGGGAGTTGAAGTCCATGAATCATAAAAGAGCCGAGGTTGCCTACCCCTGGTCTAGGCCATCCTTGTGGCTTCTTCTCCATATACATGTTGGTCTGCATAAGGACGCTCAGGGTGGCAGTACTCATACTGTACGGCTGAAATATATCAGTCTCTTGAAAAGCAGCGTTCTAATGAGAACATGCTTAAATGATGCTAAATTATTGGGGGGTGATTAACTGAGAATAGGCACATATTTTAGATGGTGTTTTGAAATAAACAGCAACGTCTGAAGGAAACACAGGGGGGTGATTTTTGAAACGCAATAGAAGATGACAGGAGCTGAGAAGGAACATAGCCGCCCACTAGGCTTTATTGAAAACCAAGTCAGCGAAGAATGGGCTATATAGAAAACCTGGAATGGAGTCTACAGGAAATTGGAATGCGCCTAAGACAGGGGTAGGCAACCTCGGCTCTTTTATGACTCGTGGACTTCAACTCCCAGAATTCCTGAGTCAGCATAGCTGACTCAGGAATTCTGGGAGTTGAAGTCCCCGAGTCATAAAAGAGCCGAGGTTGCCTACCCCTGGCCTAAGAAAAGGAAAGAAAATGGCTTAAGTATTTTTTTTAAAAAAAATTGTATTATTCGCAATGACTTTTTATCTATCTATCTATCTATCTATCTATCTATCTATCTAAAGGTTCCCCCACACATGCGTGCTAGTCGTTTCCAACTCTAGGGGCCGGTGCTCATCTCCGTTTCAAAGCCGAAGAGCCAGCGCTTGTCCGAAGACGTCTCCGTGGTCATGTGGCCGGCATGACTAGACACCAAAGGCGCACGGAACACTGTTACCTTCCCACCGGAGTGGTCCCTATTTTTCTACTTGCATTTTTACGTGCTTTCGAACTGCTAGGTTGGCAGAAGCTGGGACGAGTAACAGGCGCTCACTCTGTTACGCGGCACTCGGGATTCGACCCGCCAAACTGCCGACCTTCTGATTGACAAGCTCAGCGTCCTAACCCACTGA
The DNA here is from genome assembly GCF_964194415.1 of Vipera berus. Classification (NCBI taxonomy): domain Eukaryota; kingdom Metazoa; phylum Chordata; class Lepidosauria; order Squamata; family Viperidae; genus Vipera; species Vipera berus. The sequence goes on along the minus strand of NC_138208.1, from coordinate 20,314,757 downwards.
GCCACCACGTCCCTTGTATCTATCTATCTATCATCTATTTATTTATTATTGGGACTTATATGCCGCCCTATCTCCCGAAGGACTCAGGGCGGCTAACAACAATAAAATACAATAATACAAAAGTTAAAAAGAAATTAGATTAATAGCCCCAGTAGAATAAATTAAAATTAAAATTAAGTTAAAAATTAAAAACATAATTAAAATCCCTGTCAGTCTAGGCCAGCCTGATGATGTTATTTAGTAATGAATCATATGCCATGCAACATTACTCTTGAGCCCACTTCCGCCCATGGAGCGAGCTAGCAGACTAAAGAATATTATGTGGCAGCACGCGCTTGTTTCCAGATTCGGTCCACGAAGCAGCCCAAACCTTATTTCAGGGGTCTTCAAACTCAGCCCTTTTATGACTCATGGACTTCAACTCCCAGAATTCCTCAGCCACCATGCCTGGCTGAGGAATTCTGGGAGTTGAAGTCCATGAGTCATAAAAGGGCCGAGTTTGAAGACCCCTGCGCTTATTTCGATTGGAGTTAAAATGTATTTCCCATCCTTTCCCCCAATCTCTTCTGTGTACTACTATTGGCAAAAGAGTAGTCGGGTGGTCCAATCAGGGAGGGAAACGCTTAGAAAAGGGCGGGCATTTGTGTTTGTGGGTTGATATTCCCCGCCTTCTTTGCACGGCTTTTTTCCCCCCGATTGGTCCGGCTAAACATTCTGTGTACATATTCAAGCCAATAAGACGTTGCAAGACTGTCCTTCTCCTTCCTCCAAGCGCTTTGATTTTCCTCTCCCCGCGCGGAGTGGTAGAGTTTAGCAGAGGCTGTATTTCGGGTAGGAAAGTTTTTATTTAAATACCGTTCGAACATTTTTTCCTGTAATATATGGCTGGGTGGCTGCTACAGAAGTGAGGCTGCTAGGAGGTTAAAATTAAATTTGGAATAATATTGCAAAGAAGAGATTCTTTTGAGATCTTACTTGCTGACACCGATCGCCTGATTTCAGACGTTTGGGAGTGACCGATTGTGTTTTCTTTGGGGAATTGAGAGAAATTGCTTTTTGCACGGGGTCAGAGGAATAGATTTTTTTTTAAAAAAATGGCTTTTGCACATTCTGAGCTTAATCTTACTGGAGACATAGATCTCCCCCCTCCTCCTTTTTTTAATGTCACATTTTACACTTTTTTTGAGGATAGTACACAAAATTTACAACATTTTTCATTTTAGTGTTATTTAGACCAGTAATTTTCAACTCTTTGACAACTCTTTAAAAAATTCCCCAGCCAGCTAGAGAATGGCATTTAAATGTCTTACAGCTGGATTGGAACATTCTCAAATTCAGTGTTTTGTTTTTTTCCCTCAAACTTGGCAGCCTCGATATGGTCTATGCTGCCTGGGGGAATTCTGGGAGTTGAAGTCCACAGCATGCTCAGAGTTTTATCTTACTCTTGCTAGATCCTTCAACACTGGGCTTTGATCCCGAAATTATTTTCCGCAGCAGGATTTTCTGGATTGCACCTAGGTAACAGAGTCCTGAGTGTGATTAAGAGTGATGTTAAGAGCAGCATTGGGTGGTATTTCAAGAGATGGAGAAAATTGTTCTTCTGTGCTCATTGAAGTCTACAGAATTTGAAGATTAATGAATCTGAAATTAAGATCTTCCATTATTAAAGTGTGCTCACAGATTGCTGTAGCTTCAGGTGTCCGTGGATGAGTTCTGACTGTTTGCCATAGGACAGTCAATATGTAGAGAAGTAATTAATTCTAATTGTTGAGACCCAGATTCTGTACTCTGATCCCAGAAGTCATGTAGTGATTGCACCTTGGGCCAACCTTTTTCTCTTAGCTCAGTGTTTCTCAGCTTCAGCAACTTTAAGATGTGTGGACTTCAACCCTCAGAATTCCCCAGTCAGTTTGAGAATAACTTCTAAATGTCTTCCAGCTGGATAGAAACATGCTCAAATTCAGTGTTTTTTCCAGCTTGGCAGTTTCAAGATGATCATACTAGCTGAGGAATTCTGAGAGTTGAAGTTCACACATCCTGAAGTTAGCACTCAGCAACTTTATTTAGTTACTTCCAGTTCAGAAACTTATGCAGTTATAGGGAAATATGGTTGTTTTAACCATGAACTATAGCAAAACAAACTAGAGCTGGAAACAGTGGTTTGATTTTGCCTTACTTTGGTAAACCATAGTTGAAACCATTTATCCTTGTCAAACTAACAATTATGAGTAGTTTGGATTTGAAAGAAGATGCTTTTAGTTTCCTCTTCTGGAATGGTCTTGAAGACTGGAAGAAGTTGTGCTCTGTCTGAAGCTTGAACAGGCTTGTTCACATTGTACTAAACTAAAGTTTAATGTTAAACTAAACCAGGAGGATGATTGCTCTGTTAAATTTGTGGGCTGTAGCATCACTTCAGACTTTTCTAAGCAAAAAAATAACAATTGATGTCTTGATTCTGCTGGTTCCCTTCCTGATTCATGTTTTGTTTCTTTAATAAACCACATACACTCTGCTTTTTTTGTAAAAGAAAAAGGTGCCGGAACTCACACATGTCATACATCCCGCCTTGCCTACCCTACAAGGTTCCATCCAAAAAAGGTGCCGGAACTCCGTTCTGAGCGTTCTATGAGGAAAAAAAAGCCCTGCGCATACATCTGCATTGTGCCTTCAAACAAAGTCATGGCAGCTGGAACAGCCTTGGTTTATGATGGTGAAATGATCAATCATAAGCTACTATGGAAAGAGTAAGTACAGCTTGTTGTTGTTGTTTCAGTTAAGAAGAGAATTACAGATACAGGTTGTCCTTGAGTTAAAATGGTAATTTGGACCAGGATTGCCTGGGTGGGGGAAGCCCTGGCACAGGCTGTGCAGGAGTTGGGGGAAGAGGGTGCAGTGGATGCACGTGTGTGTGTGTGAATGCAGCAAGGCCCAGGGAAGGAAGGCATAACACAGTGTGCCAGAAGAAGGGGAGGGGGTAGAAGGATTCCAACTTTATACTAATAATAATAATAATAAGTTGGAAGGGACCTTGGAGGTCATCTAGTCCAACCCCCTGCTAAGGCAGGAAACCCTATACCATTTCAGACAAATGGCTGGCCAGTCTCTTCTTAAAAACTTCCAGTGTTGGAGCATTCACCACTTCTGAAGGCAGGTTGTTCCACTGGTTAGTTGTTCTAACTGTCAGGAAGTTTCTCCTTGGTTCTAGGTTGCTTCTCTCCTTGACTAGTTTCCATCCGTTGCTTCTTGTCCTGCTTTCAGGTGCTTTGGAGAATAGCTTGGCTCCCTCTTCTTTGTGGCAGCCCGTTAGATATAAATTGAAAAAGTTTTGGCAGACATTGGAGATTCTGTTATAATATCCTAACCACATTAAGATACATTCCAAGATTTCTAGCAATTTCTGTTTCCTGATTTTGACAGACTAACACAATCTTGAAAACCTGTCAGAGACCTTCTCTACTTCAGTTTATACCAATTAATATGAAATTGTTTTGTGTTTCTCAGACTTTCTACTTTCCCAACATTTATGTATTTGCTGCAGTTAAAAGGTAAAGGTAAAGGTTCCCCCGCACATGCGTGCTAGTCGTTTCTGACTCTAGGGGCCGGTGCTCATCTCCGTTTCAAAGCCGAAGAGCCAGCACTTGTCCAAGGACGTCTCCATGGTCACGTGGCCGGCATGACTAGACGCCAAAGGCGCACGGAACGCTGTTACCTTCCCACCGTAATGGTCCCTATTTTTCTACTTGCATTTTTACATGCTTTCAAACTGCTAGGTTGGCAGAAGCTGGGACGAGTAACAGGCGCTCACTCTGTTACATGGCACTCGGGATTCAACCCACCAAACTGCCGATCTTCTGATCGACAAGCTCAGCATCCTAACCCACTGAGCCACCGCGTCCCTTATTTGCTGCAGTTACATGAACATAAAAGGAAAAGAATGGAACCTTTTGCATTCTTTTAAAGCATTTGAGACAAAATAATGGGAGAAAGTGGAATTTATGCTATTTTTGTTGGTTAAGTGTATGTGGTGATTTGAACACAGCCTATTTCCTCTGCATTTAAATAAGAGGCACTGAGAAGCATTGACTGCCTGTCCTTGAAAATAATAATAATAAAAAAAATTCCTTAACTTGGGCTACAAGGACCCAGTCATGGTTTTACTTGGCAGGAATGCAGAAGGGACTTGTCACTGCCTCCTCCTGAGTTCTTTTTTTGACATCTCAGCCTAGCTTACAATTTCCTGGTGTTTGTCCTATCCAAATACAAACTAGATCATGTTTTTTTTCCTTAGCCTTGTAAATATCACTTTCTGAAGTAACATGGATGGGGGAAGTTGAAGAATACCTAAGCTGAGGTCCTGCCACTCAGGTTTCTTCTGGGCGAGGGACGCAATGATGCCTTTTCTGCTGTTAGACAAAGAATAATGTTTGATTCTGTTGGACAGAACTTAGACAGTTCTGAGACTTTTTCTCCAATAATAATTTTTAGGCACATTGATCAGTTAGCTATCAATTCCAGAGTTCCAGATTATTAGTGCATCTCACTGTGGTCCCCACAGCTGTGTTCCAGGAAAGATGTAATAATGTACCTGTGGTTCTGAGGAAATGGAGACTTTCTTACCAGTGGTGGGATTCAAATATGTGAACAACTGGTTCTCTGTGTGGATGCTGCTTCCGGAAGTCCATTCTGGGCCTGGGCAACAAAAAATTAGATACCAGTTCTGCGGAACTGGTGCGAACTGCCTGAATCCCACCACTGCTTTCTCACATTTTTTCTTTATCTATGCCAGGATCTAAAGACTGAAATACTTTTTATAAATAAACTCGGTGAATCAGATCTCTCTTTCTTGATTTTTCTGCTAGCTAATAAAGATTCTATGCTGCAGCCTATAAGATTAGATCAAAGGGCAATATGGGAACATTATTGATTATAATCTGCTCTTTTGTTTTGTTGCTGATTTGTGTGGTTTCATGATTTATGTTTATTGCACCATCATAAAATTTTATTTGTTCAGCAACTATTGATAAGATTTTCTTGTACTCTGTTTATGATGCATGTTATTGATGTACACACTCCTACTAAATATGTTTGTTCATTTTATGCTGGTTTTTGCTTCTCATCAACATTAACAAAGGAATTCTTAATTCCAACCAGATCTGACCCTGTTTAGCTTTCTTCAAGGTCAATTAGGTGCTGCCACCTAGTGTGATATCTTGTTGTTACAAGGACATTTGATTCTTATACAGTATGATGTTGACTTCCCTACAACTTGGAATTTTCTGCTCACCCAAATAAGTACTGGTACCTTGCTCCCTGTTTAGCTTTTTTTTTCTTTTCTTTTTTGAGATCAGCCAGGCTGATGATGCTAATGTGCTGTGATGCAAGTACAGATTTTTTACATTTATGAAATGTACTAATGAGCAATACCGCTGTTTTCATTTATTCAATTTCTATAACTGCCCATATTAGTCAGTGGAGCATCATGATCAGAAACCTTCATCTTTTGCATGCTTGTGCATTGTTGCTGCATGTGCAAAAGGAGAGAGGCTTTGATGTTGATACATACAGCCTTGCTGTGGATATTACCGCATGCTTCAAAAAAGAAAATCTGGTCTTGATCTTGCCTTAGTCCATTGCAACCTCGGCTTTAAGATGTGTTGATATCATGGCTGGGGAATTCTGGGAGTTGAAGTCCACACATCTTCAGCTTGACAGGATTGAGGAACACTGGTCCATTGTTATCACAGAATCAGAGTTGGAAGGGACCTTGGAGGTCGTTTAGTCCAATCCCCTGTCTAAGGAAGGAATATCACGACAGATTTAATTGCCTTGCTCTTAACAACCAAAATAGAACTCTTAACGGGGGGGGGCTCTTTTGCATCATTCAAACCCCCAGTTTAAAAGGGTTTTAGTTAATATCTGAGGTATTTCATTATCAGTACTGCAGTAAAGAACACATTCCTTCCTTTGCCAGTTTTTTTCTTTCTGGTAATGAAAAAAATAATCTTTCTTAGCTGCAACATAGATTTGTAATAATTTCATTGGGAACTTAAATCTTGGTCTCATTTTTAGCCCAAACTGTGATGTGGAGGTTCCTGAACGGCTTTCTTCCTGCTATGGCCGCCTTCAGCACTATAACCTGATTGAAAGATGCATTTCTGTCTCTGCCAGAGAAGGAACTGAGAGTGAAATCATGCTGATTCACAGGTACGCTCCTAGGGCAGCATCCCTCCACCTCAGCCAGTGTTGGAGAAATTATGAGGGAAAAATTCAGCGCCATGTTTCTTTTACACTTAACGGATATAATTTGTTTTCATAAAGTTCAAGACAAGTCCTAAACCCCCTAGAAAAGAAATGGCCATTTGCACTGAAAAATACCCCAAATGTTCCACCCCAAATCTGGTAACAAAATAGCCTATGTTAAATGATACAGTTTTTAGTGCACATGGCATCGTGTATGTACAGGTAGTCCTTCAGGTACTACCATAATGGAGCCTGCCCAATTTACAGCCCTTTTTGCCGCAGTCTTTAAGTAAACCAATGGTTCGCTATATGAGGGGTTTTGCCGAAAAGCAGAAGTGCTGGGCTTTGGCAAAAAGCTTGAAAAACTGCTCACGTGACTTTGAGATGCTGCAAACAACTGTGAATGCAGCCATGTTGCCAGGCACCCAAAAATTGTTCACATAAACTTTGAATTCAGATTGTAAGTCTCCTTTTTTCAAATTGGTCATCGCTTTAAATGATTGCTAAGTGACTGGTTTAGCAGTTCACTGGATGGCCAAGAGATAAAATGATAAATGGGCTATTGGCTCAAATGTTGCCTGTAAAAACATTGCAAAGAGAGTTTTGCAGTCTTTCTGCCAGAGCCCCAGTTTCTCATTGGAAAAAAACTCCTTGGAAGAGGGAAAACATAAATAACTTATTTCTTTATCTCTCAGCATCTTCATTGCCAGCGTGCATAATTACTACAGAAAGCGACAATATCACAATTGAACCACGGTTTAAATACCGTGTGCATCTGTGTTGAGTTGGACCTTATGTACTAAGACTAAGAATTCGTCATATGGGTCACTGAGCTCATTATCCTGATAACTAGAAAAGGTCATTTGCTGGGCAAGCTGCAAAGAGATAACTTCCATTCAGAAGTTGATTCTGCTGAGATCCTACAAGGAGTGCAGAATAGACCAACAAAATGATATGAGGTCTGGAGGCTAAACCATATGATGAACAATTGAGGGAACTAGATATGTCTGGTCTAACAATGATATGATAGCAGTATTCCAGTACTTGAGGGGCTGTCAAAGAGGGAGTCAATTTATTCTCCAAAGTACCCGAGGTCAGGAAATTCATTAAAGAGAAATCCAACCTAGAACTAGGATCCAGATTGTTGGGGGCAATAAGCTGACTTTGTAATAATGCCGTTTGGGGGCCGAAAGCCCTAATAAGCAGGCATATACATAGAATGAAGGCTATTGCTAAGCACATTGGTTTGTGCTTAAATTGTAAGCCGCCCTGAGTCTTCGGAGAAGGGCGGGATATAAATGGGATTAAAAAAAAAACTAAGGCAAAATTTCCTTGACAGTGAAAACAATCAGTGGCACAGGTTGCCTCTGGAGGTTGTGGGTGCTTCATCACTGGAGTTTTCAAGAAGAGACTGGACACTATTTGTCCAGAATGGTACGGGATCTCCTGCCACGGGCAAGGGGTTGAACTAGATACTAGAAGACTTCCAAGGTCCCTTCCAACCCTATTATTCTAAGTTCTTCAGCTAACCTTGATTTCTGAATATTTAAATTACCCATCCAATGAGTTTTCTCTTGGCTTTTAGGATCTCTCCCTGTTTCCCTTAGTGATGGCACCAGGCCATCTTCCCATCTCTAACTGCTCCCAACTTTTCCACTTTCCACAGTTTCTTAGCATCAGCACTGATGTAAATATAATTACACACTCAGATTAATCCACAAAAAATGGAAAAAGGGAATATTTGTTATAATAGAAAGGGGGATGGGTTCAAGGCTGGCATTCATTCTTGGTCTCTTAATCTTGGGAGATTTATTGTTGCCCTGAACTGAGCCATAGTAAGAAATGAAGCACCAGTAAGAAATGTTCTTTTGGATTACTAAGTTCAATGCCTCCTAGACTTAGTGTTCTAAACTTTAAAAAATCCATCCCAATGGATTTGCATTTTACATGGCTGTTCCTGATAAGAAAAATGGTCCCAATATAGTTTTGGCTTAGGGGCAAAATCAATAATCAGCCCAGTTTATATACATACTGGTTTAGCATTTTATCTGAGATCTCAGTTGGCTTTCCATAGATAGCTGTCCTGTCAGTTTATCTGCAACCAGATTCCTGATTACCAGAGTAATAGAGACAGCAGTATTTGAAACTGGCTCACACCCTATGTTGTCTCAATGGGTGACAGTGTTTCTTTTTCTTTTCCAGTATGGATTATGTGGAAATTGTGAAGAACACTGAGAAAATGGAAGAAGAAGCGCTCCAAAAAGTCTCTGCTGAATATGATGCTGTTTACTTTCATCCAGTATGGAGCGTAATCAGGAATTCTTCCTAGATACAATATTCCTTAACGATAAACCTTTTTCTCCAAATCCTGCTATCCACTCAGTGTTGTGGGGCTGCTGTTCTTCAAAATTAAAGCATATTGTTCTTAACTCATGAATATTTCTAAAGGATCCAAGGACACCTTGCAGGGGATGGATCTTGCAAGGATCACATGGTTGCAGCTGTTGCTTTGACTTTTTAGTCTCCCTATGGAAGGCCTGAAAAGGATCTATTGCTTTTGCTACCGCCACTAAACCCTTTCCTGATTTAGAGATGCTTTTCTTTTTTCTCTATTTCTTAAAATCTCTACCCAAAATTATGTAACTAGAATAAGATCTTAACACCACAGTCATTTTGTTAATGTTGGAAGAAGGAACCAAATTTAGCCCTGTTAAATAACTTAAAATGGGTTTCCAATGGCCACCCTTAACTTTAAAATGTTTCTACAGGCTCACAGCTCTTACCTTCCCTGGAACTATATGTTCATAAACCTATCCCTCTGACAGGTGGAGGTTTTCTTATGGCTAAGATTCTAAGCTTCCTCTAGACCAGGGGTAGGCAACCTTGGCTCTTTTGTGACTCGTGGACTTCAACTCCCAGAATTCCTGAGCCAGCACGGCTCAGCTTGGAAACCTCTCCCTTTCCCCTCAGCATGGCTGGCTCAGGAATTCTGGGAGTTGAAGTCCACGAGTCATAAAAGAGCCAAGGTTGCCTACCCCTGCTCTAGACCTTCCACCTCCCCAAATTCCTGTTTTCTTAGTTCTCCTATTGCTGGGAATATAAAGTGGGAGGTGGTGACTGCTGAGTGCTTCTATGGATTACAGTTGTAATACCCAATGCCTGAATGAGTGGGGAAATTCAGTGTTGTAGAGTGCCAAGCTGTTCCCATCTCTCCAGCCTTCATTCATTCTTCTTGGAAAATGCAGTAGAGTCTTTGAATCATGAACTTGTTCTGTTCTTCAGACAACATATCGTTGTGCCAAACTGGCTGTGGGAGCAACACTGCAACTGGTAGATGCTGTGATGTCGGGAAAGACCCGTAATGGCTTGGCTCTAGTAAGGTAACCAAATTGAAATATTTTCTAAGTAAATGTTCTTTGGTACAATTTATGGTTAATTGACTCAGTCATGCTTGTTTGCAGGCCTCCAGGTCATCATAGTCAAAGAAGTGCAGCCAATGGATTTTGTATCTTCAATAATGTTGCTATTGCAGCAAAATATGCTCAAAGAAAATACGGCCTGCAAAGGTGGAGTATATCTATTTAAAGTCACAAATTCTTGAAGATCTTACCTTTTAATGAACGTTGTGGTTGGTTCATGCAGAATCCTCATTGTTGACTGGGATGTGCATCATGGACAAGGAATTCAATACGCATTTGATGATGACCCAAGGTTTGTCAATTGCTTGTTCTTAGAGATGTTGCAACAAACTCAAAAACTGCATGAGTTTCAAAATGTTTACCAATGAACTTCAGTAGCAAACAGCAGGCCTTAAGATATTTTGATAGCTTGCACTACACAATTATGTCCTGTTGTTTTGGTTTTTAGGCAAATTGAATTAATTTTGCTATAACCTATCTTTTATTGTCTGTTTTTATAACATGGCTGTAAAACTCCCTTCGGTGTTGAACTAAAGTGATAGATGAGGTCTAATCCAAAGATAAATAAAGATGAAAACAACTGATTAAAAGTATACTTGCCATTGTCAGGTACATTTACAAATTGGTTGGCACTCATACCAACACCCACATTTTTGTGGGAAGCTTAAGTTCAGCAGCATCTTAAAAACTATAACTACACAAAATTAAGCTCTTTGAGAACACCCTGTATTTAGATCAGGTTACAGAAAACTAGATAGTAAAAATTCATAGATTTCAGGCTTAATTCAGCTGTTCTCTCCAGAAATAAGCACTGCTGCTTGTTTGCTTGTTCGGTTTTAGCAGCAACTTCATTAAATAGTACTTTGTTCTTGCTAGTATTCTCTATTTTTCCTGGCATCGGTTCGAACACCAGAAATTTTGGCCTTGGCTCAGTGAATCTAATTATGATGCGGTTGGTCAGGGGAAGGGAAGAGGATTCACCATAAATGTTCCTTGGAATCAGGTAAATATTGTTTAATAGCACCATAATACAAATAGATGTTAAGCTCTAGCAATCATGCATTTGATGCATTTTGTTTTTAATTCCCTACACACACCTTGCATACATATTTGCGTCAGCTGAGAACTCATTTTGTAATTAGAATAGATTTGTGTTCTTGTATACAGCAGAGGAATTATGCACAAGGAAGCATGATTTCTGATGGAGTACTGTAATTTTTATTTGTAGCAAGGACTTTTAAGAAAAATAACAAAGTTTTATCATTTTGGAAATATTAATGAGGGTTGCATTTGGGGCAAAAAAAAGTAAAATGCAGACTTTATATTGTCAACTGGAACCTAGCACAAATTTTAAAATGTCCATATAATTTTCCTTCCTGGGGATTTAGAAAACTGTTTGCTAAATACAATTTAGAATTTGTTGGAGAAGCACAATGCTCTCCAGAGATGATTTCCACTAAGATATTTGTGGCCTAACAGGCCTATATATAATGGCAGTTTGGGGTTCTTTGTTTTCTGTTTTAAAAGAATTGATATTTTATATTATGCTTGGCTTTGCAGGTTGGAATGGGAAATTCAGATTATTTGGCTGCATTTCTTCATGTTTTGCTTCCAATAGCTTTTGAGGTAACTTTTGAATTCTGGACCCTTCCCCCCCAATTGCAGATGCTATTTAAAAGTAGAGTACAATAGTAAAATACTTTTGTGTACTATCAGAAATAATCTTCAGCTATTTAAAAGCAACAGTTTCTTTTTTTAAAAAATATGCTTAGGATTATCTACAGGAAGAAGGATCCAAAACCAAGACAGCAGCTGTACCACACTCCTGATTTTTTTGCTTCTGTTGGGAGCTCCCCAGTTTGTTGTTTTGCTGCAATTATCTCTGCATAACATGAGCTGCTAGTTGTTTGGATATTTTTTTTAGAAAAAAGAGACTATGAGCCCCTTCACAAATGAATGTTGTTGTACAATTGTGTGACAGAGCCAATTCTCTGACATCTCTGTAATGGTGTGAAAGGAATAGCTCCAGAGATACTACAGACAGTCGTTGACTTACAATCACAACCTTTAAGGAAGGAGGTTGTTCAGTGAGTTACACCTCATTTTATGTCCTGTTTTGCAAGGGCTGTTAAGTGAATCACATAATTGTTAAGCAAATACTGCTTCCCCATCGACTTCGCTTGTCAGTGGCAGGCTGAGAGCATTGAAAAAAGCGATCACATGACCCCAGGATACTGCAACTGTTGTAAATGCATGCTGGTTGCCAAATTTTGATCACATGACCATGGGGATGCTGCAATGGTCGTAGGGACATAAATTACAGTGAAAATTTTTCACTGTAACTTCAGTCACTGAATGGTTGTAACTCAAGGATTGCCTGTAATGAGAATGCCCTTGATCTGTACTTTTCCCTCTCTTTTTGAGATCCATGGTTTTAAAATGAATGGAAAACCTATCAGCTCAAACTGATTGGATTGGGACTGAATTGGGAAAGAAACAAATGAGTAAGGGATTAAGAATGACAATGTGAGGTCTGAAAGACAGTTTTGGTTCTCCATATCCTACATTGGTCAACTGGAAGGAGTATCAGCATGCAAGTTCTTCCTAGCAAAAAAGCAGCAATGCAGGGAATCCTTGTTGGTTGCTTTTAGTCACCGTTTTTCAACTGTCTGGGGAATTCTGGGAATTCTGCAAATTTTAACGTAGCTGAGGTTGAGGAGCACTGCTCAAAGATTTTATGAAAAGTTGGAAAGGGAACAGTAGATCAAAGATCAAATCTTGGATTAATTTAAGAAAGTAGGTGGCTGGACGTGCCCTGAAAGGCTTGTTGGAGAATTGGAGAACCTGTGACCTTCCAGGTCTTGATGGACTATAACTCACAGCATCTTTATACTGTACACATTATTCTGCAGTATAAACTCTGTTGATTTTTTCCCTACTGTAGTTTGATCCAGAACTTGTTTTGATTTCTGCTGGATATGATTCTGGAATAGGTGATCCAGAGGTAAGCTCTTTTCTAGATACTGTTTTTCCTTTCTCTTTTTTCATGAAAACAGGCAGTTTTTTTTTAAAAAAATCTTTATTTCTCTTTGTTTTGTTTTTAGGGGCAGATGAAAGCAACTCCAGAATGCTTTTCCCATCTTACTCATTTTCTAATGAATTTAGCTAAAGGAAAGTTGTGTGCAGTTTTAGAGGTATGGATTTTATTAAAATTTGATTTTCAGTTTAATAAATACTATCAACTTCTTGAGGTAATTACTGTTCAGATTTTTCTAGGATTATGAATATTCACATATTGACACAAATCTCAGATGCCCACTGGTCTATAAATACAGGTAGTCCTTGACTTATGACATATCGCTTAGCAACCATTCAAAGTTCCAATGGACCTACCTGAGGGGTACTTATAACCTGAAGTTGAAGTTCCAATGGCCTCCCTTCCCACTCGTCAGGTGACCTCACTTTGGGTACTTGTCAACCAGGCCATACAGGCCATTCCAGAGATCACAAAAACGTGTGAGGTTTTGAAATATTGAGATAATGCTATTATATCTTGCAGTTAAATCTTTCTTTATGAAATGAGTTTTTCTTATTTTGGGGTACTTTTTTCCTAATATTTTTTATTTATCTCCAAAGTTAGAATACAAAATCAGAAAAAGGGAAAAACAACAACAATAAAGACAAACAGTGCATCAAACAGAATATCAAACATACGTATAAAATATCCTCTCTCACTGAATACTGATAAATATGCTTCAGCAATAAAATTATTCACCCTCCCCCTTGGAAAGCAATTTATAACTTTATATTTGCAAAATTAGTATACAGTATAACTTTAAAAATATTACAAGTATAGAAATTATTAATCAACCAATTTATTTATTTTATATATTTTATTTTTATTCTTTACACACATATGTTAATTTTCCAAACAACATGCGAACTGTGTTCATGATTCATTAATACATATACAAATTTCACTCTTTGGTTCTTTTTTCCAACCATTTCTATCTATTATATATAAGAAAGCAATTAACAAGTAATTCTGACACAAAACTAAACTTTAAAGCTCTCTGTTAACAATCTGTTGTTGTTTTTAACTCACAGAAAGTCCACAAGCATCTTCTAATCTCCCATAAATGCATACAACCATTGTCTCTGAACCTTCTAGGATCAAATACCATAGATTGATTTTTAATAGGAAAACAATTCCTTCCAGTTTATCATCTTTACCCGGGACACTGCAAACAAATACTTCATTCAATTTTGGTCATCATGATGTAGAAAAGATGTTGAGATTCTAGAAAGAATACAGAGAAGAGCAACAAAGATGATTAGGACTGGAAGCTAAAACATATAAGGAACGGTTGCTGGAATTGGGTATGTCTAGTTTAATGAAGAGAAGGATTAGGGGTGACATGATAACAGTCTTCCAATATCTCAGGGGCTTCCCCAAAGAAGAGGAAGTCAAGCTATTTTCCAAAGCGCCCAAAGGCAGGACAAGAAGCAATGGATGGAAACTAACCAAAGAGAGAAGCAACCTAGAACTAAGGAGAAATTTCCTGACAGAACAATTAACCAGTGGAACAACCTGCCTCCAGAAGCTGTGAATGCTCCAACACTGGAAGTTTTTAAGAAGAGACTGGACAGCCATTTGTCTGAAATGATACAGGGTTTCCTGCCTGAGCAGGGGGTTGGACTAGGTGACCTCCAAGGTCCCTTCCAACTTTTTATTATTATTATTATTATTATTATTATTATTGTTATTGTTATTGTTATTGTTATTGTTATTGTTATTGTTATTATTTACTTTTCTTTAAAATTATAAATGGGACCTGTCCAAACAATTGCTTCTCACGCCTCAAAAATGTAGGTCTTTATTGAAAATATTTCCATAACACTTGTTGTTCAGTAAATTTTCCAACAAATTGGAATGCAATGTCTCTTGGAAGCTGTCTTCTGTTGCATGTAGTAATAGGTAACATTCAAAATCCTTATTGTTATTTTGATTTTAATGTAGTCCAGATCTCCGTTATAGTCAAGCTTTCACTGCAGGGTGCAAAGTTTCTTTCTCAGGACAAAGAAAGTAAATGTTCCAGAGCAAAATAACCATAGAAGAAGCCTAAATAAGAATTCCCACAGCAGAGAATAAATGAAAAAGAAATAAAGGGGGAAAGTTCCCATCTTTTTAAGATTAAAAAATCCAAGGACATATCCAAAAATAAAATGTTCTTTTAAAAAAAGCTAGTAAAATACAATATCTGATGTAAGTTAAATCAAGTCACTTTTACTATGAAGAGGAAAACCCTCATAGTATAATGAAGAAAGTTCACGTTTGTAAACCAACAAGGGAGTGTAAGGCACATCAGCATTCAGCCAGGCTATTAACAATTATACTTCAAAGCTTCAAAAAGTGATACTAAAAACAGGTACATCTAAAAAAATACAGTGACAGGAAAACATGGGGACCCTATCCTCTGGCTGCTCTTAACTGGACTGGAATTTCTGTCGATAAGCAATGGCAATCATAAAACAAGTTGTCACATGACTCTGTTGCTTAGCAATTGCAGTTCTGGCACTTCTGGTTGCCATTGTTAAACAAATCCTGCGCCATTCTTAAGCCCAATGTTATGTGGTTGCCATTTGCCAACCTGCTGCCAGCTTCCCCATTGACTTTGTTTGTAGAAAGCCAGCAGTGAAGATTGCAAATTGTGACCATATTACTGCAGGAGGCTGTAAACATCATAATTGCAAGCCGATCCCTAATTTCCTGAATCATGACCATGTGACTGCATGTCTCAAAGGTACTTTTCCAAGAGGCAACTAACTGGACTTTCTTGTTTTTCTTTGAAGACATTTTGCTTCTCATCCAAGAAGCTTCTTCAGCTCTGACTGGACGGTGAGGAATGGAAGGATTTATATTTTATAAATCCTTCCATTCCCCACCATCCAGTCAGAGCTGAAGAAGCTTCCTGGATGAGAAGCAAAAGTCCTCAAAGAAAATGAAGGAAGTCCAGTTGTCTCTTGAAAAAGCCCCTTTGGGACAACCATGACCTGGATGACTGAGAATCTCCATAGATATGTGACTGCATGAATGCTATGACAGCTGGAACATTGAACACTGGTTGTAAGTATCATTTGTTGAGTGCCATCATTAATTTGAACGATCACTGAACAAGTGGTCCTTAAGTGAAGGCCACCAGTATTTTCAATAGGTGATTGCACAGGTGCTTGGAGACCAGCATACGCTGGTGCCTTATGTATACCACTTGTTTTATTTTCTAATAATTCAACATTTGGATGTTGTTGTTTGCTTAATCTTTGCTTGGTATTTCATATGCTCCTTTATATTTTAAAACCATTTGTTGTTGTTTTTATTTAGGGTGGATATCACTTAAGGTCACTCTCTGAATCAGTCTGCATGACTCTAAAAGCTTTGTTTGGAGATCCTTTACCTCCTTTGTCTGGTGAAATGATGCCATGTTTAAGGTACATACATGACTATGTCCATGTGTAATAATAACCATATAATAATCAGAAAGATAGATCTGTATTGACAAGTCATTATAAGGACAAAAGGCCAGTTCTAAACAAGACTGGGTGGGACAGTCTTACACTATTATTTCCAGTAAAGGGTTAGCAAAAAAGCCAAAATGGTGGGCATGCAATTGAAACCACTATCTGAACTTTTTTTTTATTCCTTTTAGGCATGTCTGTACAAAGGATTCATCTATTTAGATCTTTTGAGTCAGGCAACAGTGCAAACACGAGCATGTACCTAGGTCCCAACCAGCACGCTTTAAACTTTCAGTGACAAAGACAGAAGCTTATATAAAACCCAAGTGTTACCCTGAAGAACGGGAATGTCTAGTGACCTTCACACTCTCTCTTGATAAATGGCCAAAAACGTAGGCAGTATTTGATGAGACCTCTGAAACTGGTGCAGGAGGCATCGATCCACAAGGGATTTAATTTTGCAGTGGATTACACCTCACTGTTTGGAGGTTTACTTAAAAAAGTAAAGGTTTCCCTGTCCAGTCGTGTCCGACTCTAGGGTGCAGTGCTGATCTCTGCTTCTTGGCTAAGGGAGCCAGCGTTGTCCAAAGACATTTTCCATGGTCATGTGGCTAGCACGGCTATACTCCAAAAGCGCACAGAACACTGTTACCTTCTGCTGTTACCTGATAGTCGCATTTCCATGCTTTTGAACTGCTAGTTGGGCAGAAGGTGGGGCAGGAATTAAACCAAAAGTGTAGAATTACCATTCTTCTATGCCAATACTTCAAGTGCCTCTGTAGGTTTGCTTAATTGCCTACAAATATGCCAGTCTGTACATCCAAAAGAATCCCCAGTGCTTATATGAAACAAAGAATGTTTTCAACAATATAGGTAGATTTGAGCTTTTTTTAAAAAAAAAGTCTAAATATTAGAAAAACACGGGAATTACAAAGAATGGTAGAAAAATTCCATATACTGCCAGATGGGATATTGAATATTGATATACCTAGGTTATTATGCTTTAATAATTTTATTTCATACAAGTTTATTTTATATACCCTGGCCTCGGGTTTTTTGTGGCATATAACACATGCACAGATTCTTAGTATTGACAAATATATAGATTAAAACATATTTTTAAGGAGGATGTGTATCCCGTTTGATCTTTTTCAGTGCAAGGGAATCAATTCAGAATGTGAGAGCTGCACATAAGCCATATTGGAAGTGTTTGATATACGAAGGTAATGGCAGAAATCACCTTTTTTTTCTGATATACTGATGCAGATCATGGAAAAAGTATTAAAATATTTCTGGATCTAGTTTACTTTCTGTCTTTTTCATAATTCACAGAAATCTTATCAAGTTTAAATATTCCAAAGCAAATCCTAAGTAGGTTATCAAATTCCTATGCCATTTTAGAAGCAGTGTTAGAAACTTTGGCTAGATTTTAGCGTCACTAGGTGATAAAAGTCATATAAATTGGCAATATATTGACTTAATTTAATTTATTTTATTCTCAAATTGTTAATTTAGTCAATATAAATTAACAACTTGTCCTCAGTTATTTTTTCTTCTTTTTGAATTGTCAAATGAAAGAGTGAAGATATAAAGGATGTCAATGGCAAATTTACAATGGATAATTACGACAATATACTTGGTTGAAATAACTGGAGTTAAATTAATTTAAAAGAATATGAACTTAAGACTGTGTGCACTTAAAAATATCAACTAAAAGAAGTGTTTTGGGATGTGGGAGCATAAGCACAATGAGTTGCAATAAGGACATGATGCTTTAATAAGTCGATTCATTAATGGACCTACATCTTTTTCCTTCTTGTAGCAGTTGGGAAAATCACAGCTGCTTTAATTATGTACTGTGCTCCTTCAACTCTGATACATTTTTTCCAACTCATTTTTAAAGTAGGCACAACCCATTTATCTGACTTGCAGATAACAGTATATAGCTCCAACAATAAGAGGATTGTTAAATGTTATAAACTAGGCAACAACAATATCAAAGCTATCTATTTTTTATTGTTTTCTACTAAAAAACAATAATGTTCAGATTTTGAACTAAATGAACTATTTCTGAGCTAAATGCTTCCCCCCCCCCCCCGCAAAAAAAAATCTGGTCAGAGATTTGAAAAGTGGCAATACCCAGACCCCAAGTATAACTAGCATAAACAACTTTCCGTAACTTGGCTAGAATTTGGAGAGTTGTAATCTGGAGAGTTGAGATCTGGAGGCTGCTGGCTTGAGGAAAACAAGCATAATTTGTCTTCACTATAAAGACAGGCTGTGTTCTGTTGTTGTTCCCAGATGTAAATCCAGTGCAAGATCTCAGTACATGTCAAGCAGAGGAAGCTGAGCTTACACAGACCAATGTGGAACTCCTAAGTTCTCAAGAAGTCGGAAAGGGTGATATCAATGAAGTCATCAAAACAGATAGGTTTTTGGAGATGCATATGAAAAGCATTTTGTCTTTGAAACCCCTTATTAAAACAGCAGCAGCTATTGATGAGAGTGATACACATCTGCTCCCACCAACTGTTCACATTCCAAAAGGACTGGATGTGAAAGAGTTCAAAGCAACTCTCAGGTTAGCTATACTGGTCACCAGCTCAAAATAATGTGTATCATGGTACAACCAATATTTCGTATTCAGCTTTCAATGAAAAAGAATGCCTAGCCTCTCCAGTTCAAAGGATTGGTAGCCAAAGCGTGTCTGTGTAAAATACAGGTAGTCCCCAACTTACAAAAGTTCATTGAGTTACTGTTCAAAGTTACAGTGGCACTGAAAAAAGTGATTTATGACCATTTTTCACATGTGTGACATTTGTAGCATCCTCATGGTCATGTGATCAAAATTTGGATGCATGCAACTGGTTCATATTTATGATGGTCAGTGTCCAGGGGTTGTGTGATCAGCTTTTGACTCCTTCTGACAAGCAAAGTCAATGGGGAAGCCAGATTCACTTAACAACGTTATTAAGTTAACAAGTGCAATGATTCACTTAACAACTGTGGCAAGAAAGATCATAAAAAGAGGCAAAACTCCCTTAACAAATGTTTCACTTAGCAACATACATTTTGGGCTCAATTGTGGTCGTACGTCGAGGACTACCTGTAGAAGTTCAAGTAGAAGTGGCCTGTGATTATTTGTTTATTTTGCAAAATTATATAGCTGCCCAACTCACACTGAGGTGTTTCCGGGCGTCTTTTAACATTTAAAAATCCCCCATATAAAAAAAAACCTCACCCTGCCTCACAGTAATACTGTTTATCCCAGAATTCCAAAGTCCTTCTTTATATCTTGCAAGAAGGAATTGCTATGGGATAATTAATGTTGCAATTAACAGAAAATCCTTCTGAATAATAGGGACATCATTTTTAGTGTACAGTACACAGAGTTATTTATAATCTGGGTGACTTTTATATATCCACTAAAAAGTCATAAATTCAAACCTCCGTATGTTGTTCAAGCAGTACAATTGTTCCAAATGTTCCATGGTATAACCATCATTCAAATATATGTATTTCACAGTGCATTTGATGTGAAATATATGAAAGAAGAGGCTCTGAGCTCACTCTTGAACATGCTGGCTGTCCTTAACAAAATCATTAAAAAGGAGGTAATGTCATTTGGCAAAACTGAGTTGATTTGATATGACATATTTTCTTCCAGTTGGTTTTGAGGAGAACTAAACATACTTTAGGGACACGGTGGCTCAGTGGGTTAGGACGCTGAGCCTGTTGATCAGAAGGTTGGCAGTTTGGCGGGTCGAATCCCGAGTGCCGCGTAACAGAGTGAGCACCTGTTACTCATCCCAGCTTCTGCCAACCTAGCAGTTCGAAAGCACGTAAAAATGCAAGTAGAAAAATAGGGACCACTACGGTGGGAAGGTAACAGCGTTCCGTGCGCCTTTGGCGTCTAGTCATGCCGGCCAAATGACCACGGAGACGTCCTCGGACAAGCGCTGGCTCTTTGGCTTTGAAACGGAGATGAGTACCGGCCCCTAGAGTTGGAAACAACTAGCATGCGTGTGCAGGGGAACCTTTACCTTTACCTTTAAACATACTTTAAAATCCCACAGCCATCCCTACAAGGAAGTTGTACTTAAATCGAAGCTATGCCCTTTCTTTTTTGTCTATGAAGATTCTCAGGTATCCAGGATAGGTCCAGGTCATAGTATCAAAAGTGTTTTTTTGTTTTTGAAAAAAAAAGCAACAGGACTGATTTTTTTGAGGAAAAACAAGACATTTTGTTTCCTATCCTGGAAGCTTCATCATCTTGTATTGGATGCTCTAGGACAGGGGTAGGCAACCTCAGCTCTTTTATGACTCATGGACTTCAACTCCCAGAATTCCTGAGTCAGCATAGCTGACTCAGGAATTCTGGGAGTTGAAGTCCATGAGTCATAAAAGAGCCGAGGTTGCCTACCCCTGCTCTAGGAGATGGAAGGATTAGCATATATTCCCACCTTGGGCATCCTTCTGCAATGTAAATGCTAATGCTAAAAACAAAAACACATTCCAATTAACTCAGTAAAGCTGATAACTGCGCGGAAAGAAGACTAACCTGGGTTACAGATATGTGAATATTTTTTCTGAAAGCAGTAAATCACATCTTATGAATAAAGGTTAAACATTTTTGCTGGAACTGAAAAAGTTTCCTTGATGTCAAGCCAAACTGTGTGCATATATGTCCTCAAGTAACCACAGTCACAAAGAAGCAGGGTTGAGCAGGGGTTGGACTAGAAGACCTCCAAGGTCCCTTCCAACTCTTGTTATTTCATTCTAAACAACAGTGCAGATCTTGGCTTTTGTACTTAAGTTCCAAGATGGCATATAAATTCCAGAGCCAGCTGGGTGACTTTAGGTCAGTCACTCTCTCTCAGCCCAATTCACCTCACAGGTTGGAAAAAATGTTGTTGGAAAATAAGAGGTGAAAGGAGTATTAAGTGTGTTCACTGCCTTGAGTTATTTTATAAAAACTATAAAGGCAGGATAAAATATCTAAAATTGTGGCATCATGATATGCATGTCATTATTTGTCTCCATCCTCCATATATACCTGTGGCTGTATGACTTGTGTACATGCCTGTACAAAATCATGTAAGAGTTTGAAGAGGCCCAGATAGGATGCAGTCCTTCTCTATACCCAAGCAGGCCTTTTATTCATGCACAATCTTTGCTAGGATAAAAATTACTGAGTAGAAAGCAACTTCTAGCCACCTAAGTCAATCCTAATACTTTTGTAAATTAAATGACAATATTTCCCTCTTTGCACAGTTAATATGCTCAAATGAATAGTAGAGGGGTGCTCCCAAATTATTAGTGTTTAGCTAATTAGTTAATCAATTTTCTTTGTCCTAGCAACATGCTTTTTAGAATTGGAGTCCTTCTGTTTATACCTGGGGAAGCCTAAGCTTCTTTCTATTTGTCCCATATCAAAATGTTTTAATACTGGTTGACTGAAACCAGAATACAAATGTATCATGTAAATAGACTATGTACTGTACATTCCTATTTGGTGCATCGTTAAGATTTAACTGACTTTAATGTAGGGGAAATATGTCATCCAGACACTGGTATTTGCTGGTAGCCCCTCAAATACAGATCCTTCACTGATTTTCTGATCTGGATTATTTACATCATTGGCATCTTTCAGTCTCGAGAGACTGTAGTATCGTGCTATGGAAAGAGGTCCTAAAGCAGCATTCGGTGTGGCTAAAAAGGCCAATTTGAGAATGGCAGTCCCTTCCACGCTGAGGACAGGTATAATCTGTCCCCTGTCCAGCCCCCAGATTTCGCTGGTTCTGGGACTGCCTCTTTGCCTCAGCCTGCTGCACAAGTGTCTCTTCGAATTGGATTTACTTACAACTGGATGTAATAATAGCCAAGTTATTCCTTTTGTGGCAGAACAGGAACATATCCAGATTTGCAAATATATGTGCTTTTAAATGTCCAAGTATTTTGTTTGGATATAAATTTGACAGTATTTGCAGAGACTTTACTTGTTCTTATATCTGTACCAATCTAGACATTCATATATGATGAATTTATACATATAAGGCAATACATGTATAATCTTGACTGTAAGTAATATTACATAAAATAGTAACATTTTCATTATTATCATGTTATTTAGGTGATCAATGGGCTTGCAGTTTCATCTACACCTTCACTTTCTTCTGCCATTGCAGTAGCACATTGTAGGAACCTGAAGGTACAAAAGTAGGTACAAGATTGTTGTGCCTAATACTTTCTTGCACAGTTGTGTATTTAAAGGACAACGTAATAAATTACTATTCAAAAATGATTCAGAGATACTTTGAATGCCACTAAAGGCAACACCTACTATTCATTAAAATAGTTGACTTTTTTTAGCCATATGCATGACCCTAAAAAATTTTTTTAGGAGTCATACTAACTTTAATTAGCCATCTTGTGCAAACCAAGCACATTTTTTCAATGTAGTCCTTGGTGTTCTATGAACATTGTGGCTTTCTTGCAGACTTTTCTTTACCAAATAGATGTTAACTAGTTTGGCAGTGAAAAGTCTGCAAGAAAACCACCAAACTCAGAGAGCACCAAGGACCCCACAGAACTACAAATATTCTTTTATCAACACCTTTTCAAAGCACGCACAACTCTATATATTGTGCCTTTTCTGCATATGTGGTCCATATGCAGAGTGAGCAGTACTCATTTCTATATGAATAAACTCGCATTTAACATGGTGGAATTTATTTCTCATACAGAATTGCACTTTGTACTGCAAAAATTTTATCCATTTTAAAAATACTGTGAATGTATATGATAACGAAGATGCAACAGACTACAGAGTTGTGGAGGTAGAAAGGGACTAAATAGGTATACCAGGGGATGGATGGGATATGGTAAAAAGCAGAGGTTTGCTGCTACTGAATGAATACAGAATATATTACTTTGATAGAAATAAATTAGATGGTATGTCCGTTGTTCATGATCCATAATATTATTTTATAGATTAGGAAATTTTTGCCATAGATGCTATAATCTTTAAATTGTCTTTTGTAGCTAGGATATTGTCAGAATTATACACATAGATTTATAAAAGAGCTCTTTAATTTAGAGGTTTAGATTAGCAGTTCCTTAACCGAATTTTCAGGGTTTGTTAGTTATACTGCACATACATGGTTAATTTTGTTAAGACTGTCAGCTATGCCAGTTTGTTATGTAGTCCATTATCAGATTATCTTATATAGACTAAGGTACTTATCATAAAGTTTGCTCTAGTGATTAAGGCACCAGGCTAGTTCTAGTCACGCCTTAGGCCAGCCCCTCTCTCAGCCCAACATACCTTACAGGATTATTATTATAAGAAAAAGAAAGATGTATTTGGTAAATTTGCCACCTTGTTATTTATAAAAATATTAAAGTAGGATATAAATTATTATATATATATGCATAACAGATTGTAAATCTGAAATATTTTGTTTTGCAGAGTCCTGTGTGTATTTGTTGGTGATATGGACATGAAAATTGAGTTGGATAATGGGTAAGTCTCAGTATTACAACCAGTTTATTTAAATGTGCACAGCTGATTCTGAAAATGAAATTCTGTCAAGGTTAGTGGAGCTTCGTAATAAAAACATGAAACTTTGAATCTGGTTTTTTATCAGAATAATTTTACATCTAAAACACATATTTGATTATAGCAGTTCTTTACAGTTTGTATATAATGCTTTTTTCCCCAGATACTTGTATGTGTACAGGTAGTCCTTGACTTATGGCCACAATTTAGCCCAAAATTTCTGTTGTTAAGTGAGACATTTGTTAAATGAGTTTTGACCCATTTTATGACCTTTCTTGCCACAGTTGTTAAGTGAATCACTGAAGTTGTTAAGTTAGTAATACAGTTCTTAAGTTAATCTGGCTTTCCCATTGATTTTGCCTGTCCCGGGAGACTGCAACCATCATGGATATGAGACGGCTGCCAAGCATCTGAATTTTGATCACATGATCATGGGGCTGCTACACAGGTCATAAGTGTGAAAAATGATCACGTCACTTTTTTCAATGCCATTGTAACTTTGAACAGTCACTAAATGAATTGTTGTAGTCAAGGACTACATGTATTTGCTTTATTTTATTATTACCAGGGTGGCAACTATTTTATAGAGATAATATTTATAGAACCTATTTTATTTAATACTTTACAGCAACGTCCTCTTGATCAACATTTGTGCTAAACATTCTGAACAAGTTAACACCAAACACAATATCACTCTCAACTGGAAAGAAGTAGGTGTGGTATTTTATGGTCTTTTTTTATCACCCAAGTATAATTTAGTGAGAATGCAAGGACATAAATTTTGAACTGAACTATATATTCAACAGTTGTCACTGATTTTAGAGTGTGGATGACATACAAATATTTGAATATTGTGATCCCACTGAGAATTCTGCCTGCTGGAAATGTACAGTTTGCTACCTGGAGTCATGCTAGAGTTGGGTGGGCTATAAATTTAAAAAACAATCAATGTCTTGTAAAAAAATACTATTAATATATTTGGGATAAACTGAAGAACTGCTACAGTGGAAGAAATTGGCACAACATTTTTAGAAACTTTGACATTTTTGCACCATCTTTAACCCTTCTCTTCCCGGCATGAATAGAAAATGACGAGGAAAAAAGCACAACTGTAAAATACAAAGATGGTTTTTCCCACCACGGAATTTTTATGGACATCTGAGTCAAGAAAGTCTGATTCTGTTAATCATAGGGGGAGAAGAGTTACTGGTTTGATCACTCTGGGTTCCAGGAACAACAAAAGTTTGTTCACGCAGACCAGAGGTGGCAACCCAACATCCAAGATTTTACTAATGAAGTTCAGCAGCAAAATGGTCAAATTTCAGCAGCATAATTTGGCTTTTTAATAAACGTTTGGGGCAATTTTGACAGTATGAATGCTAATAATTTGAATGTAGGAAGCCTCCAAAGTTTAAATTCCAGCAGGAAGCTAAACACGCTCGCCCTCCCCCCCCCAAAATCCAAAATACCTCTTCTGGTGAAGTCACAGTCAGCAGAAGGTGAACAGCTTCCTACCCCTACCTAACCCCATGTAAATGAAAGTAAACATCAAGCTTCTAGCATTCACATACTTGATTATTAGGCTGGAAACAACTGCATGTTATTCTTATGGCCCCATAGATATGTCCGTTTTTTAAATCCCTTTACCCAAGTAATATATAAATACAGTTTCTATATTGAGAAATTAAGAAATTTAGTTTTGGGCCATTTTAATTTGCTGTCATTTATTACTAAATAAACTATTTTAATTTTTCGTTTATTTTGGGAAGGATCCTAAAACAAACAACTTCTTCTCTGCTACCTTTGGATTTATTCTTCCAGTTGCGTACAGCTATCAGCCTAATTTAACCATTATAATTGTTGGACCAAACCAGAACCTTGGCAAAAATAGAATTTCCTTGCTTATTAATTTACTGCAAGGATTAGCAAACTCTCAGATACTCGCTGTAATCCAGGTAAGTGGTTTTACAATAAAAGAGCTTATCTTTTAGAATAAAGGATCCAGGGGAAATGTGTGATTAATTCCTTCTAAAACTCTCTATGGTTTCAGATTCACTTGTTTTCCTGAAGCAAATACACAAGGAATCTAATAAGCCGCTGTAGCATTTCAATTTCGCTTCTAAAAGGGAGTGAAGGGCAATTGTGAAAATTCAAAGAAAAGATGTGTTGTCTTTAAAGTGGTTTAGACAGATATTTCATGTCTGTGTGCCAAATCACGTTTTTTTTTTTGAGATTCAGCATCAATAATTGCACAGCTTTGCTTCTCTGTTTGTCTACGTTCCTATGCCTCAATCCTGGGAAAATCTAAATAAGTCAAACAAACCAAGCACGCATAACAATTATTGCAGGGGTTCTTTAATTCTGCAGTATCATGACATCTCCAAAATGATAAATAAACATGTGAAACAACACCCTTCCCAAATACAACGAATGATTTCATTGTGGTTAGAGTTTAGCAAGAAAGAAATATGAAGTATACCGCCCTGAGTCCTTAGGGAGAAGGGCGGTATACAAATCAAATAAATAAATAAGTTCCTGTTAATAACTCAGTTTTAATTTATTTATCACCAGGGCTTCTCAAACTTTGTAGCATCACAACTTTCCATTGTGTCTCCCAACAGAGGCAGGCAAAGCAAGAAACAAAACTCAAAGCAAATTTTGACAGCACTTGCCCAGACAAAGGAAGGGGGGGGGGAAGCTGAGTGCTTCTGTTTCATGGCTTTAGGAGACTGCATACAAACAGTTTGCTTCTCATCTAGGAAGCTTCTTCAGAAGACGTGAAGAAGCTTCTTGGATGACAAAACAAATGTTTTCTAGGGAAAAACCCCAGGAAACTCCACTTGCCTTTTAGAAAAAGCACCTTTGGGACAATACAGGCACCTCACAAATTGCTGGGAGACTTCTTCGAGTTCCACCTCACAGCTGTGAAAGCCTGATTTAGTATAAAAGATACAGTATTAAAGATAACTGACCCCTTAATGGATATGTTCCCACATTGGACTAAGCATGGTATGTTTCATTGCGTCTTACTAATTAAATCCAATTTGTTTCTGTTTGCAGAATACTTCAAGCTATAAACCAAGGTTTACAAACCACAGGGTCTAGTTATACAATTCACTAAACCAAAACCAAGCAAGCCGTATTATGACTTAGTCCAGGGTATCAACACAGCCTTTCAATAGAGTACAAATTCTATTACACTGCAAGCAATAAAATGCTATGTTTCTTTTCTTTTTGTTTTTGGAGACCAGTACACATTTATGCAATGTTTTATTTTCTTTTTAAAGGATACTGAACAAAAAATAATGCAAAATATAATCAACATCTTGACAGGTGATTTTATAACCAACTTTGGAACCTTTGCACCAGATTTAAAGGAGAATGTGGAAATGGTAAAAGAATTAAGAGAGCAATTTCAACAGGAATGGAAATTGCTTCAGTGTTCAGGTAAGCAATCAGAGGTGAATGAAAACAAAATGTAAATCTTCATTAAATATCTTACTGCAGAGCTTTTAAGTACCTGAGGTTAGAGCTTCTCAAGAGGAAAAAGATGCATGTTTTTGTTACAAAATTTGACTATTTTTTCATTTTGTTTTGTGTAGCAAAGAACTTCAAAGATGAAAAGTAATCTTTATTTCAACAATCTCTTCTCGCACATGAAAACAAAACAAATGATCAGAACAAGATAAGAACTGATTGTTCCTGAACAGATTTTTTATATAATTGAGAATTATCTCCCAGCCTGTTAACTTCAGAAATGTTATTGGCTTTGCTGTAACGACTTTTTTATACAGTACATATATAAATATTTATATATATATATACTGTATAAATGTATGAATATTGCATGAATACTGTATGAATAGAAAGGGAACTCATCAGATTTGCAGATGACACTAAACTGGCAGCAATAGCCGACACTCCAGAAGATAGGCTCAAGATACAGATGGATCTTGACAGACTTGAACACTGGCCACTATCTAACAAAATGAAATTCAATGTAAAGTAAGGTTTTACACTTAAGCAAGAAAAATCAAATGTACAGGGACAGATTAGGTAAAACCTTGCTCAGTAGCAGTAACCGTGAGAGGGATCTTGGCGTCGTTAAATATGAGCCAGCAGTGTGCTACAGCAGCCACAAAAGCAAACACAATCCTTGGTTGCATTAACAAATAGAATCGAGATCATGTGAAATATTAATACCACTGTATAAAACTTTAGTAAGGCCATACTTAGAATACTGCATCCAGTTTTGGTCACCCTATTATAAAAAAGATGTAGAGACTCTGGAAAGAGTACAGAAAAGAACAACAATGATTAGGGAGCTGGAGGCTAAAACATATGAAGAATAGTTGCACTAATTGGGTTTGTCTAGTCTAGTGAAAAGAAGGACAAGGGATGCATGATAGCAGTGTTCCAATATTTGAGGGGCTCCACAAAAATGAGGGGGTCAACGTATTTTCCAAAGTACCAGAAGGCAAGATAAGAAACAATGGATCAAACAATTCAGTAGAAGGGCTTGCCTTCAGAAGTTGTGGATGCTCCATTACTGGAGGCTTTTAAGAAGAGACTGGACAGCTGCTTGTCTGGAATAGAGGCTCCAGCTTGAGCAAGGGGGTTGGACTAGACCTCCAAGGTCCCTTCCAACTCTGTTATTCTGTTATTTGGTTTGTTAGCTGTTGGCCTTTACAAACTGTTGTAGTAAAAAAGGACTTGTGATATCTAGGCTTTGTGTGGCCCTGCTCTAATTGGGCAGACACATGGGGCAGCCAACTAGCACTGTACAGCTCCAAGGGGGAAAAAAGCTATAGTGGTCACAAATGGGATTGCATTTCTGTAGTAACTTCCCACTGGAGTGTATGAATCTGAATCATTTTTCAATTGCCAATGGGTAAAACCTATTTCTCATGTATAATTTTCACAATGTTAAATAAACTTAATTACATTATTAACTCTAATGAGATTATCTTCTATGTGTATGAAATAACTTTAATGCTTGATCAATAAGGCTACTAATATCCTTGGGATGTTAGTGAAGTTTTAAATATTTCAATACTGACCAGTAATTTGGACAAGAAGCCATAAGTGTGTGTCTGTGTGTGTGGCGGGGGAATCTGTTTGTATATTACTCAGCAGGTCATGGCATCTGGCTGATGTAGTCTGGAATTGAATGTTAAATAGGTTTGGTGCTGGTTGTACTTGGAAAAGCTGCAAGTTGGACAGGAAAGTCCAAATCCCCAGAGAAAGCTTCTACACTACACTGTTTCCAAGAACACTACATGTTATGTGTTCATGCAATTACTGTACATGGATTCACACAACTTTGTAAAAAAAAATCTATAAAGATTTAGTAGATGTGCTGAGAACTGAATAAAAGTGGATTTGATTCTCAGGGGCCCTCAGCTGATTGTAATGAGTGTGATTTGTACATGAAATTATACTGAATTAACCCAGGATTATCTACTATGCTGCACTAAGCTACAGGCTGTATTCATGTAATCCCAACCTGAGCCAACATACAGATGAACTGAAAATTCTAGATTTGCACGAATGCTTGAAAGATCAGTTAACCACAGATACCAGCCAATAATTCCCAATCTAACTATTACCAAGGACTGCCCATCATTATATCAAAAAAGCCAGGTCCCATCTTGAGGAATCCAAACCCCCTTTCTTCTCCACAGGTGCTTCACTGTTGTCTTTGTTAGTTAAGTTTGAAAATCTTAAGCCTCTTGCCTGCATTTCCTCCCCCACAATATCAGAGACCCACTCTTGGAGCACATTAATGTCAATTGCTACAGCCAAGGTGTCTTGGGAGTTGTTGGATGGGGGATGGTATTATCAGAAACATACACAACCCATTTAACTCAGGGCCAGGAAAGAAATCCAAGCGGTCCCTAGGCAGGTGATCCTCAACTTACAACGGTTCATTTAGCGACCATTCAAAGTTACAAGGGGGCTGAAAAAGCGACTTATGGCCGTTTTTTTCACATGACCGTTACAGCACGGTCACCTAATCAAAATTCAGACACTCAGCAACTGACTAGCATTTATAACGGTTGCAGTGTCCTGGGGTCAAGCGATCCCCTTTTGCGGCCTTCCAAAGAGCAGAGTCAATGGAAAAGCCAGATTCATTTAACCTGTTGCTAACTTAACAACGAAGGGGATGTGGTGGCTCAGTGGGTTAGGACGCTGAGCTTGTCGATCAGAAGGTCGGCACTTTGGTGGGTCGAATCCCGAGTGTCGCGTAACAGAGTTGAGCGCCTGTTACTCGTCCCAGCTTCTGCCAACCTAGCAGTTCGAAAGCACGTAAAAAAGGCAAGTAGAAAAATAGGGACCACTACGGTGGGAAGGCAACAGCGTTCCATGCGCCTTTGGCGTCTAGTCATGCCCGCCACATGACCACGGAGACGTCCTCGGACAAGCGCTGGCTCTTCGGCTTTGAAACGGAGATGAGCACCGGCCCCTAGAGTCAGAAACGACTAGCACGCATGTGCGGGGGAACCTTTACCTTTTACCTTTACATATAAAGATACACAAAGATACGTTCGTGTGTGTGTAGATAAAACTAGCAAAGATAATATATATAATTAAACAGAGTTTAAATCATTTTTACTTTGAAAAACTAGTGATATAATCTCTGCTATGCAAAATTTTTAGAAGAATTGAAACTGTAGTTCTATATCAGATTATAGACCAGGGGTCAGCAACCTGAAACAGTGAAAGAGCCACTCTGAACCGGTTCCCTCACAAAAGGAAAAACTGGGAGCCGCAAAAAAATGTGCGCGCATGCACATACATGGGCGCATGCGCAGAACAGGGTTTGACTGAAAAGTGGAGCCAAGGCGAGATATGTACCTACCCTGCATATTTGAATTGATTGGTTGAACTTTTTTAGTCCCACTTTTTTTTTTTTTGGACTGCACATGGCAGAGGAGTGGGAGCCGCAGGAGACGGCTGAAAGAGCCACATGCAGCTCCGGAGCCGCGGGTTGCAGACCTGTGTTATAGACAGACAGACAGAAATAACATCAGTTCTGAAAGAATCATAAAATTAAGAGTCAAGGCTTTTGTAACAACCCCACAACAATTATTATTTATTTATTTATTTATTTATTTTAATTCCATTTATATCCCGCCCTTCTCCGAAGACTCAGGGCGGCTTACAAGCTTAGCAGTAGCCTTCATTCTATGTATATGCCTGCTTATTAGGGCTTTCACACACACCCCAAGCGGCATTATTACAAAGTCAGCTTAATTGCCCCCAACAATCTGGGTCCTCATTTTACCTACCTCGGAAGGATGGAAGGCTGAGTCAACCTTGAGCCTGGTGGGACTCGAACCTGCACTAATTGCAGGCAGCTGGTGTTACTTAAGGAGGCATTAGCCCACTGCTCCACCAAGGCTCTTATTATACTTCATTAATCTAGAGTAATTAATGCTTTAGGTCTTCATGTGCACACATACACAGACAAACACACCATACAAACACACACACACACACACACACACGGGGGGGGGAACCTTTACCTTTACCTTAACAACTGCAGTGATTCAGAAAAGCCATCAAATGAGGCAAAACTCCCTTAACAAGTGTTTCCCTTGGCAACAAAAACGTTGGGCTCAACTGCGGTCGTAAGTCGAGGACTACCTGTACAACGTTAGAGGAGCGCCCAATAGGACAGCGCGAGTCGCCGCTTGCGGGGCGCGTCTCGCATTCCAAACCGAAAAGCTCCACGGAGCCTCGTCTGAGCCCGCCAAGCCCCTCCCTTCGCCCTTTACGGAGCCCGATCCACGCCCTCGCTGTCAGGGTGAGACGATTGATCCAGCCACCCGCCTATCACATGCCTCCATTCCTACCAGGTGTGGCACTTCTGCCATTCTGCGCCTGCCCGACTCCTCCCTCCTTGCGGTAGCTCCGCCTCAATCTTGCTGCTTTACTTCGTGCCCCGCGGTAAGTCAACCTTTCATTGAATTACAGGCGTTGGAGGCGGCCGGGTCTCGCTTCCCAGACCGGCGACGAGGAGGAGGAGGGGGGGGGGGAGGGGAGGTTTATTTGTTATTATTTGGGAGAGGAAGCGAAATGGCGCCTTCTCGACTCGGCTACTCCAGGCTCGTCGAGCGCGGACTGCCCAGTATGGGTTGCCGAGCTGGGAGCTCCAGCTTTCTTGCCTACCTTGACGTTTTTTCGGTCCCCACGGGCGACCAGCGCAATTGGTTAATCCGCCAAGAAGTGGCGCGAGAGCCGGACGACCAAGCATCCCGGAAGCTTGGAGCTGGGCCTGGTCTGCCAACGACGACTTTCCTTTCCCGCCGGCGTCGTATCACCCTCCGCCTTTTTTGAGATTTTTGTCCCGGCTTTTCCAAATCTCCGTGTCGATGGCGGAGAGGAGGCATTGCTGTACATCCCTACTTAACCTAGGTCAGGGGTAGGCAACCTCGGCTCTTTTATGACTCATGGACTTCAACTCCCAGAATTTCTGAGCCAGCCGGCTCAGGAATTCTGGGAGTTGAAGTCCATGAGTCATAAAAGAGCCGAGGTTGCCTACCCCTGACCTAGGGAATCCTACCCGTCGCCGCCCTTCAGTGGTCCTTTTCTGCAGGGAAAGGATGACTTGCTACAATGACGAAAGAAACTGTGGAAAAGAAATAGAATTGTAGCAAAAAAATGAAATACTCTGTATTAGGGTCTACACCAGGGGTAGGCAACCTCGGCTCTTTTATGACTCATGGACTTCAACTCCCAGAATTCCTGAGTCAGCTGACTCAGGAATTCTGGGAGTTGAAGTCCATGAGTCATAAAAGAGCCGAGGTTGCCTACCCCTGGTCTACACTGAACACTCCAAAGAATGTAGTCCAGGGGTCTTCAAACCTGGCCCTTTTATGACTTGTGGACTTCAACTCCCAGAATTCCTAAGCCAGGCACGCTGGCTGAGGAATTCTGGGAGTTGAAGTCCACAAGTCATAAAAGGGCCAAGTTTGAAGATCCCTGATGTAGTCAGACAAGGAATGTTAGAATAAAAGCTGCAGAAGCTTTAATTTTGGCTGAAAATTGAAGGTGTTTTGTAAATGGATGGCGCAGCCTAAATCCCGAGCCTCCATCAGCATCAAGGGAATTAAAAGCAAAAGATGACAAAATGTTTTTTTAATGAAACCATAACAGAGGGAAGCTGGAGGTAGCCGTTGTTATCAGTTCAATAAAACAATCCCCTCTTCTGAACGTCAGGGCACAACCTTTCCATTTCTGACGATTCTTAACAGTGTTTATAACTTCCCTTTTCGTTGTTTTGGAGACTTAATATTTTAGCATTGGTTTCAGTATCATTCTTAGTTGTATCATCCCATGCGAATGTCTGAAATGCTCCTGATAATTAATTCCCTCTGTTATAGTTTCATTAAAAAACATTTTGTCATCTTTTGCTTTTAATTCCCTTGATGCTGATGGAGGCTCGGGATTTAGGCTGCGCCATCTATTTACAAAACACCTTTAATTTTCAGCAAAAATTAAAGCTTCTGCAGCTTTTATTCTAACGTTCCTTGTCTGACTACATTCTTTGGAGTGTTCAGTGTAGACCAGGGGTAGGCAACCTCGGCTCTTTTATGACTCATGGACTTTAACTCCCAGAATTCCTGACTCAGGAATTCTGGGAGTTGAAGTCCATGAGTCATAAAAGAGCCGAGGTTGCCTACCCCTGGTGTAGACCCTAATGCAGAGTATTTCATTTTTTTGCAGCAAGTCATCTAATTTACATTTCTGCTGGGCTGTTAAACTGGCATCTAATACTTTTTATTACTGCAGATTTATTTTCACTCTAGTTTTGTTCACTTCATCTTCCCTGTC
This sequence comes from Vipera berus, assembly GCF_964194415.1. NCBI lineage: Eukaryota > Metazoa > Chordata > Lepidosauria > Squamata > Viperidae > Vipera > Vipera berus. Next base: position 20,281,181 of record NC_138208.1, on the reverse strand, counting down.
CATTTTCCCCTAAGATTAATTTTTGGCAGTATCAAGTACCAGTCTGTATCATATTCAGAACCTGTTATCAATTTGGTATCCATTTGTTCTAACAGCTTTCATCATACTCTGTACAATTAAATAATTATTTTAGGTTTATAGTTAATTCCTCTGCCAAGTTATAGATTTTTTAAAAAAAACACTATTAAAATTCAAAAATGAGCATTAAAATACAAACTAATATAAAAGAAAAATGGGAAGAGAATAACAGGTCAAGTTAAAAAGTGACAAAAATACATTAAACAAATACATAACAGATGTGACCAACTTTTGTCATTACAGAGATAATACAATACAACATCTTTAGGTTTAAATGAATAATAACCAATGCCAAGTGATAGAACTGATTTGTGCTTTAGCCATATATTTGACACAAACAGACCTTTATATAAAGTGAAATTTCATCTTTCTCACTCATTCTTGAGACTCAGAAATGACCTAACCTCTTTTTCGATATCCCTTTGTCTTTTTCCCACCCATCCAATCCTATAGTTTAATTTAAAAAATTCTCCTAGAATGCATTTATTCATAATGTTGCACAAATCTCTGATTCTTCCATAGAATGTAACAGGCAACTTATCACCATGGCTTTCTACTTTCATAGATGCCATTGGTTCATGCCTTCAGAAAGACATGTCTGTCATGCATTTTTGCCTTATGATTCATAATTATCTATTGATAGCTCCTTTGTTTGCGTGCCAGGCTTCCAGGAATTCTCTGTTTGCATGGTCAATCATTTCTTTGCTTTTCCAATTGAATTTGTAGCCTGGATAGTTTTTGAGTGCTTCCCATTTTGGTTCTACATTGCAGTTATGTATACTTCAGTTTTTTGCTGTAGTTGGCACCCCATCTGCCCTAGGTAGTGTTGGTTGTAAGCCTGACAGTTGTTTCTATATAAAGTGTGTTCTTTCTTGGGAGGTTATGCATTTATTTAGTTTACACAGGATTCTTGAGCATCATACTCAACCCTTTTTATCTTGCATTGTTTTTATAGCTAATGTTGTGCCAAGAAATATAAAGTAAATAAGTGGCAGCTCGAAAGAAATTACGAAAAATAGTGTCATAGCCTAATTAAAATAAGCAGAGACTACTCCAGGCTGTCACAAGGAGTGAAAATCTGACCCAAAGGTATGCACAAGTAGTCTCCCCCCCAAAAAAAAAATGTGATTAAGGTCTTCTGAAAAAAGAAAAGCAAGTTTTGATTAAAGATTTGTGTATTAATTAGACCAACAGATTTAAAACATTATTATTCTAAAATAGCCTTCATAGTTACTTGAGCTGCTATGCAACATTTTTGCTACTTGCTTTCTAGTAGTAGGACATTGCCAGAGTCTTGACTGTTAATTTGATAATGATTGCAGAGAAAATCAATAGATAGCATGAATTATTATGTTAATAATTTTGCTTTCTTTCACTTTTTCAGGAACACAAATGAATGCTTGCTTGACTTTTAGTGCTGGATTCAAACTGAGTTGATTGTGGATATCCATAACTGATGAGACCATGGAGAGCATTACAAAACTATTTGGTGACTTGTGTGAGGCTCACATAGTATCTGTGTCAACAAAGGTCCATTTGAGCAAAGGAAAGAGCAGCAAAAAAAATTCAAGCAAAAGTCTCAAAAAGATTGCATATAATACTCTGTTTGCTAATCTTTTCCTGGATGAAACTCGCAAAGTTTCTCAATCACATTTTTCTAGACTCCCCGTGAAAAACAAAATGTTAATGCTGTCTTTCAATTTGAGAGTTGCTGGACTTAGCTTAGAAGCAGACAGGCTGGAGCAACTTGTAGAGGAATTAGAACAGTCTACTTGCTTACCATTTACTGAAATTACTTCTATTTTGGATTTTCTGGTACAGCTTGCAGGAACTGGGCCTCCTCATTGTTCACCCCTAAAAAAGGATTATTTCGTGAATAACAAATATGTAGGAAGAAACCCTAAATATCAAGGTTATGATTATTATGATGTTAGCATATTTGAAGCAAACATGCAGGCTTTTATTGCAAATGAAGAACTTCAATGTAATGATACAATTCAAAAGACCTTGCAAGTTCTGGAGGCAGCACCTGGTACAGGTCTTCCTATGGTAGAACTGTTTTCACAGAATTGTTCAATGGGGGACAGATATGAGAGAGAAACTCGGGTCTCGCTGTTTGGTGCTCTCATTCACAGTCGTACATATGATATGGACATCAGGTTGGATTTGCCACCGGTGCCTGACAATGCAGATCTGTCTGGACTTGCAATCAAGGTATAGGATTGTTTTGTCTATGTCAATATTTGTCTTAATGAAGTCATAGATATTTATACTTCCTTCATAGAATACACATGATATTGGCTAAGAAGCACTACTATCTCCATTCACCCTACCTGTGCAGTTCCACAATTATTAGCTCATTGGAAGCCTAAGCAAAAGACAAAAATGGAAATTTTCACCTTCATGTATCCCTCTGTTCTGATGCTGTATGTTTCCGTCATGGAGTACAATGTGATTCCTATAAATATACTCAAGAAGATCAGTATGCCTTATCTCTGTCTCAACATTTCAAAATATTTCTTGACCAGTAATATGCTTGTGACACATCAGCCAATATTTCACAACAGCTTAGGGTTCTAAAATGTTTTATTGCTTTTATTTATTGATGTTTTTTATTTCTGTTTGGATGTTATAGTATAGCAATATTGTCTCGTATGAGATATTTTTATAGAAAGTTGGATACAGATCGAGTCTTAAGTATTAATTTAAACAATTTGCTATAAGCACTACTTTTATTAGAACAATCCTAAAGCAGAATTATTAAAAGTGATAATATAGGAACAGGGATGATGTATGTTTATATTTGCAGGTTCCCCAAAGTATTGATCCTTCTGAAGATGAAGGATTCCAGTCAGCATCCAATCTCACTCCAGATTCTCAATCAGAACCCAGCGTGACACCAGATCTTGATCTCTGGGAGGCAGCACTTACTTATGGACCTAGTAAACGAAGGTGCTGGGAAAGAATTGGATTGTAAGTGTTTGGCTTTATATTTTTAAAAAGTGTTAGTTGTAATGAGCTATATTTGAGCTGGAGGGTGCCATGATTAAATACAACACTGCTCCAAGTCTTTTCATTAGATTTCATACTACAGTTCTATTTCCAGAATTACCTTGCTGATACACAACTAAAATCCATTTGTTTGCAATGAATGGAAAAATAGACAGTGGCAGTCTTTGAATCCAAAATATCACATTCATATCCAAATTGTTCAGTTCTGTTTACTTACTCTTTACATTTTGGTAGGGCATAAGAGACAGGAAATGTGTGGAGTTGTACATCAAATAGTGTGAAGGCTATAGTAGTAAAGGAAAACTGATAATGTGGACATTTGCTTTCCTTTGGATGATGCATAATTGTTGATGAAAAGGAATGCATAGTAACAGGATTCAGTATACAGTGTCTCTTATCTGGCATTTTCTAAAAGTCTAGCTTTAAAAATGTAAAAAAAAAATGTTAAACTAACCACCAAGTTTTTGATTATCATAGTTACTAGTGCAGTTTTAAAGAACATTGTCCAAAACTTTATAAATGTACAGAACATTTGAATCCAAATCCTTTAAAAGTTATTTTATATAAATAGCAGAGGTAAACTGACATACAAATAAAATAAGCCTAATTTGCCAAAAGAAATTAAAATTAGTTTATTTGTCCTTTTTTGTTTGACTATATTTAATGCAACAGGTATTAAATAATATTTAATAAAAAGGACTTTACTTAAAAGGAATTGTGGGCCATAATGCTTAGATGCCAGCTGGTTGAAAACAGCTTCTAATCCACATCTCTTTATAACATGGTGGATACTTTTGCATGATTCATAGCTTAGCTATGCTGAAGATCAAACAGAAAAGAAAAATCATAATATGTTATACATGATTTTGTCAATAATATTTTTCTTGAGGCAAACTGAATCGCGGTTCAAAGGTAGTTCAGACTTCTAGTTTTCACATTTTTGTGGGGTTTTTTTTCCTGACAGTCCACCTGGGAAAAAAGAGGAGCCATATCTTTCAGAAGCTGGAAGAGAAGCCTTTGACAAATTTTGCAGACTTCGAGAACAAGAGCTGCAACTTTTCAGCAGTACTAAATTTCAGTTTCCACAGCGTGTATTAGTAAAAGAAGCAGAAATTGTTAAAGATGTATTGAATGTTCTTATTGGGGTTGTATCTACTTCTTTCTCATTTAATCAGGTATAACATTTGTATACAGTATATATAATAGTTTTATTTTTAATAGAAAAACCTAGATATGCATTTTTGCATTTTATTATGCTGGACAAATTAGCCTAAGAAAAGTGTACATTTCTCAATTTTGCAAAATATGTCAATGATATTGTTTAATGCCACTGATTTAGGAACAGCACCACATTGTGAGCAGAGAGACTGGTTCACAAAATGGACCTTTTATTATTTTCCCCCCTCTCTTTTGCATTACCTAATGTCCTTCCCCCTCCACCCCCCACAAAAAAAATGTCTCGTAAGACAGGGGTGTCAAACTGCCGGCCCCTGGGCCGGTGCATCATATGGAGGCCACGCTCACCCCAGTTCCGGCAATGCAAAAAAAGTCGCAATACGTCGTGACATGTCATGTGACGTGGCGAGTTTGACACCAGTGCTCTAAGGTGTCTCAATAGAGTCCTTTGCCCGACTGAAATGTTGATTGTTGCTGGTAAGGAGGTATAGTGGAAGGAAAATGGTTCTTCTCAATCAAGGGGTTTCCATAAATGGCAATGGGCGTTGGATTGCTCCTCCATTTTTTTATACACTTGAAGACATGATTGTAAAAAACCACTTAAGTGAAGTAATTGAATTCATGTAAGAATCAAATCTTATACTGTGGGAAAAATACATTTGCTGCCAATTTTAAATGCCTGCATTAAGTTAATTTGTTGCTACTTAATATTTTAAAAGGGACGCGGTGGCTCAGTGGGTTAGGATGCTGAGCTTGTCGATCAGAAGGTCTGCAGTTTGGCGGGTCGAATCCCGAGTGCCGCGTAACAGAGTGAGCGCCTGTTACTCGTCCCAGCTTCTGCCAACCTAGCAGTTCGAAAGCACGTAAAAATGCAAGTAGAAAAATAGGGACCACTACGGTGGGAAGGTAACAGCGTTCCGTGCGCCTTTGGCGTCTAGTCATGCCGGCCACATGACCACGGAGACGTCCTTGGACAAGTGCTGGCTCTTTGGCTTTGAAACGGAGATGAGTACCGGCCCCTAGAGTCGGAAACGACTAGCACGCATGTGCGGGGGAACCTTTACCTTTACTTAATATTTTAAAGTACACTATTTTTAAAACTATTGTAAGTAATTTCATCAACTGTCCAGATCTTTTATTTTTGAATGGATTAAAAATATATCACCAAATATTAATGGCCATAATTTTGATTTAACTTTAAGATTTGAACAGCATATTCAGTAAAATTAACTTTTTGTTGCTGCAAAAGAGCATTTCCCATATATTTACTGATTAATTATCAATACCTTAGAATAGATAGTAACATTTCCTGTTAAATTAAAATACAGATTTAAATTACTTAAAATGTTAATTTTATTAGAAGCTTATATATTTTTCCAATGTCAAATTAGTATTTAGCATTGAGGTAATATTTATGAGGACATGCATTTGTTTAGTAAATATATTCTGTGCTGTGCATTTCAATAATTTCCTGTTATTGTTTATAGGCAATTCAGATATTTGTAGTGAAACAAGGCATTTATGTATCTGGGACTTCACCTGAAAGTATGAACTGTCTATTGTCAGAAGTGGCTAAATATGGAACTTATTACACACGGCTAAGCCGTTTCTCTCTTCAACCAGTCCTTGACTCGTCATATAAAAAAGGGCTTGTGTTTCAGGTAATGCACTTGTAGTTTTTATTACTAATTTGATTGAATATTTAATTATGCCCTTGTCTTTACCTGATATCTATTGGTAAAGTCTGGTGTGTTTTTGGAAGAAAAAAAAAGCCTTTTCTGTCCCTTATGCTGTTCAATTAAATCCCAGTGGTACAAAACTTTTTTTCACAATGTGCAGAGAGGAGGTACTGAGGGCAAGCAGAACCTTGTTCGTGCATCACCAGTTCCAACCTAAATGTTACATTTCACTTGGGTTTCAACCTGGTTATGAGACCAAAGATGTGTCGGTCTCTCTTAGAGATAACGTGTGTCAGAAGTTGGATTGCAGTGGTGCAGACCTTTTAGCCCTGTTAGATTTTTCATTAGTGTTTGATACCATCAATCATAACATTCTCCTGGACACTTGTGATGTTGCAGACAGAAGGGGCTATTTTGTAATTCCTCTCCATTCTGAGCAGATGATTCCAGTCAATAGTTTTAAGCAGTCAAGCTCTTTGTCTCTCCAGGATGGGTGCTACCTGATTCCCTTCTCTCCCAATACTAGTGAGGCACATCATTTGTTGATTCTGGATGAAGTGTAATTAGTTTGCTGATGACATTCACTTACATCATTCTGATCTGATTTTTTTAGAGTCTCTGGAGATCATAAGACAGTGGATGGGACAAAGCAAGTTGCAATTGTGTCCCAGAGGATAGCGCTGATCCCTGACAAGGCCTAGACTAGCTCTTCTTGGGGGCTGGGTTTTTCACTTTCCTGAAGAAACAGGTTGATAATTTGGGAGTTCTTCTGGATTCTTACCTTCCTGCTTGATAATCAGGCAGAGTACGTGGCTAGGAGAAGACTTTGCCAAGCTTTGAGGCACTTTTTGAATAGGAGGCACTGACAACAGTATCTCATTCCTTTATTAACTTATTATCCTCATTAACAAGGTAGCATTGTCTCTGCATACAGAAATACATGCAGATTCATGTCTTAGACCAGGGGTGTTAAACTGCCGGTCTGTGGGCCGGATGCGTCATCTGGAAGCCGCGCCTACCCCATTGCCGGCAATGGCAAAACACATGACGTCACGAGTTTGACATGTCTGTCTTAGACCAAATACCTAATTGACACAAATATTCCTTATACATAAAGACATGAAATAGCCTCACATATCTTTGCCTTATTCTCTGCTCAGCATTGTGCCATTTGTTATGCATTCCATTTATTCTCACAAATACCTTCTGTTATAAACTCTTCTTGATTTATTCAGAAACCAACATTCAGATTCATATTTGTGCCAAAATTTTATAATGTAACCTCAGACTAGTACCACTCAATTCTGGCACATTTTGGTTGATATATCGCAAGGAATACAAAAGTCCAGTTACATTCTATATGTGTTTATGCTATTGTATACATTCAGCGGTCTCCAAAGCTATTGCTTGCCTTACAATTCAACATACTGTTGTCCACATCCCACAAAGCAATATGTATATGTAGTGTGCTGGCACAGAATATATTGTTGACTATGTTGGGTAAAAATCTTTCTGATTGCCCCTCACTATATATTTGGAAGGGGATATATATTAAACCAAGATGGATTAGCTGTCATTATTTGGTTTTGACTCGGCATATTTGTAGCCCTCATGGTTTGTACCATAGTAATTGGCAATAATTGTGTTTCATTTATCAACAGTGATTAAATAAGCCATAACTTAATATGATATACAAATAGGTTTGCTCGTGCAGTGTACATGTGCCAACAATGATTTTATGTTTCAAAAGGTCAGTGTCCAGGTAACTGTAATGTGTGAAAGGACCCTTATCCTCTGAAAAAGATTAATGTATCCTATCTCCATTTTCCAGTTTAGTATAACTATTGAGATATGTTGGATTTAGTATTTTTTAATTTAAAAGAACTTTTCTTTTTGCTGTTAGGCATTCACAAGTGGACTGAGGAAATATTTACAATACTACCGAGCATGTGTTTTGTCTACTCCCCTGACTTTAACTCTTCTAACGATCAGCGTTCTCTTCCGAAAACTAGGACGACAGCTAAGGTAACATTGTAGGATTAATGTAATAGGACAAAAATGGAAGATTGAACACTTATCAACAGTGTCCCAAAGATAGGACAGTGAAAGATGCTACCTTTATTTTAACACAATGGTCCCCAACCCACGGGCTGTGTCTCACTACTGGGCCGCGAGCCATTTGGAATTGGGCCATGGTAGCGGCAGGCAAACAAGTGCACACACGTCCCCACTTGCGCAAGCGGCAGGCAAGCATGCATGCTCCATTGGTGAGAGTGGTGGGTGCACGTGCCTGCTCACACAAATGGAGCTGTGTGTTTGTGCTTGCTGGTCACTCGCATGAAACCATCCCCTCCAGTCTGTAAAGCCGGAAAGGTTGGGGAACTGTGTTTAACAGCTCACTGTAATTTAGTTGTAGCTGCAAAAATAAGTCTAGAAAGCTAGATTAAGAAGTCCTTTAGATCTGTAACTAAAATAAACTACTGACTGAAAGCTGAATTACCTGACCTTATTTCATGGTTGTGTCACAGAATATTTATACCTCCTGTTCATGGAAGCTAGCAGACATAATTTTTAATGAGTTACCTGTGGTGCTGCGTTTCTGAATTAAACGTACAATTTCTTATGACTAAGAAAATGTTTTTTGTGAAAGAATCTATAGACTTTAAGGCTAGAAGACCATTAGGGAATAAAAAAATGTAGACCTTACCCCCTTGTTTCTAATAAATCTCTATAAAAAAGCTGCTGCCTCTGTGTCATACACATACTTTATGTATGAAAGTAATGTCACATTGGTAGGACATCTGGATGTTGTTTTCATGAGACTAAGTAGAAATGATTGGCTGGTGGCTTGTTCTGAGATATCTTTTCAAAGTCCCTGACTAACTTAGGACCACAGGATTCCTTGTGATCTCCCATTCAAGAACTAATGAAATCTGGCTCTGCTTAGCTTTTCAGGCTCAAACCTAGGGTAGGCAAGATAATCTTGTCACACCTAGCTGTTATTAATGGACTATCTAAATAATTGAAATATATTTTATTATTATACAGTAATACAGTACATCAATATAGCATATAATTAACTTAGATATAATTTGCTATGAACTGTTTTTATTGATTGTGATATTTTGAAATGTGCGGTACGTTAAAATATTTAATTATATGAATTAAGTTAAAATGTTAATTTAAATTGGATTTAAAGACCTGTAATAAAAGATATTTGTTATTTTTTCCCCCTGACAGTTTAGTTACACATAACATATATTGTTTGAGAATCCAGGGTTAGATTCTAGAAGGCAAGATCACTCATCGGTTTTTTCCTGAATAACTATAAAAACTCCATTAAGGGTGCAAGGCTACGATCCTCATCTGCTGAGCCAACCATCAGGGCTCACAGCTTATCTTGTCTATCCGCTACCTTGGACAGTTTTAATACTCTGCATACGATTACGCATGTGTAACTGGTTTCTTTTGTTAAGGTATTTAGCTGAACTCTGTGGCTTAGGAGCGACTGCAGTGGGATTTGGTGGAGGTACCAGTGCTTCCTTTCCAACTGTGAGTAGTGCCTGGTTTGTTTCTCTTTCTAAGACACAACAAAAAAATTGTATATTTTTATTTATGGCTTGGTTGCAATAAACAGTTTGGCTCAATATACTTTGAGGCAATGCATTTTAACTGCTTTGACCTAAGTGACTTCTATACTATTCAACGTGTATATTTTTATTCATTAGTATTTGAAATAGTATAACTGAACATAAAATATTCTGTACTTCCCCACCTATTCAGAGCTTGAATAAGTAACTACTAAAACAGCCTTCCTTGAGGAAACAAGCAGCTGTCAAAAGTAGCTTTATCCAACAGAATTCTTGAATAAGGCTAGGCAAATGAGTCCGAACTGTAAAAAAAAAATTATGAGTTTCATCCTTTTTACATAAACTGGCTTGTGTGTATTTCAGGGAGTTAAACTTCTTTCATATCTCTACCAAGAGACTCTTAATAACTGCAGCAGTGAGCATTATCCAGTTCTCCTGTCGCTACTGAAAACAAGCTGTGAACCGTACACAAGGTAGGAGCCCTGCATTGTCACAGTGATCTGGCAAAATCAGGGGTAGGCAACCTTGGCTCTTTTATGACTTGTGGACTTCAACTCCCAGAATTCCTCAGCCAGCTGTGTGCTGGCTCAGGAATTCTGGGAGTTGAAGTCCACAAGTCATAAAAGAGCCAAGGTTGCCTACCCCTGGGCAAAATGATGTAATGAATTTCTTAGAGTTCTCAGTTTAGGCATCAGTTTGAGGGGCATATCTGAAAGTGAGGCACACAGATTTTCCCAGTTACTACAACTAAACCATTTTAGTAATCTGATGAAATACATTAATCTTGCATACAACAGCCATTCTAGAATATCTTTTTTAAAAAGGACATTCAATGTTTCATGCTTTAGGTTTATCCATGACTGGGTGTATAGTGGTGTATTCAGAGATGTGTATGGTGAATTCATGATTCAGGTTAATGAAGATTATCTTGGCTTTAGAGGTAAGCTTTCTTTGAAATATTATTTATTAGATTTATATCCCACTTCAGGGCAAAACAAGTAAGGCGCTGTCTACTCATTTTTATCAAAAACAACAATTATTTCTATACGATACGTTGGACTGAGAGAGATAGGGAACCTAATAAGTGTAACAGGTGTGAAAAATATTTGCAACACACATGCCATTCAAAGGAAGTTGCTTGGTTTGTGAAGAACAAATCAATAATATTTGGATATTCATTTTATTTTATTTTATTTTATTTTATTATTTTATTTTATTTTATTGCTTTAAAACTGTGCCAAAGTGATACATTTCAGAAATGTTGATGTGTTGTACTTTTTTGATACTTAGACAAGCATTATTGGACCCATGGATATGTTTTGATTTCTAAAGAAGTAGAAGATTGTGTTCCTGTATTTTTGAAACATATTGCTAATGATGTATATATTTGTGGGAAAACCATAAACTTACTGAAGCTGTGTTGTCCCAGGGTAAGTATTAGAAGATCATTGATTACTTTGTTTAGAACAGAGGTCCCCAACCTATGGGTCGCTGCTCACTACCAGGTCATGGCCACAGGGCTGCCTGAGTGGCTGGCCAGTGCACACACGCATGTGCGCACGCTTACCCCCCTTCTGCCCATGCTAGCCTCGCCGCAGCATTAGCAACCCCATTTGCAGAGCAGCATGCTTGCAGCTCCGTTCGTGTGTACGCGGCACAGCCACATATGCGTGTGTGCGCATGCACGCATAAAGGTGCCTGCCCCTCCCTTTCCCACCTGGCCGTCAACCCAGAAAGGTTGGGGACCCCTGGTTTAGAAGTATATTTGAAATCCTAATTCTAGAGCACTTATTTTTAGGTAGATTTTGCAATACTGCCAATTTATTGATCCTGATTTCTGAACAGGTTTAATATTTTAATATATTTACAACTCCTCTTCCCTGCTTTGTATTGCTTTTGTTCCTTTGGAATAAATAGTGTAATTCACTTGCTGTGTTGCAGACATAGTCATTTCACTCAGCCTCTGTTGTACCTTCCATATTCTGTACTGAGAGCTCAAGCTCATGTTTATTTCTATACTCCAAACATTAGTATTAAGATTGAAGGGCATGAACCTGATGAAATAATGTTTCTCAGTTTTCTTTGAGTGGCTTAAGAAGCAGAATCTCTGCATTACAGAAATCTCTTTCTGTGGTCTTCAGCATTTTTCTTTCTGCTTTGCAGAGGATTTGAAGCCTTTTGAACCTTGCCACTTTGTCGGAACATTTTTACCAATCCTTGTTAGGTGCCAACAATCCATCATCTAGACAACTCAGATTCTTTTTATATGGTCCCAAAACATATATATATATATATATATATATATATATATATATATATATATATATATATATATATATATATATATATATATATATATATATATATATATATATATATATATATATATATATATATATATATATATATATATATATATATATATATATATATATATATATATATATATATGTGTGTGTGTGTGTGTGTGTGTATATACCCACTTTTATTTGCGTGACCAGTCATGTTCAACATTGCTGGAGGTTCTGCCTGTTTTTTGCGGTATTATTTTCCCCCATGTATATCAGAAAGAGGTTGTTCTGTCCGGTCCTTTATCTTTGCTGCTGGTGGTTCAGGAACTTCAGGCTGTTATAGTAAAGAATTACCAGCTTGTGCGGCTATTCTCTTTGTCTTCCTACAAAGTCCAGTTGCATCCTCTATGTCAGGGGTCTCCAAACTTGGCAATTTTAAAATTTGTGGACCTCAGCTCCCAGAATTCTTCACCCAGAATTCCTGGAGTTGAAGTCCACAAGTCTTAAAATTGCCAAGTTTGGAGATCTCTATTCTATGTGCTTTAGGGATTTCCTATCCTGTCTCCTTTTCTGCTGTGTCTCGTGATTTCCATGAAACCCTGGAGCTCATTTCATTTGCAGGTTCCTAAAAACTATTTTTTTATCTTCTACATTGCCTACTTTAGATTATTTCTCTTAGCTCCTTTGTAATAGAAGCACTATTGCTAAAAGTCTAAGGTTGCAGGAGGAATAAAGCCCATTTTAATATTTTTGCAGCACTACATATGCTGGTCTGATATTCCTGTCCCTCGGATTTCTGTAACGTTCTCTCTCGATGAGTTAAAAGAGATTGAGAAAGACTGTGCAGTCTACGTAGGTCGAATGGAAAGAATTGCTCGCTATAGTACCATCAGCAAGGAAGAAAAGGTAAATATATTTAACAGAATAATTTCAGAATGGAGTATTCCTAGACAAGATTTTTGTTTGAGTGATAACATTTGGAATTTCAAATGTTTTAATTTATTTAATGTGTATATCCTTTTATGGTATAATATTTGGAAATTACAGTAAATTATGTGGATTTTCTCCTAGGTTTTGCGCATGGAAATTGAGAAACAGGAGTTAATTGTTCACGCTCGAGAAACAGCTAGCAAAGCTCTCAAAGCCATTACTGGTAATTTATAATTGTCTTTACATTCTAGTTGACTTTCTTCTGTGTTTTTTCTTGTATAAAAATAGGCGTTTTAACTTTGTTTTTAGATCAACAGATATCAGAAAAAATGGCACTGGATGTAAAAAAACGTGAGCAATTTCAGAAGTTGAAAGAACAATTTTTAAAAGATCAAGAGGTATGTTTTTATTCATATGAAATGTACATTTTCAGTAGTAGCAAAGTGTGTGTGCGCGCGTGCGTGTGTATCTGTATGTATGTATGTTGAATTTGCCTGAAAAAAATATTCAGCTCAGTTTTAAGGTCTTGGGAAATTATTCTGAAAATCTTTCTGAATATTTTGGTAGCATCGACGTGCTTTAAAACAGGAAGAAATTGATGATGATTTTAGTTATGCTCGGGAGCTCAGAGAGAGGGAGAAGAGACTGAAAGCTTTAGAAGAAGATTTAGAGAAAAGAGCAAGGTAAGCCAATCATAGTATTTCATGTTCAAATTTTTCAGTTGATCACGAGCAGATTTAGTTTAGTATTGATAAGAATGTTTATGCTAATACTAAAAATTTCTAAATCATGTATGTAAGAAAAAAAGAAAAAAGAGGTAGTTTGAAATATGTAGAAATACAAATGCAGCCCCTCTCTGCAGCTCATTAAATGGAAACAGAAGCAGATGCCTTAATGAGTTGCTAGAGAGAAACTGCATTCCTGTGGCCACCTGTTCTGAGACACCTCTTCCAAATCAAATCTGAAGCATTGCATGGTCTAGTATGCAATATTTTTGTCAGTTGAGTTGTCAAACGCAGTGATGAATTCAGCTAATCTAATGGATCATGCACCACTAATCGGAGTAAATAGTTAAAAGAACACAATGTACTTACCACACGCACACTCAAAAGTACTAACTGAAGTGTATTTTTACTTATAGTATAGATAGAACTAAAAAGGGACGCGGTGGCTCAGTGGGTTAGGACGCTGAGCTTGTCGATCGGAAGGTCGGCAGTTTGGCGGGTCGAATCCCGAGTGCCGCGTAGCAGAGTGAGCGCCTGTTACTCGTCCCAGCTTCTGCCCACCTAGCAGTTCGAAAGCACGTAAAAATGCAAGTAGAAAAATAGGGACCACTACGGTGGGAAGGTAACAGCGTTCCGTGCGCCTTTGGCGTCTAGTCATGCCGGCCACATGACCACGGAGATGTCCTCGGACAAGCGCTGGCTCTTCGGCTATGAAACGGAGATGAGCACCGGCCCCTAGAGTCGGAAACGACTAGCACACATGTGCGGGGGAACCTTTACCTTTACCTTTTATAGATAGAACTATGATAAGAGAATATTAATCTTGCCATGTGTGTAGGAGAAAGTATTGTTCCTTCTGAAGACACAGCAACACATGGCATTTATGTTTTTTATTTTGTAAATTGGCTTATAGTTAGGGTAGATTTTCTGGGTAATTAATTGTACGTTTTGATCACATTATATTACAGGAAACTTCATTACATTGAATTCCATGAACATCTACCTTGCTCATTGATTTTGATCTTTTCGGCTGTATTTATTTTGGAAGTAATGCAATTTGTATTAATCAACTTCGTTAGTTTTGCTGTGCTTTGATAGTATCTTTGATCTAAGATACCAGTGTTGTTTATTTCTCTCTCTCTCTCTCTCTCTCTCTCTCTCTCTCTCTCTCTCTCTCTCTCTCTCTCTTTCCTTTCTTTCTTTCTTTCTTTCTTTCTTTCTTTCTTCTTTCTTTCTTTCTTTCTTTCTTTCTTTCTTTCTTTCTTTCTTTCTTTCTTTCTTTCTTTCTTTCTTTCCATTCAGACAAGAGTTAATTGACCATTATACTAAGCTGTCTGAAGATGCAGCTCGTAGAGAAAAAAAAGCTTTATGGAAAATTCAAAGGCATAAACTGGAAACAGCCCGTCTCAATTTTTTGTTAGAAGATCAAAAAAATATTGAGGTACTGATCTTTTTCTTTCTTTTTTTTAAAAAAAACCACATTGAACCTACTTATTACAAACATTAATATTTCTATTTTATGTTTAGGACATGCTTGAAAAACTTCCTGGTGGAAAGTACAGGAAAAAATTAAATATAATTCCAGAACACCAAAGTCAACAGGTTATGCTGGCAGGAGGGCAAGGGAAAGAGGCTAATCTTCAGGTTTGTACTTCTTACATATATGGCTTGGGGCCAGAGTTTGAAAGCTAGTAAAACGTCTAGTAAAAAGAGACATTTTATCGTAGACCCGGTACTTGATAACAAAATAGCCATCTTTACAATTATAAAAAATATTTTATTAAAAAGCAGTTATAACTTTTCCTGTTCAAAAGAGTAAAAATGGGATAACATTTCAATACTACAAAAGTTAAGATTAGTTTGGTAAAGAAAACAATGCTTTCAGGATGTACTTTGTTATACTGGTACATATTGCAGTGTACCCCTATTTGCTCCAGAATAGCGTGTAATAGTATGTAATGTATATCTACACCACTTCCTGGAATTCAAGAAAGTCATGTTTTTGTTTTTGTTTTTTTTAGGATGTTGGCCAATCATGATTAGGTGCAATTTTAAAAAAAAATAAAGGGAATTATCTTACTTCAGATCTTTTCTCCTTCTAGTCGTGATTATTCTATTCAGATTTGAAGTAGCAGTTGTGACTGCTGTTTTAAGTTGCAGTGGTTAGTAAGGAATCTGGGACTTTCTTCATACATGAAGCCTACCATTAAGTCGGTTATTGGTTTAAAGGTGAATGTGCCCTTTGATTAGGGCTTATAGGTTTGTGGTAAGCCAGATGATTTCCATGGCAAATGAAACATTTTTGAGGCCTTTGATAAATGAATGAAGACAAGAAGTTGAGCTAGTAAATGAAATGATAAAATAAAATTGTATACAAGTAATTTCAGAAACTGCAGGTAAAACAAAAGGATTGAACATGTCAGCTATGTAACTTAATTACATATACATTGTAATTATTTTCCATTTTTGTAATTATTTTCCATTTTTGCACTTCAGGTAACTACTTTAGAGTCTGACGATCAAAAGATTATGGACATGGGGAGAGATGCAAAATCTGAACTGACAGATTACATTTCAAATGATCAGTCATTGGAATTAACACAGCCCCTAAACGTGCAGCCTGCAGACTGGCCTGAATCTGAAGAAGCAGGAGTTGCTTCTCATACTGCCTGCAGTGATCAGATGGCAACTCTTTCAAAGGGTATGTCTGAACTTGGTCTGAATTTTGAAGATTTTTTGCCAAAACCTCAGGAAGAAATACTCCAAACAACACAGCAGACAAACCTGTTGGATGAAGCTTTGGAAAGTATCAATTCAGACCTTTCCTTCAGTGATCAAAGAAAGGAAAGTAATTCTCTGCCAAAAGAAGCTACAGAAGGAGAAATAGCCTTGCATGCTTCTCTGCAGAATGAATATGATTTTAACACAGTTCTCAGGCCTTCGGTTTCACAAAGCCACATTCAGGTTGGTGAAAATGTTTTCAATGTTGAAAGCAGGAGACCTCGGTGGAACATTCATGGTCACATATCTGATGCAAGTATTAAAATAGGGGGCTACATTCCTCATATTGAACTCTCCCAACCACATTCAAATCCACATGGGCATTCCTCAGACGCACACATCAAGGTTGGAGACTATGCTTCTGAAGAACAGCCTCGCCGGCCTCGCTGGAACATCCATGGGCATGTTTCCATAGCTCATATTCCTGTTGGAGAATATGCCTCTGAGGTAGAGCTCTCGAGACCCAGGTGGAATATTCATGGTCATGCTTCAGATGCTAATATAAAGATTGGTGAATATGTGCCAAAGGTAGAAGCCACGAGAACTCGATGGAACACTGGGGGGCATATTTTGGATGCCAATATCTGTACTGGGGAAAACGTTTCCAAAGGTCTATCTTCTCGTCCTCAGTGGAATGTCCATGGGCATGCCTCTGAGTCACATTTTAAAGTTGGAGAGCTGGTTGCTGATTCTGAGAGCTCAAAGCCTCGATGGAGCATCTTTGGTCATGTATCACAGTCAAGTATTCAACTGGGGGAATGGACTCCTTCAACTGACAGTGATCCAATACCTCATCTTAAAGCAGGTTTTGGTCCTGCATCAAGTTGTACAGTACAGACCTTTCTATACAATGGGAGATTCTCTGATGAGAAAGCAGAAGAACAAGAAGCAACGCCACCTGGCCTTGAGTTGGCTAACTTGGATAAAAAGCATGACGAAAGCTTCGGGGAAGAAGAGCAGGGTAAGTGACATACACCAATATATATAACGATATATAGCTATTAAAGAAATCTGTTGAATTCAGGTAAGTCAAATAGCTGAGTGGAAATCTGAGTTTTCTAATTCACTGCCCTTATCCCTCTTGTTTCTTTTTAATATGCTGGGCTACAATCCCCATCCCTTTTTGTAATTGGAGCAGTCAGGAGGTCACTTGTTTGGGGAGGTTATATAGCAAAATTAAAGATTTGTCAGGTACATTAAAATAATTAAAACTGGCCTGTATTGATACTTAAACAAATCTTAAGAATGTCCCCAATAAATAAAAATAAATGGAAGATGAATGGCACCTCATAGCAAAAAGCTGTTTATGGGGGAAAAAAACAATATTTTTTATTTATTTTTATTTTGTTTGTCAAATTTTTATGCTGGCCATCTCCCCTTTAAGGTGACTCTGGGCGGCTTACAGGTTATAAAACAACTAAAAAATGTTAAAATAATAAAACACAGAATTACAATATTATTGAGAACTATACTAAAATTGAACTAAAGGACATGGCTCCAAAAATATATTATCTTGACTTTTCTTACCTTTGATTATTAGGAGAGGTGAAGTTATATATGGCTAAAATATAAAATACTTATATAAAACATAAAAACTGAATACAAAAAGAGACATTTGATTTATGCATATGAATTTTATGTATTTCTTCCTTTTCCCCCACATAATTATTTTTTTATAGGTGGGGATGTAGTGGTCATCCAAGATGATATCGAAGATCTGCAGCCTTTCCCGGTGAGAAGAATCATACATCTTTTTGTACTGTTTCAAAATGCAAAGTGCTGTTGACTTCCCAATCACCACTTTGGCAAAGGCTTTCAAGGTTAAGCCAGCAAGGAAACAATTATATAGAATGCTACTACTACTATTCTGATTATTGTTGCTTGACATGCTTTACTTCACTGAGCTGATTTTGCTTAGCAATGCCAGCTTCAGTGTGGAGTAATAGAGTCTGATGTCTCCATAAGGAGCAGTTGACCAACAAAGAAAGGGAGGGAGGATATTAATTATCTTCCACTGTCTCTTTTAGCATTAAAAATTGGATTTTCTTCTTTTACAATTAGCTAGCTAGGAGGTTAGGAATGATTCAGAGGCCAAAGGTAAAGGTTCCTCCGCACATGCGTGCTAGTCGTTTCCGACTCTAGGGGCCAGTGCTCATCTCCATTTCAAAGCCAAAGAGCCAGCATTTGTCCGAGGACATCTCCGTGGTCATGTGGCCGGCATGACTAGACGCCAAAGGCGCATGGAATGCTGTTACCTTCCCACCGTAGTGGTCCCTATTTTTCTACTTGCATTTTTACGTGCTTTCGAACTGCTAGGTTGGCAGAAGCTGGGACGAGTAACAGGCACTCACTCTGTTACGCGGCACTCGGGATTCGACCCGCCAAACTGCCAACCTTCTGATCAACAAGCTCAGCGTCCTAACCCACTGAGCCACCGCGTCCCTGCATCAGATGCCATATGAGGATGTTAATAATATGTTTAATTGAAATTGTTGGTTTATATAGGAACAAACTAACTTTTTTGCATTATGGAAACGGGGGAAATTTCTGCTTTTATTCCACTATATTTTTATGTGGATTTGAACATTTTAGAATTTAGAAAAAATGAATGATACTACAGAAATATAACAAGTGAAGGAACATTATAATGCCAACAGTTCTTTTTCATCAGGTAGAAGAACCTGAAAAATCAACCTCACTGAGTGTTGTGACTCAGCAAACTTCTGTCTCTGAGGTCATTGTGTCTGAAAACCAGGAAGGAGCTAGCACCAGTGTTGCTGTATGGAAGAAAGAAGATGATTACCTGCAAGCCTTATCTAATCAATATTGCCTGGAAAAATATCAGGATCAGTATGAATTTATGTGTGAGTAGTCTCAAAGCAAGATCCATTAAGACAATGTAACTGCTTGAATCAGCCTTTGTTGCTAACTTAAAACTCAAGAGTGGGGAGTTTATGATTTTTAGATCATGGGTGTCCAATCTTTTGGCTTGCCTGAGCTACATTGAGTGAAGAGTGAATTTGTCTTGAGCTGTATATAATCTAGCATCGCTAAAAAAAATCACAATGTTAAATGTTTACAATCTTATGGGACCACATTACTAGCTGTTTGGGACTGCATGCTGTCCGTGGGCTGGTCACGTTTGCTGTAGATACTTTACATCAGTGACCACTACCTATTTAGCCTGGGGAGGGTGAGTTTTTTTAAAATACTTTTAAAAATTCTTTTAATTTAATTAATTCTAAAGGCTGCAAGAAAAGAGACTCAATAATAAGTTAAGGTTTAACACGCTTCTTTTTTCATTGTACTGCCACTACAGTACATAAAACTTTGGTGCATGATCTCTAAGTATTTTAGGGCCTGCAAAAATGTACAACTCTCTTAATATCTGACTAAGGTTGTGCAGAGCTGAATGTTATGAGAAATGTGTCTATGCTGGATATTTTCCTGGAAGTTAATGCTCCGAACATAATCCACCCCAAATTTTGTCTGGAACATTATAAACTGTTTCTGGTTTAGGTTTAAATTCTGGGGAATGATCCATAAGAGAAAAGGGACAATCCTTGAAAATTTGACTTGCCCTGTCTGACTTTTATTAGGACCACCTCATACTAATATATTCAGTAACATGTGGAAGGTCACAAGTTGTCACCTTTACTGTAAAACTTTGGGGATTTCATTATTTTTCTCGCTAATTTTGAACTCTAAATAAAAATACTTCTGTTGTGTAGAAATGGCGGTTCTCCATTCTTGTAGCTTCATTGGGTCACTTGAGTTTCAAAATTCAGGCACTAGAAATTGTTAATCCAGAATTCTTGGGCAAAAGTATAGATGTACTAAGGCAATATTTCTTATTGGTGGTTAAAGCATAAATTATGTTTACGTGCAGCTTTTTCCTCCCATGATTAATAATCTAATCATCTTTCTACTCTTTGGCATTTAATGATTCCATTTAGTTTTTAACTTTTTGGACAGCATTTTACAAATACTTCCATTGCTTTATGGTTGTTATCTATATACTAAGTAGATGGAGAGTGCAAACTACAGGTTGTTACATATTGGTTATTTGATTCATTGCATTTTACCCTATGATAATATTTTAAAATAGTAACGTTTAGCCTTTCAAAATATATTCTACCTGTAATACAGCCGAGCTTCCAGTTTCCCATCTGTTACATCACATGATCCCCAGATCCTACACTTTCCCTGTGGATCCCTCAATACAATCGGCAACAGATGAAACGGCTGTACAACTCAGTGAGCTCTTATCGCTCCCAGTGCTAATGAAACGGTCAATCACTACCCCCTTAGTTTCTCAGTAAGTAGTAATGGAAATGTTAAGTCAATATGTAAGAGTACTTTGTTCTGCTATTCACATTGTTTTGTTAAAGACAAACAAATTATCATCTCCCCTCCTTTTATTGAGTCACCAGTATAGGCAGTTTAGTGATTACTGCAGAAACATATGAATATCGTATCAAATATCATAATCACTTGTATTAGATCTATAAATGTCATAGCATATTTCCTCTTCAGTCTTATCAGGCCAAAGGAATTACATACAAATATGATGAAGAGTTAGGGTGAAAAACCAGATTTATTTGAAAGGATTTTTTTTATTTTCAACACACATGGTGCATCCTTATTTGAAAAGCCACCAAAGGATGTTGAACTATAGTAAGTTATTTTGTACAAACTAATCATTAATTCTGTATGCAGCATCAAGTATATTTTTAATATACTTCACAGCTTAATTTATGATTCAGTTCATTTTACCTTAGGGTAGCTTATCATGAATTTGTTTCCTCCCTTTTACAATGAGCAGAGAATTTAATTATTCTACATTTTAAAATTTGGATCATCTATTTCTTTTTTTTTAGTGTTTCCCTTGTGAACAAAGCCATTGTGGATTATTATTTTGTGGAACTGAATGTTGAGAAACATTTTGAAGCATTGAGGCATTTTTTGTTAATGGAAGATGGAGAATTTGCTCAATCCCTTAGCGATTTGCTTTTTGAAAAGGTATTGAACTATATCTATTTGCCAAAATGTAAACCAGTGATAGGTCAGAAAATAGCCATTTCATTGATCATGTTTCCAATGATGGTCAAGAGAAAACAGCCACTCTTGGAACTTTGCATTATAGGAAACTCTGGCACAAGGAGATTTTCTGGTAATAAACAACGTGCTTAACTTCTGCTTACAAGAGATATCCTGCTCAGTGAACTCTCAGTCTCTAATACGCTATTTTCTAATTCAAGCTGGGATCAGGACAGACACCTGGTGAACTTCTGAATCCATTAGTCCTCAATTCCATCTTGAATAAGGCACTTCAGTATAGTCTTCATGGAGACAGTCACTTGGCTTCTAACCTCTCTTTTGCACTGAAATACCTCCCAGACATGTTCAAACCCAATGCTCCTGATGCCCTAACCTGCTTGGACCTACGATACAAGGTGAGATGCCCACGGAACTTTTTGACTCATTTTCTAAAACCATGATTGATTTATTAGAACAGTTGATCCTGAATATTTTCTGATATTATTTATAAATGCACCTTTGTGTTGTTTTTAAACTTGTCTCAAAAGGTTGCAAAATGTAGATTCATATGCAGTGAGAATTATTTTCTTTTTCTTTTAGGTTGACTGGCCCTTAAATATTGTAATTACTGAGAACTGTATGAATAAATATAACAAGATATTCTCCTTCCTGCTTCAGCTGAAACATATGGTATGGACTCTTAAAGATGTCTGGTTCCACTTAAAGCGAACTGGTAAGACTGATTTGCGTACTTCTGCCAAATATTTTTTTCCATTTATCTATTTTATTGATCGTGTAATATTTTATTGAACATTATTACATTTAGCAGTAATTTGTAAACCTTACATTATATTTATCTTTTTTTTCCTTTTAAATTTGGCTTCTGAAATATTCTCATTTTTAAATAATAACCATGTGTTTTCAGACCCTGTGATTGATTGATTGATTGATTGATTGATTAAATATATTTGTTTTGCAGCATTAGTAAAACATGCATCGAACTCAGTCCAGTTTCGACAACTCCAGCTTTATAAGCATGAAATGCAGCATTTTGTTAAAGTTATTCAAGGGTATATTGCCAATCAGATTTTGCATGTCACCTGGTGTGAATTTGGAAATAAATTGTCTTCTGTGGGGAATTTGGAAGAAATTTACAGAACCCATGCAGAATATCTCAACAAAGCAATCTTCCGGTAAGGAAGCTGTATATAACTCAGTGGTCCCCAACCTTTGCAGCTTGGAGGCACGACTTGCACAAGTTAAGCTGCAGCGCGTATGCACGTGTACAAGCCCGCCGCTCATACAAATCAAGCTGCAGGCATGCAGGTCCCCCACTCGCACTGCCCAGTTCCAAATAGACCACTGCCTAGTAGTGGCCTGGGGATTGGGGACCCCTGGTATAACTTACTTGTCTGCGTGTGTTGATCAATAGTTTTCATATAATAAAAGGCTGGATAAACATGGGTTTCCATTATACTGACTTGGTTTACGTTTATTGCTACTATAATGCAGCAGAACAAATGCATTGTGCATTGATGGACCACAGAAATAGTTGCTTGCATTGAGTTGCAGGAATGAAGAGAAGTTTAGACAGTACTTCAGCTACCAGAAAAATTCCTTTAAAATTGTTAAACAGTCAGTCTATGTACAGTGTGTCCTGAGGAGCAATCTGAACTGTAGCCACCCTAGTGCAGAACCACTTGTGGTTCTCTTGGAAGTTTTGTAAATAGTGTACATTACTCTGTTTTAAGAAAAGGAAATTGACCACTAGTTTAATATTATTACTTTGTTTAAATCCTAGAGACTGTCAGACGATTGATTGATTACAATAATTTGTATCCTTTTAGGATAATAGGTCTCCCCAAATGGCTTATAGTAAAAGATAAATAAAAATCAAATAAATATAGTTAGGATCCTTTGCACAAGTGGTTTCTTTCCCCAATCCTCTTTGTATTTGGTTCCTTATGGTAACGATGACTCTATGCAGAGCAGGGAAGAGTTGAGATTTATGTCAACCCTTCAAGCTAATCCAGGGTCAGAACAGACTGGAACTATAGTTTATTAAGAAAGGTTATAGCAGTGTCCTAGGACCACTGGGGATCACCCAGGCCTTCTCTGGTTCTCAAAAGCCAAACTGTTTTCGAGTTGTTGAAGATATTTGCAAAATGTAAATCAATTACACTCTTACTATTTTTTATTTGTTAAAATTTTGTGGGGTTTCATGAACAATGGGTTAGTATCTAATGGGGTTAGTATGCCTTTTTATATGATTCAGTAATAAATACTCTGTGAATCAATCCATTTTAACTCTGAATATGGTAAATGATAAACATATACAAAAGCTTATTTTGAGTTCTCTAATTTTTAAAAGCGGGAAAGGGTTCTGAAAGCAAGATGTTTAAGAAACAATGAACTAGTCTGACTTCCTTTTTAATATTTTCTTTGTTTCCAGACTTAAGGCATATTTTTATAACTATTGCAAAGTTAGAGGGATTGCATTGCTGCCTGTCAGTTAATTTCACATTGGTATCTGTTTAAAATGTATCTTTGCTTTTTCCTTGGCAGGGGATTATTGACTGAAAAGGCAGCCCCTGTGATGAACATAATTCACAGCATCTTTAGCCTCATTTTAAAGTTCCGTAACCAGTTAATCTCTCAGTCATGGAATTTTGATAGCAGCAAACAAGTGGCTGTTCACCCTAACTTTGGATTAATGCAGCAGTCCTATAACACATTCAAATATTACTCTCATTTTCTGTTCAACGGTAAGACTTGCCATGCAATTTTTCTCTGTTAGTCTGAAAATCAAAATGAAACTCAAGCACAGCATAGTTAACTAATCTTAAGATTACATTACGGTCCCTTTGAAATTAAGACTAATTAATGTATCTGTTTTCTTAGAGCAAACCAGGGAAATGATAATTAACATTCTGTATTTTAAGGCAGGGGTGCCCAACCTGTGGGCCACGGCCCACTACCAGGCCGTGGCCTATTGGCCACTGGGCCACATGAGTGGCTGGTTCGCGCTCGGCTCCATGAGGATTGTGGGTGTTCATGGCCCCACTCATGCGAGCGTTGTTGCGGGCATTCACATGCATTTACCCCTCCCACAAAATCATCCCTTCTTTTCCCCCTCCTCCACTCCAGGACACCAACCCTGAAAGAAGCGGGGCCACGAATGCCCATGACGCTCTTGATGGTGCTTGTGCGAGTGGAGCCACAAACGCCTACGATGTTTGTGATGCTCACGCGAGTGGGCTCCAAACACCCACAACGCAACGACACTTGCGCAAGTGTGGCTGCGTGCATGCGCAACCACCGACCAGCCACTCACATGGCCCGGTGGCCAATAGGCCACAGCCCAGTAGTTGGCCACGGCCCACAAGTTGGGGATTCCCGATGTAGAAGAAAAACTTTGGTCTACACTTGCACTTCATTTCATATTAAAAGTATCATTTAGTATCAAGATGGTGAAACCGTGAAATCAGGTGCAGCTTCAGCTGTGCTTCTGCAGTCTGCACTTTAGTTTGCTATGTAAACCCCTCAGGTTGAAGCAGTTTGCATAAAGGAAGGCAGATGTCAATAACACTGTCTCTCTTTCTGCAATCCTCTTTGTAATTGTTTGGTTCCTTACAGTAAATACGCATCAGGTTCACCCTGCCATCACCCCCAACTTAAGGATCCTCTTTTTGCAGAGCATGTATTTTTTTCCTTCAGGCCTACTTTCACCCCCTAATTTTGAGCCTTATGTCCTTTCCCTTTCCCTTTTTATTCAGAATTTAAGTCCCACTGTTTACAGCTGTTATAAGGAAAGCCAGCTGATGACTGCTATGGTTACCCATGCACTTGGTAGCATCACTACAGGATATCTAAAACATTCTTAGCGGGGCAGGATGCTGGACAAGGTTCTCCGCAACTAAATGAAACTTTGCTGGGAGAAATAATAGTTTAGGATTTGATGTGGCTCATCCAGTTAATGCACACTGTTGCAAGGATTCATTCAAGGGCCACTTTGCTTTTTCCAGTAAGAACATTTGGAAGACTCAGTAACATTTCTCTTGCCATAAGCTGTTTCAGACCGAATGTGAAGATGCAGATTCAATTGATAAGATTGACTTTTGTAAGTTTTGCCTCTTTTCCTTCCCTTTCCTTGCAGTAGTAACAAAGCTTGTCAACAGAGGGTACCAGCCTCACCTGGAAGATTTCTTACTACGAATTAACTTTAACAACTATTACAAAGATAATTGAGCTTTTGGAATAGACTACTGCTCTTCTGCTACAAGGAACCTAGGGCCATTTGAAAGCTGCTGACCTCAGAAGCTTTGAAGAGTTTGCACTGAATGATCCCACTGATACAGCAAGATGCTCCATTTTCCTCACATAGCATGGCACTGGTTCATACTGTCTTCTCAGTTCACAGAAGCATGTTTCTCTTGTTGGTTTGATATATCAAAGTGTGCATAGATGTAAATTTGTTAATGTGTAAATTCTTCCTTTAGCATTGTCAAAGCTTCTCATGTAAATGTGTAATAAAGAGCAAAGCATAAATTTATTATTTTGTAATAAATATGCAGATGTTCAGAGTAAAAAAAAAGTGCACTCCTGACAATTACCTCTGTGTGGATAAATTTAATATGTACACAATCCAGAATCTGTTTATTTAATTATGCTGTAATGGCCTATAATTATAGATGCTGTGAAGATTTTTTAATAGACCTATTTAATCATTTTCCCAATACATCTACATACCCTTCATTTCCCTCAGTGTTCTTATTGTACCCTTTATTATTTTTTAATTGGCATCAAGGCACACCAGAAGACATCCAATCATTGGGATTTGGGCAAGCACATAGATTTTGCTATTGATTGCTTTGCAGTGGGAGGTAGGGAGGAAGGAAATAAATAAATAAATGTGAGGGAATAGAAGAGAGATGGCAGAGTGGTGCTGGATGTGAAAGTATGTTATATTGCTTTAGTCCATGACTAGCATATCACCAAAGCTTTTAAGTTTACCTTATTCTATTGCACTTTGTAGGCTCAAGT
Organism: Vipera berus; assembly: GCF_964194415.1. NCBI lineage: Eukaryota > Metazoa > Chordata > Lepidosauria > Squamata > Viperidae > Vipera > Vipera berus. Next base: position 20,254,836 of record NC_138208.1, on the reverse strand, counting down.
ATGTAGGTTCTGTGTTGCATTCAGATTCTTTGCAATCTTACTTTGTGATGGTGTAGGACATTTCTGAATGTGCTGATGGGCATCAAGAATGTAGAAATGCTTGTTTAAGCATTGTGAAAGTTCTTTGTGTTCCAAAGACAACTTTTGCCTTTTTCCAAAAATTCTTGCGCTAGTTGAGATGTGGTGTTATTTCACTGTAGTTGCGCCTTCTCTAGTTGCTTCCAAGCTCCAGGCAAAGCTCTAAGGTCCAGGCAGGACTCTCACTAGGATATTTCTATTTCTATTTTTAATCCCATTTATATCCCGCCCTTCTCCGAAGACTCGGGGCGGCTTACAATCTAAGAAGCACAAATCAATGCTGCTCACCAAGTGCTTTTATCTGCTTATAATAGCTACCAATCTCTGGTTTGTTTATCACCTTTCCTCCTATATCCCTCACCCCTTTGTCTTAGCATTTGCTTTGTAAGCTGAGGGCCTGGGTGAGGCTACTAAACGTCCTTGAAAAAGCTCAAGGTGCGATTCATCACAGCTGCATCACCATCTTGGATGCTTATTTTTTTTTAATTCCATTTATATCCCGCCCTTCTCCAAAGACTCAGGGCGGCTTACAAGCTTAGCAGTAGCCTTCATTCTATGTATATGCCTGCTTATTAGGGCTTTTACACACACACCAAGCGGCATTATTACAAAGTCAGCTTAATTGCCCCCAACAATCTGGGTTCTCATTTTACCTACCTCGGAAGGATGGAAGGCTGAGTCAACCTTGAGCCTGGTGGGATGCGATATGAATAAGTGTATGAATGTATAAGGGAATGTATAATGTATAAGGGAAGTGAGCGGAGCTGGGAAGCATTTCTGCCTAAAAGCAGCTGCTTTTCCAAAGTATGGACAGCAATTCCATCTTTACTCCCTCGCAAGTATGTCTTTAAGTCAAAGATATCTCAGTTCCTAGGACAGCACTTAAAAAGAAAAATCTCCCAAACTCTGTTTTAACATAATGTGCTAACCATAACGATACAAGTTTGAATTTTATGAATGTGCACAATTAATGCAACATCCAAACAAGAATAAACAACTGATTCTGTGTTCCCTGATTACTAAACATAATCTTGCAAACTTTTTAGGGTTGGAGAGTTGGAGTTAGGATATAATAACATAAAATATAGTATCTGTTTTACCCATATGACTAGATTGTTATTGTTTATTTTAGCACTAAACAGCCCAAAATCAGCCAGACTAATGCAATAAATTAATGTACTTTAGCAGCTGTTTAATATATTGAACTATACCAGACATGTCAAACTCACAACATCACATGACGTCGCGTGACATATCAGAACTTTTTCCCCATTGCCAGCAAAGGGGTGGGCGTGGTTTCCTTGTGACACGTCTGGCCCACAGGCCAGCAGTTTGACACCCCTGGACTACACTAAATCTAGTTCTTCCTTGTTTTCAGTGGACATGATGACTAGAATTGTAACGCCTAATAAATTGTACATATAGAATTGTAATGAAATGTTCTAATTAAGTCTGTTAACAGCAAACCCAATTTTACATTTCTCAGAACATTTTTACATTATAATCAATCATAATTTATAAACTTTGGATCTAAGGCTTAGAGTAATAGAGTAAAATGCATTGTGCAAAATCTAATGGAAGCCTGATAGATTGTAAGTGGCATCTCAGCTCTTCTGAGATTGTCCCATTTATGGTTGGTATTTTCATGAACAAATTATATTATGTAGTAATAGACCATGAGAGTGTTTGTAGTAATAAATTATTTGGGTGGAGGATCAGCTTGGCAACATGAATTTGCATTATTGCCCAGATGAAAACGGACAGATTGAAAATACAAACTGAGGAAATGGCAGCATTTGGCTGACCTTAACACTAAGCAGAATCAGCCCTGATTAATACTTGGAAGATGGGTCAAACCTGTCTTCAGGCCTACAGACCAGAATGGAAAATCAAAAGCCAAAACAAAAGCAGAGGAAAACAATGATAAATCACTTCTGTATTGTTACCAAGAGGCTTCTTGGATGTGTTGGTAAAACAAGTTGACGTTGACTGCCCAACCTTGAGAAATTTGAGATTTTGTACACTATTATGGGACTTAATAATCAAAATAGTCAACAGAAAACTTATAGTACTGCAGTACCTTGTTTCTAAACTACGTGTTCTTCCCTCATCTTTTAAATCTTTCTCCTTGTTCTCTCTTCTGTGGAGTAATGGGTAAATAAAGGAAGGTGACTAGGTTATTGATGATGTTCTACAGGGCAGTACTTTTCAATTTCAACAAATTTTAAAGATGTGCAGATTTCATCTCAGAATTCTCTAGCCATTATTCCCAGTCCTGCTCAGAGCAATGGACCTCCTATAACCAGTAAAACCCATCATTTAGCAGGTTTCCCAAATCGTGATCTGCAACATTCCACATTTACTGCCATATTTACACAAGTAGTCTTCAAAGAGTGCAATCCTAACAGCAACTGTTTCTCTTGGGACATAAGATGAATTCCATCCATTCAGGCCCCTCAACATGGGATCAATTTACTTCAGTGCCATTCCAAAAACTAGAAATTAGTTGCATACAATAATTTAAAACATTTATTTCATCTCCTAATTTCCTTACCCTAAAAAATAAAGAGACAATATTTGCTATAAACATGATCAAATTCATTTATTTTCAATTAATACAGCTCATGGTGACAGCTTGTAGATTTTATGCACTATGATGAAAATCATAACACTCATTTAAAATAAAATCATGGTAACAACAGTCACATGGTATATTTTATTGCCAAAAACCCTGAAATCCAGGCCCAATAAAATTATTTAATTTTATTCACATCATTTGTCCTGTTATGTTTTATTTAAACAAGTACCAAAAAGACTTGGTACTAAAAACATAAGACCTTTTAATAGTATGACTTAATGACTTATTAATAGTCATAGTATGACTTAAAGTCTTATTAGTTCTTTAATACAGATGGTCCTCAGCGTAGACCAGTTGGTTAGTGACCAATTCAAAGTTAAGACGGACCCACAAAAGGAGATGTACAACTTTGATCTGAAGTTCTGATGGTTGCCCCAAACTTGCTGTCATATGACCTCACTTTGAGCACTCAACACTGGTGCACTTACAGCTGCTTGCAACGCCCTGCAATCACTTGACTGCATTTTATGACAATTTTGCCAAAAACTGGAAATTTTGGTTTTCAGCAAAACCATCCCATAGTGAACAATGGGTTTGCTTAACAACCACAGCATTTGCTTATCAAATGTGTTTGCTTAATGACTGCAGCAGAAAAATAGTAAAATCAGGTTGGTCCTGTGACTGACCCATTTTACAACCATCAAAACTTACAACCATAATAGATTCCATTATGGTTGTAACACAACTCAACTCAACTACCTGTACTCTGGATTTTTATTTTTCAGAATTTCTCTCCTATCTACTGTATGTCAACTTATCAACAAAAGTAAGAATTCATTATTAATGCAAAAAGAGCATATCTTTTATGTTTATCACATTCCAGCACAATCAATGAAAAAAAGAAAAAATGTATTCTAACTGTAGCCATTGCCACCCACCCATTGAGACACATATTCTTCAGAAAGAGAAGATATGTTTTTATCCAGTTATTTTGTTGAATGATCTTCAACTGAAATATATGAAATATATATTCTGAATGCTATAGTTAAACGTAATAAAAAAAACCTGGGCAATAAACCCCACATAGCCAAAAATGGAAGACTCTCCCCTGAGGTAGCAAATTTGAAACACAAAAATACACAACCTATACAAAATGTAACATTGGAAGACAGAAGGCTTGTTCAAAATCTGTCATTTATATTTTCACCTAGTACAGCAATATCGTTTAAAGATGTCACTCTGAGGCTATACTTCTTAAGTTAGGGGGTTAATGAATCATCCCTTAAGAACAGGAGTAGCAAAGCTAAATTCAGTTTGTTCATCTATTCAACAAGTAATTGGTGCCATTAATTTTGAAGATTTATTTTGGGGGAGTAAAGTGTTAAATATTCCTCATTCAGTGAACAGCATGTAAAGACCCAGAAAGCAGGATACAGCCTTGAACCAAAAAGAAAAAATAAATTTGCTGTATGCTTCCTAATTCACAAGGAGGTGGAGACAGTGAGTCAAGTTTCTGGATGCATATCCATGTAAGGTAGTTGTTGAAAATATTTGTCTGAATTGTTTGCTTTTTTATAGTGTACAGCAGGGGTGTCAAACTGCTGTCCCGCGGGCCGGACGCGTCATCTGGAAGCCGTGCCCACCCCATTGCTGGCAATGGCAAAACCATCCCGATACATTGCGCAACATCACGTGACGTCGCGAATTGGACATGTCTGGTGTACAGTTTTGCTATTTCCCTAAAGCCCAGTGGTGATATTTTCATGACTGAGTCATAGAGGTACAATACATGAACAATCTGCTTAAGTGAAACACATCTTCAAAATAAAAGCAACTCACTACCCAGTGAGAGGCAATCTGGGGGTGCAGATAACTAACAATCTGAATTGGTCTCTCCACACGTCACTCTTAGTGAAGCGTGCAAACCAGCATCTGCATTTCCTGCATCAGATGAGAAGAGCACATATTTCTCCTTCTGTCCTGGCCACTTTTTACAGAGGCACAATTGAGAGCATTTTAACAAACTGCATCACTGTCTGGTTTGGTGGCAGCAGTACCTCAGACGGAAGGTCCAAACAGAGAGCGGTAAGGACAGCCGAGAAGATCATAGGAAGCTCGCTCCGTTATTCAGGATGCTGCTTATAATCGCTGTGTGCTTAGAGCTCAAAGCATTGTCAGCGACCCCACACACCCCCTTTACGGTCTGTTTCTGTTGCTCCCCTCTGGGAGGAGGTTTCGAAGTATTTCTAGCAGGACTACCTGATTCTGTAATAGCTTTGTTCCCTATGCCATCCATCTGGTAAACTCGCAAGATTCGTGTTTCTCGCCATGCACATGTATACATAACCCAAACTAGACTGTTGTTTCTCTGTGTCATATAATATATGTAGGTATATGCATAACTCTGTATTTATTTATTTTTGTCTTATCTATGTAGTATATATCGGAGGTGGTGACCGTTTGAGAGCTGAATGCAACGAAATTTCATTTTAATGTATGCCGATTAGTATAATTCAAAAATAAAGTTATTATTCTATTCTATTCTATTCTATTCTATTCTATTCTATTCTATTCTATTCTATTCTATTCTATTCTATTCATTCTAATTCTAATTCTATTCTAAAATATCCCTGCAAAAGTAAAAATTAAAAACATAGCTCTGAAGTACTAGTAGCTCATTTTCAGACAAAAATACATCCAGTATTCGGTTTCATATTTTTGTCTTCAAAAACACAGATTTCATTTGGATGTTCACCAGCCAGTATGCATAAATATATAGCAGCGCTTCCTGCTCAAGAGAGAAGATAAACGTCAACCTACCGAGTCTCCTAGCATATGAAGTAGGTGCCCAAACAATTGATTGTCACATCTGATAAAATAAACGTGGCTCAGGTGAGAACAAGAAAACATCCAAATGGTCTGTTCAGACTTAATAGCACTTCTACAGCACCTTGCTACCCTTTCCACTCCTGGGAGCTTCATAACCAATTTGTGGAAAGTTTTAGCAAGGCAGTTACGAAGATCATGTCACACAGAGCTCAGATGCCCAAAGTGGAGGCTTACTGCTATATGGAATTCTTTCCGGGGTTCCTGAGCTGCAGGTAGCAACAGCAGAAGCAGCTGCCGTCACACTTTCTTCCTCCTCCCTCTCCTCAGATAGCTCTAGGAAGCATTCTGAATCTTCATATGGCCTTTCTAGGAGTTTCAAGACTCTTCTCACCTGTAGAGAAAGGAAAGGACACAAGACAGCAATACGGGAATGTTCTTAATAGTGTCCTTTGGATTTGGAGGCCCCACCCCATTCCTGCACATCTCACAAGAATTTGATTGGTTGGTTTTTGTGGCAAATCTAGAATGATTTTTCTTGACCCTGGACTTGGGTGTCAGAGATTGTTCAATTTTATTGTTGCTCCAGTTTTATCTACTGATAAGCCACCCAGAATTCCTGCTATGAGATGGGTGGGCAAAAATAAAATAAAATAAAATAACATAAATGTGAGAAAAAACTGTTTACCTCTAGAAAGTCATCATTTTCTGCTGCTTCAATAGCCTTTTGAGCGATATAGTTCCTCAATATATATTTTGGATTGCTGGCATTCATAATTTTCAGATGCTCATCATTCCATGTGTCAGTATTACTAATGTGTTCCATTTCTTTTTCTAGTCTATCTCTGGAAGCAGATAAAAGCAAGTGCTTAGATCAACACAGTTGGTTAAACATCTGAAATGATTCATTCAAAAGAGACTTTTAAATAAAAGACATTAATCTGAATGTGTTCTAAAAGTATGTACTTCAGAATAAATCTCATAGTGCTAACTAAGAATATAACATTAACAAATGAACAATTAGAAGTTATATAACAGCATTAGACACAAATATTCATCTGCATTTCACAAGGCAATGACTAAATTTTTATTAGCTGATTTATAAATATATCTCAAGAAAGGGGGGGGGGAAGGCCACTAAGCAAAGGGAATGTAAATAAACTCACCTGTAATTCTGCAACCAGTTTTTCCAGTTTTTTTTATTTCTATTGACTAAATCGGAGGTTGTTAATTGCTGCAGCTTAGAGAACTGTTCTATTCGTTCCAATTCCTTATTGATATTTGACTTTGTTCCAATCAAGGCAAAGAGTTGTGGGTTAGACTGTGCTAACATTAACATCATGGAAAGTTGTCTAGAAAAAAGCACATCAATTCCATATGATAACCTATCATTAGGCATTATACTTGTCAAGAGTTCTTTTTTATCCTTCTAAAGCAGTGCTTCTCAAACTTGATAACTTAAGACATGTGAACTTAAATCCCAGAGTTCCCCAGACAGAATGAAGTCCATATGTCTTAAAAGTCAACAAGCTTGAAAAACACTGTTTTAAAAGCTTGTTTAAATAAAAGTGGGCAGACTTGGCTTTTCATATATTACCTGTGCTTTCAATTCTGTAACATAACAGGCTGTGTCATTTCATGCTTTCCTTCCAAAGTTCCTTAAAATTCAACAGGCAGTTTCCACCATGAATGGAATGACAAAGCAGGTTTTGCTTGCTCATCCTTGTATTGATTATTCTATTGTATTTCAACTCATAATTGCTTCTAGCACCTAATAGCTTAAAATCTTTGTTGTTGTTGTTAGCTGCAAAGTCGTGTCCGACCCATCGCGACCCCATGGACAACGTTCCTCCAGGCCTTCCTGTCCTCTACCATCTTCTGGAGTCAATTTAAGCTCACGCCTACTGCTTCAGTGACTCCATCCAGCCACCTCATTCTCTGTTGTCCCCTTCTTCTATTGCCCTCAATCTTTCCCAGCATTAGGCTCTTCTCCAGTGAGTCCTTCCTTCTCATTAGGTGGCCAAAGTACTTGAGTTTCAATTTAAATCTTTAGTTTAATTTAAATATAGAAACAAATGTTATTTCAGCTGCTTGGCCAGAGGTATAAGAACATTATAACAGCAACGTTGAACTTTAGCAGTCAATTTACATATTTATCTATTTCATAGCTATATTTTGATATATAAAATTAGTCAGCAATTATTATTCTCTCACAAAAACTGACACAGCATTGGTGCTCTCACAGCACAGACTCATGACTCAATATACCTAGGATCCATCTGAGGCTTATAAGCAACTTTCAGTTCCTCCAAAGACGCACATTGCTTTGAGATCTGATCCAGAAACTCTTCTAGGTTTAAAGGATCAAAATCCACAGGGAATGAGTTCAACAAGCGGAAAGTATTTGTAAAGTCTGCACCTACAGAGCAGATTAGACAAGAATGGTAATTTCAGCCATATAAGAAAGTTTCCACTTTTTATTTCAACTTTCTATAACTGAGTTCCAAGTGTTTTTACAACTGTAATATTTTTAATGCATCATAATTATCCAAATGTATGTGGTCAAGTTGATTTTGTTTTTTAGTATTCTTAAAATGAATATAATTCATAGTCACCTGTGATGTGCATAGTCTCCAAGAGATCAAGGACCAGCTTATTATCTTCTTCTAGCTGCAGCTGAATTAAACCTAGTTTCCTTCTCATCATTTGCAAATAATGCTTTTCAAATTCTGCATCATATTCCTCTTCCAGAATGGGAATGCTGATTTCCAGTGGAAGTTCTGGGACTAAGGCTTCAGCAAATTTGGTTAGATTCCACTTACAAATCTCTGGTTGCTTATTATAAGCATATCGTCCCATGTTATCAGATCCATTGCAAATATGTTCAGGATCATATCTAGAAAAAAATACAAAAGATAAAATGATACAAGGCAATATTTAACTGATACGGATACATGGCACAGAATCATCAAATACTGCAGGAAGCACTTAGATATTTGAAGACAAGTATGCATCACTTTCTAAGATGAGTTAATCAAATCTAAGACAGGTGCAAACACAAAGTTACAAACAACAGGTAAAGATGGGGGGAAAAATCAGAGTATATAAACTGCCATCACATTCATTTTAAACACTGTATCATCATATTCATGCAGATAGCATTGCTATTTGAAATAACCATTTCAACAATGCTTATGTGCCATATAGTCTTTCATTATGGTCTATCATTAGAGACAAGATCTTTTTGCAGCTCATCTCTCTCCATCTTGAACTGGGTCTAGGACAACCCGCCGTGGGCCAACTCACCACAGCAAACTCGCCACAGACAATTCACCGCGGCACAACTTGCCATGGCCAACTCGCTGCAGGACAATCTGCCGCAGGACAAGAGTTACACTAATATCGAAGAAATGGTGGGGTAGAATCATTTTTAAAAAACGGATGCTAAAGGAGGGACGAATGAACAGTGAATGACAAAAATTAAATTATTTTTAAATTATTTTAAATAATTGAACTGTTGAATTGTCCTGTAGGAAGTTGTTCTGCAATGAGTTGGCCATGGTGAGTTGGCCACAGTGAGTTGGCTGTGGCAATTTGTCCCATTCCGCTCGTAGGAAGGTAGTCTCATCTCTCCATCTTTTCTGAATGCAAAATTAATGATTTCTACATGCAAAATTAATGATTTTGTACTAACTCTACAAATACTTAAAACATACTGTAATGGCAAGACAATTTAACCGAAATAATAATTCAATGTGCTTCAGTTTTTTCCACTGAAGAAAGAAAAGTACTGGAATTAAATTATTGACCAAAATTGCAAGATAGTATCAATACATTAAGAGGGATGCGGTGGCTCAGTGGGTTAGGACGCTGAGCTTGTCAATCAGATGGTTGGCAGTTTGGCGGGTCGAATCCCAAGTGCCGTGTAACAGAGTGAGTGCCTGTTACTCGTCACAGCTTCTGCCAACCTAGCAGTTCGAAAGCACGTAAAAATGCAAGTAGAAAAATAGGGACCACTACGGTGGGAAGGTAACAGTGTTCCGTGAGCCTTTGGCGTCTAGTCATGCTGGCCACATGACCACAAGACGTCCTTGGACAAGCGCTGGCTCTTCGGCTTTGAAACGGAGATGAGCACTGGCCCCTAGAGTTGGAAACGACTAGCATACATGTGCGGGGGAACCTTTACCTTTACCTTATCAATACATTGTAAGAACCTGAGCTACACTAACCTGTCCATAAATCCAAAAGGTCCATAGTCAATTGTAAGTCCCAGTACACTCATATTATCTGTGTTGAGCACACCATGACAAAATCCAACACACTGCCATTCAGCAACCATCCTGGCTGTCCGTCTTGATACCTTAAAACATATACCAATTAGTTGTCAAGCTCTTTTCATCTACAAATTATATTTTAGAAGAGCTGTGTTGTAATAACATGGTAAACAAATGTGTATGTTGTGTTGTAATAACATGGTAAACAAATGTGTATGTTGAAAGTTTTCTATTCTAGCATTCATAGAGTTTTAGATTTCAATATCTAAGACAGCTTTTAATTTGGAAGATATTCTTCACATAAGCGTCAGGGTAGAATTTGGGATCTTAATTTTTTCTACAATTTTTTGTTCTTTTTGCAGATTAACAAGTACTTCAAAAGTACTTCGGAAAGTCTGAAATTATACAATTAGAACAAAATAGACTTAGAATAAATGTGAGTCTCAGGAATCTTCTGTAACAAAAGAAAATACAATAAATTGATATTTTCATAAAATAACACAATACATAAATTTAGAGATTGAGAGATTGCATGAAGCTATTTACACAAGCTTGCGAATGTGAATTTTCCATTAAAATTCCTACTCCATGATAAGCAAATGAGACAAATTAGCCTGTTAACTATGGCATTAATAATTGAATGTTAAAAAGCCTTCCTGAATGCCTCTGGAGGAGAGGTGTAGATTTAACTTAATACTATAAATTCTCAGCTCTCACCTTACCTCTCGAAAGAAAGCAGCATTCCTCTGGATATTATTGTCAGGGTGTGTTTGCAGAATATCTGGATAGAAAGTGCTGATCACATAATCAAGCATTTGAACTCTAATATCATTTCTATTAACACTGGGACCTTTACGTCCTGTAAATTCATCAGCAGATTTAAAAATTTCAAATGACCCAAACCTGTTTAAAACAGAAATTGCCAATTACTCCCATCCATTCATAAGGTATTTCAACATTTCAGTAAGATCTTTTTCTCTGTAACTATTTTTTTAAAAAGCACATTTAACCATCAAATGAAAATAAAACTGATTTCTGATATAATTATTATTAATAAATTAATATTGTCTTTCCCAGGACCTTGGAAAGGACTTGATAGGTAGATAAAATGCCAAATCCAGTCTATATATCTGGCTGACTGTGTGACCAAGTATATTCATCTCTAAATCTACAGCCATACATATATAAATATAGCTAAATAATTCAGAAATGAAACTAGTCATTAAGTTGCAAAAATGCATCTTTCAGATAGTCTAACAAACAAAAGCTAGTCATCCTAGCTTTGTGATCCCAGAAAACACTGAAGCTGAACATTTACAATATATCATGGCAATATGCAAAAATCTTCTGGACCTGACTAACTGCTGTCCTACTGTAATAAGAGTTTATCCACATTCTGTTATAAAGAACACCACTTTTAATATTACATCCAACCAGAACAATTACCTAATAAATGTTGGTGCTATTCTTAGTACAATTGTACACTTTTCTTTTTTGGGATTTCCATCATAAAATATATCCCGAATAACTTCTGAATCCGATGTTACACATGTCCCTGCTCTGGTGGTTGGTATTCCTAGGTGAAACATAGCTTCACTGCAGAGGAATTCTCTTATGCTTGATCTCAGAACTTTACGACCATCTGCTTGTCTGAAAATAACGAAATAAAATGTGTAAATATGATGTAACTTCAAAACTCAAAATTAAATGTAGCACAAAGGGCCAGAAATCATCTTATATGTTAAAGAATCTTTTAAGGCTCAAATAACCAAAATGAATTTCTTACTTTAAATATTTTCCAGCTCAAGTATTTCCAACCTAATAAGCATGACTGAATGAATGGCTTTAGTAATGCCAGCTTGAAACAACAGTAGAGTACAGCTTTAACGTGATCATTTCTGACATTTTAGAAACACCACTGAAAATAGAAATTGGGAGAAAAAGGAGCGAGCCTTAGGAAGGAGGCAATGGCCAGCCATTCCCAAAATCTTGCCAAGAAAACAAACAGGGACTTGCAATGGGGGAGGGGTGGGGGGGAGGGAGAACGAAGGAAAACAAATGCATGCCAATTAGATTTTGCCCTCTTTGGGAAAAGAATTGTTAACTTTGAACGTGAACAAAGATCACAAACCTGCTGGGGAATTGGGCATAAATCCAGAAGTCGATCTACCTCCATTAGAGACACATAGCCATCTAAGTCCAGACTTTTGTTCAGTAATCTAAATTAAAATAGCCCTGAGCAGGGCTTTTTTTTTTCATAGAACGCTCAGAACGGAGTTCCGGCACCTTTTTTTGGATGGAACCTTGTATGGTAGGCAAGGAGGGTTGTATGACATGTGTGAGTTCCAGCACCTTTTTCTTTTACAAAAAAAGCACTGGCCCTGAGAGATAATTCCTTCAGCCCATAATCATCTTCCATGCCTTTTTATTCAATAACTGAACTAATATGGAGCCTTGGTGGAGCAGTGGGCTAATGCCTCCTTAAGTAACACCAGCTGCCTGCAATTAGTGCAGGTTCGCATCCCACCAGGCTCAAGGTTGACTCAGCCTTCCATCCTTCCGAGGTAGGTAAAATGAGGACCCAGATTGTTGGGGGCAATAAGCTGACTTTGTAATAATGCCGCTTGGGGGGGGGGGTGTATGAAAGCCCTAATAAGCAGGCATATACATAGAATGAAGGCTACTGCTAAGCTTGTAAGCCGCCCTGAGTCTTCGGAGAAGGGCGGGATATAAATGGAATTAAAATAAAATAAATAAATAAAACTGTACAGGACAAAGGGCCTGGCTGAGAAAAGGAACCAAGTCCCCCCCCCCCAGGGGTAGGCAACCTTGGTCTCTTTTATGACTCGTGGACTTCAACTCCCAGAATTCCTGAGCCAGCACAGCTGGCTCAGGAATTCTGGGAGTTGAAGTCCACGAGTCATAAAAGAGACCAAGGTTGCCTACCGCTGTATCTTAGAGCTGGAAGAGATCTCAGAGGCCATCAAGCCCAACCCCCTGAATGGTGCACGCGTCGCTGCCACTCTTCAAACCCCCGGGAGCTTATCGCACTCAGCAGTTGGCAAGTCCGGCTCCCCGTCTCCCCTCCCTCCCGCCCAGCAGCTCCTCCGCCTCCCTTTACCTGGAGAAAGGGGTGAGCCCGGCGCCCTTGAGCTGGATCTCCCAGCGCTCCCCACGCGGGTTCAGCACCTCCCCCAGGTACATGGCCGCGCCGTCGCCCAGCTGCCCCGCAAAGCTGCCGAACTGGTGGCCGCAGTAGCAGTGGGCGGCCGGCTCGGCTCCCGGCAGCAGCTGGTTCCCGCTGAAGCAGAGCGCCGCCTCCTCTTCCTCCTCCGCCGTCTGCGGTTCCCGCAGGCCCAGCAGAGCCAGCGCCGGCGCGGAGAAAGCCACCAGCCGCGGGGACTGCACTGGCGTGGGCCGCACCCGAGAGAAGCAGGCACCCGGCACGGACCGAGGGACGTTCTCCTCGCTCGGATCCAGCGGCAGAGCCCGCAGAGCCCGGTTGTCGAAGCGCAAAGCGCCGAACCACGGCCGAGCCCCGGACGAGGCGGCCGCCTCCATGCCGACAAGGGGGCTCGCCGTCGTGGCGGACACGAACCAGCCGGCCGATGAGCCCAAGCGACCGAAGCAGCGACGTTTACAGCGCAGAGCGGCGGCCATCCATCGTTTTTTCCCGTCTCGGCTACCGTCTGACAGATCGCCCTGTCACGCAGCTCTTAATCCCGCCCGCAGCTTCTCCGTGCAGCCTATCCAAATGCCTTCAGCGAAACACGCCTCCGGCGTTCACCCTATGACGGCACGGAGAGGCGTAGCCAATCTGAGGACGTGGAGAGGGACAACATACAAAACGTGCCCGTCCTGTCGGTTTGGGTCTTCAAACTTGGCCCTTTTATGACTTGTGGACTTCACCTCCCAGAATTCCTCAGCCAGTGTGCCTGGCTGAGGAATTCTGGAAGTTGAAGTCCACAAGTCATAAAAGGGCCAAGTTTGAAGACCCCTGGTTTAGGAGTTTTCCGGGTCCTCCGTTTCCGAGTCCTGCCATCAACCCGCCAGGCTACGCCAAGATGCCAGTAAGGCAGAGAGGCTTGGTAGCCCTGCAGTAGTGGTAACCAGGGCTTTTTTTTTTCTCATAGAACGCCCAGAACAGAGTTCCAGCACCTTTTTTGGATGGAACCTTGTAGGGTAGGCAAAGTGGGTTGTATGACATGTGTGAGTTCCGGCACCTTTTTCTTTTACAAAAAAAGCACTGGTGGTAACCCAGTGTTTGTCGATCTTGGCAACTTTTAAGATGTGTGGACTTCAACTCCTAAAATTCCTCAGTTAACATGCTGGGGTAAAATATGGGCTCCTAGTCACAAATTAATAAGAATAGAGTAGAATAGAATAATCTTTATTGTCATTGTGTATCCCACAACAAAATTAAGTGCTGTCCAAAGTGCACACTACACACAAGTAAAAACACATGAAAAAAAACATACATTATATAAACATACCCTTCACATTCTATTCACCATTGCACTCCCCCTAATATCGCACTTCAACATTGCACTAGTATTTAATATGGTTACAGGTCTGGGATAAAAACTGTTTTTCACCCTGTTGTGTAGTAAGTTCAGCAATGGTCATATTCATTTGCTTGCAGGATCTGAACAGAAGAACTGGGCTGCAGCTGCAGCAATTAATAGCCTGGCCCCTAGGTGGCAGCCAATAGGTTTAAAGGAACCTATTGCCGCCTAGGGACAGCCAATAGCAGCACTGGAGACGGGGTGTCTGAGGTGCTGGGAGCCATTAGCTAGCTCCAGCTTACCACGTGGTGTTACACTCAAGCCCAATACATTAAAACACCCTATTTGTCTTCTTTTTATTATCCTGTACTGTCTGCCAGATGGTAATAGTTCAAAAAGAGAATGGGATGAGTCTCTAACAATGTTTTGAGCTTTCCTTAAACAGTGCGAACTGTACAGTTCATCGTGGGGGGGGGAGGAAAAGGCAGCGAATAATCCTCTGGGCAATGGTATTGACCCTCTGAAGCCCTTTCCTATCTGCTACTGTGCAGCTGGCAAACCACACACAAATGTAATAGGTTAAAATGCTCTCTATGGAGCAATGGTAGAAAATCACCAGCAGTTTTTCATACAGTTGTTGTTTCCTGAGAAGTCTCAAGAAATATAATCTCTGCTGGGCCTTCTTAACCAATGCTATTACATGAGCACTCCAGGTCAGGTCTCTTTTATGGTAACACCCAGAAACCTAAAGCTGGCCACCTGCTCCACATGGTCTCCGCTGATGATCAGGGACCAAATGTCTGATCTATTCCTCCTATGATCTGCTATAAGCTCCTTGGTCTTAGTGGTGTTGAGAACCAAATTATTGTCTCTGCTCCACAAGAGCAACTGCTCCACCTCATCCCGGTAGACAGACTCATCCGTCTTGGAGATAAGCCCCACCACTGTTGTATCATCCACAAATAATATTGCTGGGATGAGTGGGGATGCAGTCATAGGTGTAGAGGGTGTAAAGTAGGGGGCTCAACACAAGTGAGTTTTGCCCAATTTTATGACTTTTCTTGCTACATTTGTTAAGTGAATCTGGTTTCCACATTGACTTTGCTTGTCAGAAAGTCGCAAAAGGGGATCACATGACCCCAGAACACTGCAACTGTCAAAAATGTGAGTCAGTTCTCAAGCATCCAAATGTAAATCACATGACCATGATGCTGCAATGCTCATAAGTGTGAAAAATGGTCATAAGTCAATTTTTTCAGTGCTGTTGTAACTTCAAGCGGTCATTAAATGAACTGTTGTTAAGTCGAGGACTACCTATATTGGATCCCTTTACCAGCCTTATTACTGAATCCAGAAAGAACTTGCCTGTCACACCTACCTATCATCTATCATCTATCTATCTATCTATCTATCTATCATCTATCTATCTATCTATCATCTCCTACTAACTTTATAATTTTTAGAAATAAGGAGGCAGATGCATCCAACACAACTTCCTTCTCTTATTTTTCCCACAACAATCCTGTGAGGTTAATTTGGGCTGAGAGAGAGAAAGACTGGGTCAGGGTCACCCAGCTGGCTTTCATGACTAAGGTAGGATTAGAACTGTTTCCCACTTTCTAGCTTGATGCTTTAACCCTGCTGGCATACTTTTCCTCTTGATGCATGTACTGATGGGATAGCATTTCAATGTCACCATCCAGTTGTGCCTTTATCAACCATTACTTAAGTTGTGGCTTAAGAGCAACCCACAGAAGCTATTGCAAAGATAGACAGTGAGGTACCCTCATGACTTTTCAGTTTCAGCTCTCCTCATCCCCCATCACATTAGCATCATTGCTTGTCAGCAATAAGAAAGCATGGAATGATAGCTCAAAATATCAAAAGGCAACTGCATTCCACAAGGATCTGCAGGTGGGGATCAAATGACTGCAGAATTGCACTGTCAGACCCTTTTGTGGGTATCATGACATTGCATGCATGTAGGAAAGAGGCAGAGCTTATTCACAATGGTGCAACACTGTTTTTGTCATTTTCATAGAAGAATTGGATCCTGTGGAAACTGCTGCTGCTGCTTGGTTTTGCGTTAGAATAATCTGTTCCCACTGTTTTCTTTCTAAGCCAGCCTTTATCTTCCTACAGTAACAGTACCATTTTTCTCCTCTTTCTATTTTCTCTGAATTTTAACAGAGATACTGCTATCATAAAAGCAGATCAAAATTCACAGTGGCTGTTATGCAAATAACTAAGAGGATCTGCAAAAGTCAATAAAATTTCTTGATACCTTAAGAATGTACTGAGCTTTCTTGTTTTTTGTACAAGTTTAATCCAACGTCTTAACTAGATCTAACTAGAAACAACCTCTCACTAATTGTAATCTAAGTTACAATAGGTCTATTGCTTATTTAGAATTACCCATATTAGTGATTGCTAACCTAATCCAACCATCAGCAGGGTTATATAAAACCTATTCACATTTGTGATATCACATGCTATAGTCACTGGTATGGATGATCTCTGTAGTCTATTGTGTTTTACAATATGACTGTGACTCAGTTCTGAAATATACCTAAAGGATAATAAGAATCTCCAGAAAATCAGTCCATTGAAAAGGGTTAATTTTTATACTGAGCTGCAAGAATTCCAGACTACTAGCAAGCTTGTTCCTACTGATCTCTATTCTAGTAAATGCCGTTTCCCCGAAAATAAGACCCCTAATTTTGGGGTGAGGTACATTTTGGGGTGGGGGGGTGGAGCTTTCCCACACACCCCACAACTGCTTACCTGTGCAGCCAGGCCTCCCTTGCCCCGACACCTGCCTCACCCTTCTGGCCTACTTCTGTGGCTGCTCGCATTGCTCATGTGCTTCACTCCCAGCCTCCATTTCGCTGTCAGCGGCTTTTAGGAAATGCCTCTGCAGCTGAGAATGGAGCTCTGGCATGACGCCTGCATTGCCCCCTGGCTTCCAGGGGACGCTGCGTGCATCAATTCAGAGCTCATTTCTCGGCTGCATTCCTGAAAGCCTGACAGTGAAATGGAAGCTGGGGGTGATGCACATGAGCGGCTGCAAAAGTGGGCTGTCCGAGTGGGGCTGTCAGTGCCATCGCTGTGAGGTGAGACTGTGCAAAAGACATTCCCCCCAAAAGAAGACCTGGTGCCTCTTTTGGAGGCAAAAAAAGAAGGAAGTCCGGACCTTATTTTGTGGGGAACACAGGTACCAGCAAAAGGAGAAGCTGTTGTGAGTGCCTAAGAATAATTACTCTCTCCAGTAATTATGCAGTTGTGGAAGCTACACTCTCAAATTCAGAATAGACATTTTAATGTTTTGTGGGATGCCGAAATCATTAAAGCCAACTCTGAAAGGTGATTTTTGGGGGAAAAACACTTTTGATTCCATGCAGACACAGAAAATCTGTTGCTTCCAAAACTTATGTAACAGCAATTTTGTCCAAAGGGAGTATTAAATGCTGCGACACAAAGCTGAAGAACCCTGACTTAATGACATGGTGTCACTCTCTTTTTTAACATTTGTTCACACACAGTGATAAATTGGAAAAATATATTGCTTTTATATATTAGTTATTTCCCCGCTGCCTTATTTTGTTACATATTTCTTTTACATTATTTTACAATGTACAGAACCAACATTTCTATAAATTTCCTTTATGCTGGATACATAAGATATATTTAACCAATACTGAAACAGCCAGGGATGAATGAGGCATTCATGATAAAGACTATCCCACTATATCTATTCATGCATGCAGTAGAATTCTGGGATATACATCAACAAATAGGCAATACATTTTTTAAATAAAACACATACAATTTATTGGTAAAGGTAAGATACCTGCATACAAGTACTTTTTATTTATTTTTGGCAAGTGGAAATACATACAGCACAGTGTGCCTCAAATCCATCATTAAGCTTTAATCCATTCAAGTTAAGGCTTGTGTTTGCCATGTATCTTTTTAAAATCTTATGTAATAATTATCCAATTACAAATACTTCAAAGGAACTTATTTAATTTACCAGATGAAGAAAACACAGATTAAAACTCCTATCCATGTTTATTGTGAACTAATTCCCACTAAATTCAGTGGGTTATTTTCTAGTAAATAGAGAACTGTGCTTGAAAACTGAAATAAACTGTTCAATGAACTAAGATGTAAATGTAATACTCTATAGTTCCTCCATTCAGTTTTCTAATTGCCCCCCAAATAGAATAATTTTCACATAATTTCCTTGTAAACATTTCATTCAACTTTAAAAATTAAAGGAAACTGTAAGAATTAACAATCACTGTACTCTCTTTTATTAAACACTGCTTCTACATGATACCTTTAAGTGGAATTTCTTTCTAGTCGTGATCAAAAAGCAGTATGAAGAATAGTGGCACAATCTTTGCACGCATGTTGATTTGTACCTTTAAAAACAAATCCCCCATCATTTCATCTATCAGACTCTATGCTTATTCTGACAAGTTTATCTTGAGGGGAATATATAGTTACGGCTGTTTCTCCCCCCCTCCACCAGTGTACAACTACTTTGATTTTTGAATGGAGATCCCTTATTATAGATCTATATTCTTCAACCTTATTGGCTGGGAATGTAAGGAGTAGAAATCTCAAATCTCTCATATCTACTAGTTCAGAAAACTGATTACAACCAATTGGCACAATCTTAGAACAAATTGTTTCTAATGTAATTAACTAGCAAGATCAGGTTGTTGTTTTTGCAGATATAATAGCAATGCACAGTGCCATTAAAAATAAATAAACTTCAATCAGCAGTATTTCTTCCCCCTGCTGCTGGGGAACACAGCCCATTAGACTGTGTTGGTGTACCACTCCTATTGATTTCAAGCTGTCTTGAAATCCATCCTGCCCTATGATGATATTTCTCTACTTCAACTTCAGCTGTAAGAAAACTAAGGCCATTGCTCCCAAGGCAAGCATTAAGCATAGACCTGCCCCTTATAGTCAACAGTGCTTAAGTCTTAGTTTTTTAGTGGGACCTAAGCATACTTCTCTGTTCCAGATTAGGCTAAGGAAATAGACATGGGCCCAAGAATCTTTCAAAAGCAGGTTTCCAATAGCCCTCAATTGAAGGTTTTGATTCCCATGTTTGCTGTGCTAAATAGGCAATCAAAAGCATGGATGTTACAGGTAGTCCTTCTTTAGCAACCACAATTGGGACTAGCAACTTGGTTGTTAAGGAAAACAGATGCTAAGTGAAACTACAGCTGTGCTTATGATCTTACTTCAGCAATTTACGGTCATAAATGCAAGAGTAAGGACTTTTGCATCACCACTGTAATTACTATCAATAAACAAGGCAATCACTAAATGAGATCCACTTGTTAATTTCAGTCACTAATTGTGCACTTTTATCCACCTTCCCAAAAAATGAGGAGAGAAGAAACAAGGTTATCTTTTTTTTTGCCAATTCAACAAAGTTGTAATCCTAACAATATGTTTCCAGTGGGCTGATTATTACCTTATTATGATCTGTACGAAGGACAGTCCTAATTCTAATGGCATATAAATATACATAACAGGTTTTTTTTAAAAAAACATGTGATGTTAAAAAGTTCAATTAGTTGAAAAGTACCCAGAATGTAATGTTAGCAAAATCCAGACAATTTAAAAACATTAGTATCTGTTAAAATAACATTCCATTTAGTCTTTTAATCAGCATTTTATTACATTCACATGGAATTGTGATAATAGCTCACATGGTACTCAAGAAATGAAGGATAAATTCTACATACACAGCTGTTCCAGATTTTTTTTCCCAAAAAAGGAGGAATGAAAGGAATGAAAAAGTCTACAGTATAAATGTATAATTTTCTCAGTACGGTAATTTTGAAACACTGACATTCACACCAACAGGAACTGAGAATCTTATAAACATAGGTTTTCTAACAGAAACTGAAATAAAGGAGACCAAAAAAAAGCAGACTGCAGCTGAACTTTTCATTTAAGGGGGGAAAAAAGAAAGATCGTTGTAGAGGCCTAAAAGCAAAAGCCTGATCCAACCAAGGTTCTGCACTCCTCCTGCTTTATACAATTTGAATGTTAAAGTGCTTAATTTTGGCTGGATCACGTCTGCTTAGTAATGCTAAAGGCAACTTTTAAATCGAATAAGGCTTTCAAAAGATAATGATTTATCAACAATAGCCAGCATATTTGTGATATTCCAAAAGTTTTGTTCAGGTTTTTTTTTCCTTTTAAAAAACCCACTATGTATAAAAGATTTCCAGTAAGAAGGGATCCTTCTAAAGATTGAATTGCTTGGCTCTAGGAAATATAACTCAATATTATTGATCATGAAAACACACACACACCATATGGGCCACTGTGCTTTCTAATTAGAACACAATTCACATAATTGTTTTTCTGTTCCTTTGACAGACAAATCAAAGGTCACAGCATTTTTTTTCCTGTGCAAGCTACGGTGATGAGAAGAACTGTACAGGCTCTTGCAAAAGTTTCTTTCATTTTTAGGGCGCTTGTTGGTAGTTACCAGTGGATCGTACTGGGCTTGTTGTCTTATTTCATCATTACAAATATGCTACATACACATATTAATATAATATATGTGTACATATTCTAAGTACCTTATATTGGCATATATGGTTATGCCACACAATTTATTAGATTGATAGGAAAACATTTAATTATACAGATCACAGCTGGTGTAGCACTTAATGCCAATCCAATGATTATGCAGTAACTCAGCATCAGAACAGACTTTGGGACAAAAACTCTCTTGCCTTGTTTTCCAGTTTTATGTGCAATTCCATTTTGTCCCAACCAGATGCAGAGTCTCCCAAATCAATGCTGAGATTTTATGTCTATCAGTTTCTGAAGATACTTCTGTGCAATGGGCACAGAAAGAATAAACCGAACTGTCCTGTGTCCCATCCGATAGCAGCCGTAGCCCACCAATCCAAATACTGTAACCTTTGTAACAAACTTTAGGATTTTACTGGACGTGGATGGAGGAGGCACACTGAAACAAAGAGACAGGGAGAAATCAGAAAAAATCACCAATCATTATTTACATCAAATATTATCATAGCTGCCATTAATTTCATACCTCAGGCATTGATCTATTGAATCGTCCACGTCAGTGGTTCTCAGCCTTTTCTTCAGCACAGAACCCTTTAAATACCTTTTGTGGCCACGGACTCCCAAGACAACTCAAAATTAAATCATAACATTTTTTCAAGCCTTCATGGACCCCCCTGTGCCGAGTTCGCAGCCCCCCACCACCAGGCCACAGAACCAATGCTCTGTGTATTGCCTTTTTAATTCAGTCAATAGATATGCCATTATCTCAAAGCTACCGACCAAACAGCTAGTCAGATTACAGCGGAAAAGGTTATTTTGCCTGTTTTTAAAATATTCTCGATAGCAGCAGATAAAATGAACTTCAAACTCTTCCATGTATCTCTATTAAAAGGTTCCCTTGAGTTTAAGATAATTTGCAGCCTTAGTTACTGGTGAAAATCATCCTGTACAGATTAGACTGTGAACAATGGTGTTCAACATCCGCCCAATAAAAAAACAATAAAAACCATGCAGGCATCAACTTGCATCAATCAGAGTCCAATGCCTAGTAACAAGGGAAAAATAAGGATAGTAATCCAGTATCTGTAGCTTATTTGCAGTGGTTTGATTCTGATGCCATTTTCAGCTTTCCAATGATTCTTCAAGTTTAAAGGAACAATAAGTACACTTTCAGCTGAATTTTAATTTTATTAAGGATTTTTCCCACTTTGTCCTTTTCTATCACAGCAAACTTGAAATTGTGGAGGGAGGAAAAAAGAGAAACCCACAGCTGTCTGAAGTTCAGAGCAGAAGGCCACATTATACATTCTTTTTGTGGATTCCCTTAATCTACTCCCATTGATTCCAGTGGGGAGGAATTAATCTATAACAGTGCCAAAACTGACACAGATCATCAAAAGTATTTCAAATCTCCAGCTGGTGCAAAGTCCAGTGGCGTTTATGTGTGCTCTTAGGAGGGTCATATTACACCTCTGCTTTGCAACTGGTTCCCAGGTTCAAAGCAGTTCAAGGTGTTTGATTTTAAACTTTAAATCCCTGCACAGCATGTGGCTGGGGCATTTGAGGGACCACCTCTCCTCACTTATATCAGCCTGGCCCATGAGATCTGGCAGAGAGAGCATGCTGCAGAGACCATGTGCCAGGGATTAACATTTGGCAGATCCCAGGAGATCAGTCTTCTCTACTGTGCCTTTGGGTCTAGGACAATTAGGTGCTGACACTTCTCTATGCACATTTCACTTCCAGCCACTCGCTGTTGCTGAACCACACTGGGCTTTCCTCCTCTGCTGGCCCTCTGCCGACGATTGTTCACTGACAATGGCCCCTCGGCCCTCCACCTCCAGCCCCTTAGCCTGGTCCATTCCTTGAGGCACAGTTTTAGCATGAAATGGGTGCAGAGAAATGTTAGCGCCTAATCATCCCGTTCCAGTGCCATGTGCCTTATTGAACATTACCTTCACCAAAATGTATGGTTTAGTGTTCCAGAAGTCCCTAAAGAGATGGTTATGCTATCAGGTTTGGGGGTCCCTGGGAACCAGAGACTTGTTTAGATAGCTCCATCAAGGTGGATGTTCTCTCTCTCTCTCTTTCTCTCTCTCTCTCTCTCTCTCTCTCTCTCTCTCTCTCTCTCTCTCTCTCTCACACACACACACACACACACACACACACACAGATCTGCAAATCTATAAGCATGGGTCCTTCTGACAAATTCAGAGATTCTTCTTAGGAATTCTGGGACCTCAGCTCAACTTTTCACAAAATCATTGAATTGTCTCTTGATTTGGTCATATTATATATATAGCCTGGTGAACATCAGTTAAACATGGTGACTAGCCTGCTAAACATGAGTTAAGTTTCTATGGGTTCCACTCTAATTCAATGGGGGATCACACTGCAAGTAGTCAACATTTATGACCACAACAGAGACTAGCAAAGCAGTCACTAAGTGAAACTGCACCTAGGCTTATGATCTTATTTCAGCTTCTTTTGCTATTCCTACAAAGATCATAAATTTGAAGAAGGGTTGCAAAGATACTTTTTAATCGCCATAGTAATTGTGGATGGGGTTATAGACAGACCTCAACTTACGACCACAAGTGAGCCCCAAATTTTCACTACTTAAGAGACAGTTAAGTGAGTTTTGCCTCATTTTCTGACATTCCTTGTCACACTTGTAAAATAAATCACTGCAGTTATTACTGTAAGTTAATAACAAGGTTGTGAAGTGAAACTGGCTTCCCCATTGACATTGCTTGTCATAAGGTTGCAAAAGGCCCTGGGACATAAATCATAAATACAAGCCAGCTGCCAAACACCCAAATTCTGTTCATGTGACCACAGGGATGCTGCAACAGTTGTATGAAAAATGTTCATGTCATTTTTTTCAATGCCGTTGCAACTCTGAAAGGTCACTTAACAAATGGTTGTAAGTCAAGGACTATTTGAATATATTTACATATCAATATCTACAGGTCACATACATATTTGCCACTGAGGAGCTTTTTTGTTTCAATGCTGATGTCTCATTTCTATTGCTGTTTGCACCATTTGTTTCAGGTAGGAAATTACTTAATAGGCAGTCTACCAAATACTGATTTTTGAGATATTTTCTATCTAATCAAAGCCATTTTAGCACAATGTAGATTGATTACTGTATATATAATATTATAGTTTGCACCTATGTCTATTCCTCTACTTTTTTTTTATTCTTGCCTCAAAGTAACTGCAGCCATTGTAACTTATAAGAAAAATAACTAAACCTACCCGAGAGAGAATTACCTCATTATTTCCTGGATATTCAAATCGGTGTTCCAGTTTTTTTCAATCCCCGGTACATGACCCATGCCGACCACCCCAACTACAACAGAAGGGACGCATCTTCTAGGTTCAGCTAGGATGGAGAGCAAAAGAAACAATAATTGAAAATATCAATGTTAATTAATTACAGTATTATTTTAGGGATTCAAACGAATGTGTTATTTAGCACAAGTCAACAGGACCAATAGCAAAGGATCTTGCGAGTTGTAATTAAGCATCAGGAGAGCCAGAGGTTTTTCATCCTTAGTTTACAGAAAATGAAAGCAAAATGATACTAGATCATCTGCCTCCAAAACACAAGCTATAGCATTCAGCTTCTACTCTTTTCTTCTGTCTAGGATAGATGTCACAGGATAAACATGAGCTGTGGAAATGCAGTTTGGCAGTTTGAGTATCATTGGCTTAAGGATGACTCAGCCTTCCATCCTTCTGAGGTCAGAAAATGAGGACCCAGATTGTTGGGGGCCAATATGCTGACTCTGTAAACTGCTTAGAGAGAGCTGTAAAAGCACTGTGAAGCAGTATATAAGAATAAGTGATATTGCTATAGAAATTCCAAAATAGAAGGAAAAAAGAGGAGGAAGAGGAGATGAAGTAATATGGTTGTCACCCATTAATGCATCTGATTATGATATTGCTTAAAGAGGTAAGCTAGGAACTGGGTAGCAAATATTTGGATCACTGGGCTAATTTACTGTCCTAAGTCATGGTTTGTTCAATCAAGGTGTCTTAAATAAGCTAGATATATAAAACATTACACTCAAACATGATATGAAGACTATAACTGGGTTGATTCACTAGACTAAGCTAGAATGTGCATTATTCATACGTAGTACTATGTATGAATCCAGCCACGGGAAACATATTCATGACACATGGTTTGAAAATCATAGTTTAGCATGATGCACAAAACCATTAATTGGCACATCCATGAAAAGAAATGCAGCCTTCAGTTTCCTAAGTCATAGACATGGGTATGCTCTCAGAATTGCTTCAAATCTGACTGTCCAATTATGATTCTTAACATAAGTTATTAAATACATGAATAATCATATAATTATTTTAAATTTAAACTTAAGCTAATTGCTTCTTGGCCTTTTGGTTAATATCAAGAATGTAAACTTAAGTTATATTTTGATTTAATCAACTTTCACAATCTTGACAAAGACCAAAATTGCTAGCTAAGAAAGTTTTATTAAGCACTCCATAATTTAACCTCTTTGGTTAAGCTGACTCAACTGTTATCAATGCAGATTGGTTAGATTTCCTGAGAAACAACACATGATAAGAGCTACTACCCCTGTATGCATAATGTATATTTTTGGCTCATGAACTTCATACCTTCAGAAGCACGAGGTAGTTCTGTTCTTTTTGCAGCTTGCTTCAGCATGTAGGTCAAATAAATATCTCTTTCTGAAACAATTGTTCGGTGAAGATCTGGAAATTCTCCAATCATTTCTGCCATCATTTGCTCTAGTAAATCCTTTTGTTTGCATTTCTCTACATCATCTTTACTGAAACAAAAATGTCTCAATGTCTTCATTATGTTCTCAGAGGAAAAAAAGATAATAGAAACTGAAAACTAAAACATTTAGAATGAAATGCTAGCTAATTGAGAAATTAATGACAAGTGCACAAGTAGGAATCAATCACAGAAATCAAAATATGTAGAAATAATGTAGTAGTCTTTCCTTTTTAACAGATTGCTGGTACACTGCAAATTCACTTTCCTTAAACAATAGGAGATATTTGTTTAATAAGCAATAATTAACCACCTGGAGTAGAACACACAACAGTGTATTCCCTTTACTACAAAGCAGTTGTGTTTTTTTTAAAAAAAAATCTGCATAACTAATGTTAAAAAGAAATGAGTAAGTGCTTTGGATGTTACCCAGAGAGAAAGAGACTTCTGTGGGAAAAAACCCCTATGGATTATAACTTATATCAAATGAAAAATTACTGATGAACATATTTGAGGTCAGAAATATGACATTTTTGCTTATTAATCATTAAAAATTAGTTCACTTCCTACTTATAAAATATTAATTACAAAGTACTGTTTTGTAAAGTATTGAGGAAAAGGTCTGGTGTTCTGTTTTATAAAATATTGGGGAAAAGATCTGGTGTTCTAACTATAGTTAGTACAATATCAATTTGAATCCCAAAATATTCCAACTGTACACTTTTTTAAAGGACTCATCATCTACCACAGGATGCAAAAGGTAACAAATGACTTCTGTAACACTCAACTCAGGCAAAATTGTAAACTGCCCAGTCACTTATGTGAAATGGATGGTGTAGAAATTTGATAGGTAGATCAAAACTATTAGCACTTAAGACTTTTGTACCACTCCACAGTGCTTTAGAGCATTCTGAGTGATTTACAAACGTGAACATATTGCCCTCAACTATCTGACTCATTTTACTGACTTTGGAAAGATTGCTATAAATTATGTATATAGTTTTTCTACACAGCCCACTTTTAAACGTTCTCCTTATTTGGGAATTGTGGATTTATGTTGTTTATTTTTCTGGTGATACTTGTTAAGAGCATTACTTTTTTTAAAAAAAAAGGATTTAGAAATGTCAAATGCCTTTTAAAAAAGTGATCTATCACATTAAGTACAGGTAATCCTCAACTTACAACCGCAACTGAGCCCCAAATCTGTTGCTAGGCAAGATAGTTGGGTGAGTTCTGCCCCATTTTACAACGTTTCTTGCCACAGTTGCTAAGTGAAGCACTGCAGTTTTTAAAGTTAGCAACATGGTTGTAAAGTGAATCTGGCTTCCCTATTCACTTTGCTTCTGAGAAGATTGCAAAAGGTGATCACGTGACCCCGAGACACTGCAGCTGTCATAAATATGAACCAGCTGTCATAAATATGAACCAGTTGTCAACCGTCCAAATTTTAAGCAAGTGACCAAGGGCATGCTGAAATTGTTGTAAGTGTGAAAAAAGGATCTTACATCACTTTTGTTGTAACTTTGGAATGGTCATAAACGAATGGCTGTAAGTGCAGGATTACTTGTAGTAATTAAGGGCAATGCAAGGATGAGATTATGAAAGAAATATTGAACATTTTGTCATTTGCTTTGGAAGGCTTGATCTTGCAAGACTCCTCTTTCAACTAGCGTCCAATACATCACAACTGTAGAAAAAGGTTCTTTTAACTATGGCGGTAGTAAATATAACCTAAATTTATGTAATACGTTCTTTGTGTGTATCCTTTGCATGCAGTGGAAATCTGGCTCAGGACCAAGAACTGTTGGCAACAACATATTTGTAAATAAACTTAGTAGGCATTTCTATTGCCAAGAACGGGCAACAGAAAATTAACAAAACAGCTGTTACCTTACTACGCTCACAGTGAGTGGGAGGTGTGGATGACTAAAAGTACTCAAAACACATTCTAATTATAAGATGTCATTTCTTTGGAGAGATCTTTAGCCTTGCTTGGCTGTTACGTTTATGTTGCATGTGATACAACAGAAGATTTGGTACAGCTGAGATACCAAAAAGCCCACTAGGCACAACTCCTCAGTCATTAGACTTTATTTCACATTATTCTCATATCACCACGGCCAAGATAGTATCCAAATGGGTCTGGTTTGCGGTTTATGCTAAATGTGACAGAAGAATTTCATTACTATCTGATTCAGAGTTATAAAGTCAGAGGCATTTACAGAGCAGTAATAGAAAAAACATGTGCGGTGAGTTAAATACTGCAATTTAGAGAATTGCATCAGATGTCAGCACACAAGTATGCAAGGGTGTCCCTGTTATCCTTTTGAGTTTGCTGCAATTGGCTGCTCAGATAGCTTTCAAAGCATTTTTACACTCCTCTGAATCATCATGTCAAATCTTACCTCAACTCTGTATCCAGATTAAAACATTTGATTCTGGTTGCTTTACTCAAAGAGCAATAAGGAGATATTGCTCAATGAGCATGACTGGTTTACCCTTTTTTAATTTCATCATTTAACACCATTTCCTTTTTAACATGGCTGATATTGTCCACAGATAATTACTATTATTGTAATGGCATTATTGGTTAAAAGGCACGAGCCTCAACCCTTAACCCAAACCATTCTGGTGTTAGGGAATGGACTGATAATAGTTCAGATTTAAAATAGCCCAATGCCCTATAGACAAAAGCATATAAAAAATTTGGGAGATATTTTCATCCATAAACTATAGTCCCCTTCATGTTCTAAAAAGTAACTGACTGAAGTTGAATTATTCATTAGGTGCCAATGTCTATTATCTTTTATAAAACTGAGCAATTAAGCCAAAACTTGCCATTTTTTCTACTCTGCCTTGACAAGCTGGCTATCTGGAAGCTCTGGAGCATCCCAGTTCATACAATGTCTCATCCATCTCAGATATGTTCTGGACTTTTTCCTTCATACTGCTTGAGATGCCAGCAAAAAGATAGGAATTGGGGTTCAGTTTTAATGTGTGCAACCCTTTACCATCTGATACTTATAACTAGATCAAACAGCTTAGATAACACTTGCACAAGCAGCTGATAAGACATAAATACAAAAACAGACACTGGTTGCAAAAATTAAAAGCAAATATATTTTTAAAAGCACTAGAATTCCATGAAAGTGCCTTGTTCACAGGGAAGTAAAACTCCATCTAGTCAATGACATGGTAGTTGTTATTCTGAAAAGATCTGAAGACTACCGGTAACAATTTTTCTGAGACCCTAATTTTAATTTAACTTCTATGTATTGCATTCCCCTTTAAGTTCAATCTACCCTTTTAATTTCAAGAAAATTAAAATTATTCATAAAATGAATAAAATAAACTGTTCTAACTCTGAAATTTTGGCTGAAATTACTGGCTTTCAAAAATATATTTTATATAATTAGATCACACAAAGTGGCTATTTGTGCCTTTTAGTGCAGAATATTTTTAAATGCTTAAATATATTGTACTGCTTTAAGTTAAATTTTAAATGCAGATTTTTTTCCTGGAAGTAAAAACAAGAAAGCCAACTTGTTAATCTCTACAATGTTCTCCACAATTAAAAGATAATTCAGACATACAGTAGTTTCTATTTGTCTAGCAGCATTCTACTACTTCAACTTTCCTTAAAATTGTGGTGAAACAGTAATTTTCAGACACTCTCTCTCTTAATTTTTTTTTCTGAATACAACATTCTCTCACATGCTGATTTCTTAACAATGCTATCATCCACCATACTAATTCTGTATATTTATACTCTGAAGTTCTGCTTACTGGGTGAACTTTGCCATTCATGTTGGAATAAAGATTTTGTTATATGTCCTTTTTCATGCAGTGTATGTTCTACCCTCTGAATGGTTATATTTTTCCTGTAAGTTGTTATATAAATACGGTACTCTAAACTACAGATTTATATCCTACTAAGATGTTTAGCAAACCTTACCCTGCCTATCTCAACACTTGCCCTGATTTTGCCACAGAACTGGCACTAAAGACGTGCTATTCTCAGCCACTCTTTTCACTGTGTTTACAAATGTTTGCACAAGCATCTAGTATCCCTTGAGAACCACACAATCTGTTTACTAATTGCCACACTTATGCCTACCTGATCGGGTCAGACAGGAAACAGAGGCCCCAAGCAAGCTTTATTTTTTGCCAGAGAGAAAGTGCAGCAATGGCTCTCTTGAATGTGACTGGAATAGGTCTATCTCCAAGGTGAAACTTGCAGAAAGGCACTTTACTCGCCTAAAACAGGAGTTAGATTAACACTGTGTAAGTTTCTAACAGCAAGGATATACAATAATACTGACTTGAATGTCTTTGTTCACCTTTATCTTCATTTATCAGTAAAGACAAGCCACCCATTGGAAGATATTGTCATGGTTCAATAATAATAATAATAATAATAATAATAATAATAATAATAATAATAATAATAATAATAATAATAATAATAATAATAATAGTGATGATGATGATGATGATGTTTGTACTTTTGTTTCTACAGAATACCCAAGCTAACCACAACCCAGGTTCAAGAGAAAGCTTTTGATATATGTGGCTTCCTGCTAAGCTTAAATGTTTGAGAAAGGCTTAATCACCAAATACACTGAAGTAATACTAACATGAAGAGAAATGTGTTCGGAGCAAACAAGATGATAGCTTTGGGCCCAGTTGTGATCTAACAGTGGTTCCCAATCTCAGCAACTTTAAGATGGACAGATAGTTCTCAATTTACAACCATTTGTTTAATGATGGTTCAAATTATAAAAAAGTAACTTATGATCCATCTTCAAAGTTATGACCATTGCACCACTTACAGGTCAATGTGTGACCGATGTTAGGGTGCTTGTAACTGGAGCACATTTACAGTATCTGCAGCATTTTGGGGTTATGTGCTTGTGATTTGTGACTTTCCGAGTTGGCTTTTGACAAGCAAAATCAACTGGGGAAGCCTAATTCATTTAATGACTGATTCACTTAACAACTGCAGTGTTTTGCTTAATGACTCTGTTAAAAATGGTCAAAAAATTAGGTCCAAAATGTGACGATTCATTTTGCTACCCCATCGATTTATCATGGAAGTTCCAATCCCAATTTTGGTTGTAAATCGAGGACTATCTATAGGGATTTCAATTCCCAGAATTCCCCAGCAAGCCATGCTGGCTGGGGAATTCTGGCACTTGAAGTCCTACATCTAGAGACAGGGCTTTGTTAACACTGAGAAATACTGAGCATCACAGTTACATGCTAATATATGCCAGAATATTTTGAAATCTCTTTCAAATTCCTTGGCTATATACCAAACCACAATCCTTACAGATACTTGACATTAGCACTGAGATTGAAACCTATAGTAGAGAAGCACAGACTCTGATGGGGGGTCTAGGACAGTTCACTACAGCCAACTCACCACAGCACAACTGGCTGCAGGACTATTCAACACTGTATCAATCATTTCATTCACTTACTTTTATCATTGGTAACCATAATAAATTGAAATTATTGTAACTCCTGTATTTCTGGATTGACTTTATTTTATTACTGGGCACAGTTCGGTTGAAATTAACTTTTATATTTGTTGAATTGTCCTGTGGTGAGTTGTTCCACAGTGAGTTGTGGTGAGTTGTCCCATTCTGTTCAATGGATACTTTAAAAAAAAGGTTTTTTTTAAAGAATTTCTTAAAGGCAGAAATTGGCCCAGGAGAATCTGATGAAATAAATGGATATCTCCATTTTTTTCTTAGCTGCCAGTCTTTTGCAATTTATAATATTGCCTCAAGGAAAAAAAGTATTGTTATTTTAAATTCACCTCTTTGAAAGCTTCCCTGAATTCACCTCCGGGAGCCATTCCTAATTGTTCCGTGATATGTGCAGAGACTTTCAGCAGCAGCATTTGCATCAATCCAGACATGAGCCCATTCTAACACGAGGGAGGAAGAGACATCATTAAAATAAATATGTTAATCTTGAATTGAATAGAAAAAAAACCAAATATAATTCCATTAACAGTCTTGTGAAAGGAGAAAAACAGTTATTCTACCACTTGGAGCTGGCTTAGCACCAAATTTCCTACAAACTATATAAAGTCTGGTGTGCGTGTGTGTATGTGTGTGTGTGCACAGAGCCACTGCGGTGGTGATGATGGTGAGCAAGGAGTACAGTGACAGGTTCTAGGCCTCCCTTAGGTATAGAAGTTGTCTCTTTCAGCCCTTAACAGAAGTCAAAAACCATCTATCTGCCAGCCTGCATCAAGTAAACTGTTACTGTGCACGGTCATACAAGCAGGAAATGGGACCTTTAACACAGGACTGGTACTGGGCTGCAGCATGCTAGAAACCAGGCCACGCAAACAATCAAAGCCTTATCCACGGGATGCAGGCAGCACACCAAAGACACACCTCCTCCGGTCCACGGAAAAACCTCTCTCCACAGAACCAGTCCCTGGTGCCCAAAAGGTTAAGGGCCGCTGCCTTAACACATACAGGGCCTAGGCCCATGCACACAACCAAATCTTCATGGTCTTACAAAAGGGCAGCAGGATCAGGGTCATCCTGATATCTGAAGGGAGAATATTCTAGAGGAGAGGGGCCATGGCAAAGAATGCAAGTTTCCAGGTTCTTGCTACCTAACATTCCTTTGCTAACAGGACCTGTAACACGTCCAACCTACCAGACTGAATTGGATGGGTAGAAACAACTGGGAAGAGACGGTCCCTAAGATAACTCAGCCCCAAGCCATGAAGGCTTTCAAAGTGACTAGACCAGGGGTAGGCAACCTCGGCTCTTTTATGACTCATGGACTTCAACTCCCAGAATTCCTGAGTCAGCTGACTCAGGAATTCTGGGAGTTGAAGTCCATGAGTCATAAAAGAGCCGAGGTTGCCTACCCCCGGACTAGACAATCCACGCCCTATGGGGGTCATCATTTCAGAAATATTTCTTTAGCCAAACAGAATGACCATGGGTGGGGAAAAAAGCATAGCAACTGCTAACTTCCTGCCAGCTTCCCCACTGACTTTGCTTGTGGAAATCAAGCATAAACCTTCCTTCCTTCCCCTTCCCCTTTTCTTCACAGCAGGCAGGGGCTAAGAGACTGGCTGAGAA
Organism: Vipera berus; assembly: GCF_964194415.1. Classification (NCBI taxonomy): domain Eukaryota; kingdom Metazoa; phylum Chordata; class Lepidosauria; order Squamata; family Viperidae; genus Vipera; species Vipera berus. Next base: position 20,222,098 of record NC_138208.1, on the reverse strand, counting down.
ACTGTCATGAAACATTGAAAATGAAGACTATGACTGCAGCAACAATGTAGCATCATCCAGTAGTACTGAAACAATTTCCCCAAATTTCATTCTCTTGAAAGTCCTGGGTCATGGATTTTGCACACATTCTGTAAGTTAGAAATGAACCTTTATTGTCAAAGTACAACCATGTATACACTGAGATTGGCTGAGCCTCCCTTCGTGCCCCCACCCCCAACTTACAGTGACAGAAACCCTCCATCTTGTTACACCATGTGAGCTAATTGCACAACACACCAGCCTCGCAAGTCAATCATGCATAAAGTTTATAAAATTATATCCCGTTCAAAAGCCTAACAGCCCATGGATAAAAGCTGTTCTTCAGCCTGTTGGTACAGCTGGCTATACTCTTATATCTCCTACCCAATGGTAGGAGAGTAAAGAGATGCCGTCCAGGGTGTGAGTCATCCCTGAGAATTTTTCTCACTCTTCCAAGGCAGCGAGCCCTGGCGATGTCATCCAGTGGTGTCAGGAGACAGCCCACAATGTCTTGTGCTGTGCTCACCACCCTCTGTAATGCTTTCCTATCCGCGGCTGTCAGACCAGCATAACCAAACCACAATACAGTACGAGAGGACACTCTCTATAGTAGACCGGTAAAAGAGAGTCATTAGCCGTTGTTCTAGTCTATTTGAGGTATCTTGACTAAAAAGTTATTTCCCTATGATGCACCATTTCACCCAGTTAAAGGTCATGACAATGATATTGTTAGTAATATATAGATAATAGCACCCTGAATTGCATCTGGAAACACACTGGTAACTATTGCAGCTCATGAAGCAATTGTGTTACAGTGTGTCAAATATCCAATACCCTTTACTTCCTACTTCCTGTGTACCTTCTGAATGTTCTTCATGGGCAGCCCCATGTACAGCACATTGCAGTAGTCCAGTGTTTTTCAACCACTGTTCCGCGGCACACTAGTGTGCCGCGAGATGTTGCCTGGTGTGCCGTGGGAAAAATTGAAAAGTAATTATAAAATACTTTCTTTGTGTTTATTTGATTCCTATTCAAGAGAATTACTTTATATATAGTCAATATAGGCACAGAGTTAAATTTTTTAACATTTTCTAATGGTGGAGTGCCTTGTGATTTTTTTTCATGAAACAAGTGTGCCTTTGCCCGAAAAAGGTTGAAAAACACTGGAGTAGTCAATACAAGAGCTAACGAGACCATGAATGACTATGAACAAAGCCTACCAAACCAAGAAAGCTTCAACTGACACATCACTCTATTGTGTGCAAACGCCCTCCTGTATATGATCCACAACTTTCAGCGAAGAGGTCTGCATCCTTCAGTGGATTTATTCATAATTAGTGATAATTATGTACATATAATCCAAAAGTAACTAAAAACTCTGTAGTCATCTGTTAATCTCCTTCCTGGAGAATCAAAAGGGAAGAAAATGGTTCTAAAATTATCTGACTCATTCTAGCATAGCAATGTTTATTGTTTCAACCTTCTTGTCAAAGAACAGTAAAAATAATTCCCCAAATAAGTCAGTAATTAAAAGGTCCAACACAACATACAGCTTATTTTCTTGCTACTTCAAACAAAGGGGTTTGGTTTTTTTTTTTAAAAAAAATCTGATTTTCTACTTTAAAAACAATTATATAGCATTCTCCTCCTTTGCTAATGATGTTGTAGTCTTAGTTGATATCCTTTGCCATCAGACTGTACTTTTACTTTAAGACAGAATTTATAAATGTCATTGGTGCATGTTGTGGTGGTGGTGGTGGTGGTTAATCTTCAATTTGATTCATAATCTGGGACTGGTAAAAATTTAACAGTTCAAGTTGTTGTCGTTAGCATATGGCATTGTTACAAGAGCCAGGTGATCACAAGGCAATTGCCGAGTAATAGTTTGGCTTGCCTAGATACCAGCACTGTTGGAAGATCCACTTGCATGCTTCCCAAGATGCATCACAGGACAGCAAGCTGGCTTCGCACCAGAGAGAAAGATGAGTGGCTCTTCCTACAGCATCACCCAAGACCCCCTCCCTTCCCAGAGAACCTGCCTGGCAAATGGACACCATAACCAGGAAGGTTCAGAGCTGTCATCTGACTGCCTGCACAGAGCACCAACTCATCGCCCCACCAAAGTGGTACCTATCTATCTACTTGCACAGAACATGCTTTCAGACTGTAGATGGACAAACCCTGAAGCAAGTGACAGGAGCTTACCCTGCCACACAGCGCTAGGCTTGAAATGCCAGAGCTGAGACCATTTCCAGCATCATTAAGTCACTGAGCCACCTCCCATTTCCTGTTTCCAAATGCAGATTAGAAAATCATTCTGCTTTAGGTACATCATTTTGTTGTAACTTCTAAATGTCGCAATATTGACAATTGCAACGGGAAACAGAAACTATTTCTTTAGGGTGAGTCACAGATTACTGACCACCCATCTCTGCCCATACTTAAATCAGGAACAAATAGAAATATTCAGAATATTAAGACCAGTCCTCCAAGAATATTATCTAAACCTTATTACATGTCTTGGTTCTCTAGCTGCGCATTGTTAGAAGTTGCACTGTATAATCACATTTCAAAATGTTGATTTATTAGATTGTCCTGCCAAGAAGATTTGACATAACTGAAATTATCATTTTTGAAATCTTCTTGAGTTGCATTTGGGGCTCTCTTCCTCAAACTATTTAGGCTACGTATTTTAAGGCTATGTAAACTGTTCGAAGAGTCAAAGGTGTTTCGGAAGGTTTGAGGGTACGAGCATAGTTCCTGTGTGCAGCAGCATTTTTTTCTCCCAGGATCAAATGGCTGCTGAGCAATTCTGGAGGAGCCTTGTTTATACCCCTGCATACTTTGCAGAATATCTCCCTTCTCCACCACTAAAAACTGGTCTTTCCTCTTCTCTCTGCTTGGTTTATTTCCAACGTACATGCAATGGATCATTTAAACTTTAAGCAATAAAAAATGGGTACAATGTCCACAGCATGGCTGAGCAGAGGAAAAGGGACCAAGTCATATTAGCTCTTCACACCACACTGCAATTCACCTCCATACACCCTCTGAAAAGCAGTGAACAAGAAGTGATTATTATACGATAGCTCTTTTGTTGACCCCAGACTTAAGGCTAGAAACACCTAGGTCAGGGGTATACAACCTTGGCAACTTTTAAGATCTGTGGACTTCAACTCCCAAAATATGGGAGTTGAAATCCACAAGTCTTAAAGTTGCCACGGTTGGACAGCCCTGACCTCGATAAAAGAAGTAGTTCTGACTCAGAGTGTGAAAAAGCAATGGAAGCTCAAGCAATCCTTTTCTGTAGGAATTTCAGAAAAAGTTGGAAAATTTAAACTTGTACAAGTTTACGCTATTTACAGCTGCGTGCCAATGCTGTGCATACTTATTTCAAAAGGCACCTCTTGAAGAAGCTACGAAAAGAATTCTACAGTTGATTTCATGCTGTAGACTTAACACCAGCCACAGTTGCAGCCGATTATAAAAGCAGAAAAGGTATGGTTTGAATCTCTTCGTGATGAATTATCTCATACAACCAAAACAAGTGGACTTTATCATAGAGGAACACACACCTGCTTTATAGCTTGCTGAAGCTTCTCCAGATTGATTTCTTTGGCTTCCTTTAGCAAAGTTCTTTCATCCATTTTTAACATAGAAACTCTATATTGGCACAGCTCAACCACGACCACATCAGGCTGAACCTCCTGTATTGTCTGCAAGAGATGGATTCAGGCTCAAACCTACAGACAAAATTAAAAAGAACCAACCTGCAACGTTCTATACTAGCGTGCTGAATAGCCTCATCACAGACATCTTTAAAAATGCAATGGAGTATAAATGCTTGTGTTCTGTTTTCAAAATTTTACAAGTTTAAAATAATTACATTATTAAAGTGATTTAAATAATTTAAATAATCTTTTTTTAAAAAATAACTTTTTAAAAAATACTAGTTTTTTCTAGTATTCTTATAGAAGTCATCAAAAGAAATAGATGACAACACTTCTTTTTACGTAAAGAAAAGAATTCTATTTTTTTTCTCATCAGGATTTTTGTCCTAAGAAGGTTGTCACACACTCCATTCTTCCTTTAAACCTTCAAAGTTGTATTAAATCCACAAAGAGATCCTCAAACTATATACTCATAGATTATGTATTTACATTACAAAATGGTTTGATAGAAACTTGAAACAAAGGTACATTCAATCATTTTACAAAGATCTTCAAGATTTCATAGAAGATGATCTATTAAAAAACCCCACTGCCAATTTCAATAATTACCTTTACCACATCTTTTTTGCTGCTATCGCTGAAGTGGGCAGTGCCAACGACATAAACTTTGGAGCCCTCTTCAGTTGCAAATTCCGTCACAGTGCTTGGAAGGCTGGGCTTCTTCTGTCTCTTCTTCATCTTCATCTCCAGAAGTATTTTTAATGCATCTGCATCAGCTTTGCGTATGAAAACAGTGACATTCATTTCAAAATTCAAATATTCAACGGCGACCTTTCACAATCCTATCATCTATGCAATGGAAGTGACTAGGCTAGGCTAAGTTTACTAGACTAAGTTTACTAGTCCAACCTCCATTTTGGGTTGTGAACTTTAGGGACAAAATCAGCAAGGCTTCAGAATGTATACCTAAAACCTCTTTACACCATTCACTCTTTTTGAGCCCCAGTTTGGATCTGTTTGGAAAAGCCTTAGGATCCTCCCCTGTTGCTTCATTGCCATTGGGGGGGAAAAGAACTGTGTTAAGGGATTCCAGCTGATTCACAGATGTAATACAGTTCTTTGCAATCCAATTTTTTTGCACGTCAACAATAAAAAGTCGTACCAAAGACAAAATGATTCAGATTTGTCATACTCTATTCCAAATCACTAAATTGGAGAGTTGTTTTTTGCACAGGCAATTTTTCATAGAACACTCACAATTTAAATATCATCAAACAAGCTAAGCAGCTTGCCCACAAGAATTAACATGTTTTACTCCTCTAGCCATTAAATCAGAAAGAAGAATACCATAGTTATCTGTAATATAAGATCTCTGTTTAGGAGGACATTATAAATATAAAAGTCCTATTTACATCAGCTTTCCTCTAAATGCAAAAACTTTGCAAATAATTGCTAGCCTATCATCCTATGAGCTAACCGGCTCTTAAATAATCAGAATTAGCAATGCTCTATTGCTAATTCTAACACAATTTTGGAATTCTTACAGCTGCTACTGTACTAAACTAGCCAGTTTAAGAATTCATTGTTGATAAAAACTGTCTTGTCATTTAGGGTATTTTTAGATACAAATATTCTATTTCATCAAAATAGATCCAAAAACCAGATTACTGAAAGCAACAGCTTCAAAGACAAAGCAAAACTAATGGGAACTACTGTCCATTAAATTCTATTTTTCTAATAGCTTCCTCCTAACACATTATTCTAAGTGTCTCTACCATTAAGTTATTTTAAGCAAATAATATATTACAAAGGTCTCAGCCAATCCTGCAGTAACAGGTTTTGGGGTTTTTTTTAACCAAAGGAAGTTATAAAAATGGTGAATATCTGTAGCTCCAGCATAGGATAAGTGTGAAGGTTTGTTCTCCGAGCTTGTGGGTTGGTTTCTGAATGTTTCATAACCAGGCTAGGTAACATCTTGCAGGGGTAGGCAACCTTGGCTCTTTTATGACTCGTGGACTTCAACTCCCAGAATTCCTGAGCCAGCATAGCTGGCTCAGGAATTCTGGGAGTTGAAGTCCACGAGTCATAAAAGAGCTAAGGTTGCCTACCCCTGGTTAAGGGGATGTCAGTGTTCTTCTGTCTGAAGAACAATGACGTCCCGTAAACTCTGCTGAAGATGTTACCTAGCCTGGTTACGAAACATTCAGAAACCAACCCACAAGCTCGGAGAATGAACCTTCACCCTGAGTTATAAAAATAGAAATATGTTGTGCACATGGAAGCCTCTAGAACACATAGCTCTACAAGAACAAAATGAGGTGGTTCATTCTACCTTGGTCAATATGCCATCTATTCTGATACATGTGTAGGTTAATCCAAAGTGGGAGTCTTTCTAACGCATCAAGCTCTGACTCTTTAGGCTACAGCAGTTGCAAACATCTGAGAAGCCCTAACTCTAATCAAAACTGCTAACAGCTTTGAAACAAAAGCAAACTGGCTTTCCAATAGGATAAAACATACAAATATTTGATGCAATATCTGAAGCATCTTCTGGTCCATCGCCTTCTGCATTAGGTAAGGGTTCTGGTTCTGCAGCAGCCTGTACGGAATGAAAACAAAGAATGCAGGCTTTTTTTAATTATTATTTTTTTACATTCTAGTTTACACCACTCAAATTCATTCGCTATTGTTATTGGTTGTAAGTTAAGAAACAAGTTAACTTACGACTTCAATTATTCTACTGCTTGGAAACAGGCTGTAGTTGAAAAACACAGGCAATTCCAAGTGTATATGGATAGTTACAATGACCTTACAAATTATAATGAAGTGACCTCGAATTATGGTTGTGGTGATCATTAAGGGATCATTGCGTGACTGCGCCCGATTTTACAAGCCATCTTTTTCCCTCACGGTTGTTAAATGAACACAGTGATTGTTACGCGAACCCATTGTGTGCAGTGGATATTTTTTTGCCAGAAACCAGAAGTAAAGCCAATTTCTGGCAAGAAATGACGTAAATCGTGATCATGTGGCCACAGGACTCTGCCAACGGCTATAAATATGGTTTGATGGCCATGTAACATAAATGCGATCACATGACTATGGTGGTGGTGGGCAGTCATTGGATCTTTGAAAATAACCCATAAATCGCATGGAGGAGGTTAGGTGAAAATCTGAATAGTCCTAAGTGACTCGTCATAAGTGGAGGACTACCTGTAGAGCACCTATCTGAAAGCAACAATACTGTAACATATTAATAATTAGCCATAAATGTATTGGCAATGGAGGCAAGTGAGCTTTTTCTTCCTTTTAGAGACTAATGGTTTTAAAGGGATGGTTGTCAATCTTTCATGTAAATGCATTTTGGGCTACTTGCCACAAACAATTTGCTGGATGGAGCTCAAGCACACCCTGTCCTCTCCATGTAAAACAACAGGCAAGGATATAATCCTATTTCCTTAAGGCAAGTCAATGATAAATAAAGTAGCTGTATTAAGGGGGTTCTGTTAAAAATAAGATTTATACCCATCTTTTTATTCAAACGAATGCTCAAGGTTTAATAACAAATCCAGAGTGGCAGTATATAATCCTACAGCTCTCAGGGTGGAAGGAAGATCTATTGGGGGTTTTGCTGTCACAATGTTACTTTGGTAATTTATAGTGCATTGCAGGGCAAGTATACACAAGAGTGTAGCCTCTGATACCAGATTTTCAAGGCCTAGTAGATGGATAACCTTATCTTTAGATCAGTCAATCAGTCTAACCTAGCCTTCCCCAGGTTAGTGCCTTTGACTCTGCCTGCTGGGAGTTGTGAAAGTTTAAATTCAACACATCTGCAGCTTATCAGCTTAGCTTCCATCTTCTGCTTGCTTGCACACTGCACACACCACAAATATCTGCTAAACATACCAGCAGAAGTACTTCTCCCAGCTACATACCATATTGTAATTTGCAAATTTACCTCTTGCTGTTGATCCCCCTCCATCGCTGGAATGTCCCTTCTTCTTACCAATCAAATAAGATCTACAGAAAAGACAAGGCAAGCTGTCAGGACACTGTACTGACAAAGTTTAAAGTGTCTAATCAAAAAGTACCAGTTCAAGTCACTAATTAGGGCAAATCATAAATGTCTGCTTAAACCAAGAGTATATCAATCCTGCCCAAAAGATATTCAAGAAGTATGAAAGACTGCCTGTGACATTGGCTTGATTTCTCTCATAGATATTGGGGTGGGGGGGTTGAATCAGTGTTGATTCCAGGCAACCTCTTGGACAGATCTCTTCAGTTTTCTAAGCAAGATTTCAGAGGTGGTTTGCCATTGCCTGCTTGCTAGGACTGAGAGAGTGCCTGGCCCAAGATCACTCAGCTGGCCATGTGTCTAAGAGGTGACTAGAACTCACTGTCTCCCAGCTTCTAGCCCAGTGCCTTAACCACTGCACCAGACTAGATCTCAATAAGGACAATGTTTATTAGTTTATGCAAAATGTGAAGGAAAACAAAACGTAAAAAAGGCAGCCTGAGGTTGAATATTTACCTAGCAAGGTACAGTATATTAAGCTTAGTCAGATGTACACAAACCAGTCTGCAATTATTCTCCTCACCCATGTAGAGATTAAAGTTGATGAACGTGATGGACACGTGCAGAAACTCTTGCCTATTCAGAGAAGACTGAAACATTTTTTAAGTCCTGAACAACCTGATAATGTTTGGAACTCTCTCAAGCATCACCTCCCTAACTCACAAGTATAAGGAAAGGAGGTACAGAGCAGAGTTGCAAGATTCTGCTATTATGCCAATCTCTTACAGGTAGACTTGACTTATGACTGTCTTACAATTATAAAGGTCTCAGAGAAGTCCACAAAGCCCATAAAGTCATTGCCATAAAGCACTTCCAGTCATTGCCAAAATGTTACACCATCATCCCAGTCACATGATCATAATCGGGGTGTTTGGTAACCTGTTCACACTTACAGTCGGCTGCCAGGTGCCCCCATGTGATTGCCATTATTTCTGCCAGCTTCCCCAGAGGGTCAATGGGGAAGCCACCAGGGAAGGTTACAAACTGCTGCCACCTATTAAGAGGTCTCCCATTCATCTCTGGGGGCTGGCTGAAAGAGCTGCCTGACAAGGGGACTGAACCTCTTTGATGGGATGCAGAAATGTGAAGATTTCAGCTCTGCTCTAGTACCTTGCCAAAGCTGAAATCCTTCGGCAGGCAGTTCTTTCAGCCAGTTCCCAGAGTTAAGAGGGACCCAAAATCCAAGCAGAAAGCAGAGAGGCAGCACATTAAGGTAAAGAGCACAGGGTGTCTCAACCATGTAGGGGAGGCCCAGCACAGACCACGAATAAGTTTTTCTTCACTCAGGGGCTGAAAATCCTGTTTGGATTTCCACAGGGAAGATTTTCAGCTCCTGAATAGAAAGCAGCATGGTAAGGAGCACAAGGTGCTCAGAGGAGAGAAACCCCTGGGAAACCTGGTAAAGGTTGCACATTAGTGTCTTTTCACTCTTCACTCACAAAATATGCCTGGATTTTGGCAGGGAAGATTTTCAGCTCCTGATCAGAGCCTCTCAGGATTCCCATTCCCCCCACCCGCCCAAGGCTCCTTATATGGAATTCTGTCCACTTAATGAGCTGTGAGATCATTTAACAAGTATAACCTGGAGTGCTGGGACTGCGGTCATTGAACAAAGCAATCATGTGGGCATCTCACTTAACCACTTGTTCAATGACCAAGATTCTGACCTCAGTTGCGGTTGTAAATCAAGGACCACCTATATTATGATTATCATCATTATTTTTGTAATTTTAGCCTTCCTGTGGAATTGGTTTCATAGTCTGGCCTAACCAATGGGGCTGACATCTGCTTTCTTCCCAAAATCAAACTCTCCAGTTAAAATCACAAGGTTTAAACAATGAAATCCTATCCCCAGTATTTTCTCACAAAAATGTGCAAAGCATAAACTAAAAATGTATCTGCTGAAGTGGCTACAGTCCACAAAATTCTATATTACCTTAAATGTGTTTAGCCTTCAGATGCTGCAAAATTATTTGCTCTTTCTGCAAATAAAGACCAACAACATGGCTATTTCTTTCAAAGTTAAAAATCTGGAAAGCACTCAGAGAAATTAACTACGTAATTATTTCAGCAAGTCCTTTAAAGCCCAGCAATTTATCACAGGAGACCAGATAGCGTACTGCTATCCTATGAATGCTGCTGCTGCTGCTGCTGGTGGGGAAGTAACATTCATAAATGGAAGAAAAAGAATGGATATGGACTTTGACAGCAAATCCACGATTTCCACTCCCATTGTATTCAATACAATGCTACTTCCAGCTCCTTTGTTCAGATGACTTAATGTAACAGTGCATCGGGAGTTGAGGATAGATAGCATAGCAAACACTAAAGTTATATACACTACTTCTAGTATTTTTGCCATATGGGCCAAAAAGTTTGAATTTGACTGAATTACAAACAGCTGCACTATAAAGTCATTAGAATGGACTTCAAAAGGAAAATGAATCCTTCAAAAATAATTATAAAGATTCTGTATGAAAGTTGCATTAGGAAGAAACCTTTTCCAAGATTAAAAAATTCTATCAGATTTACCTTTAGTACTAATTGTACAGAAATTTAAACAATATCACTAATAGCATATCAAATGTCCAAACTCGTTTGTAAGATGATGTGCCATAGAGTAGAAATTAACAATACAGAAGAAAAAGACACAGCTTTTTCTTAGAGATACAATTTTTTTTCATTTAATTACTCACATTTATATTCATACTTAAATCAGAAATGTTACTGAATGGCCCTGTGCTGAAAGGCATAACATTATGAATAATACTATTTTTAGATCTGCTCTATTCCAAATGCTAATTTCCAATGTCCCGGAACTTACTGAATAAATCTGTACAGACACCCAATAATTCTAAAATTATAAATAATAAATTGCAAATAATAATGTGCAAATGGGCATTAAGTGTGACTAGGAGCCCGCAAAGGAAGAAGCCTAAATTTTCACTATAGATTTGTCTAATTTCAGCCCTCTGAATTTCACTTTATGCATGTTTGGGCACACCCACTCTTTTCTTTATTTGGCCTTTATGGAACTAAAAAGTAGTATTTAATAAGTACTTGATGGAAGAAGTTAAGTTATTAACTGTGGCCTGCAAATCTGACAGACTGAAGTATAATTTTAGCTAAACAATTCACACTTATACTGTGCCTTTACAGCAACAGAGAATCAGTCAATATGTGATCATCCACCACTGGCTTTCTAAGGCTGGACACCTTTGAAAGTAGCAATCTGCTATTCTGTTTATTTATAAATATACTCCAATTCCCTAACTGTACATGGTCTATAATAAACTGTATCATAAAAATCAAACTTAACTCATGCCTCTTCAATAACATTTTTTATAACTCATTAAATCATATTGCTAAAAAGCAGAAAACTACTGCAAAATTCAGTTTATCAATTTCCATGACTTCATCCTATCATTTGCTTATATGCCATTCTAATACGTTATTTTTATTTTAACACTACAATTCCACCTGATCTAATTGTCTATCTGCAAATTTGGCTTTAGCATCATTTCTCTTTGCATAAAACATCCATGCTACAGTTACCGTATATTTCATTATGAAATTGGACTCTTTCCAATTGTTATTTCCCAGTATTTCTGTCAGCAAATTGTTTTATACTGACATTGTCAACAATAAGCAGAATACTCCTCATTCATCTTATTTATAATTTTAATGTCTGACCAAGTTCTGAATCACTTTCTATTTTTTTTAATATACTGAACCAGAGAAAATCTCATTTTCCTTTGTCTCCAGAGAAATATCTGAATCTACTTAAAGTTACTTTAATTGATTCACATTTGAATTTTCTTTTACACCAATCTATACAAACTCCTTTTATTATTACTTTTTCAGATTCTGGCCTAGTCTATTGCAGCTAATTTGTTTTAACGTATTTCAGTTGAGTTTGAAAGTTTTTAGTATCTATTTTTTTCTAAGTCAGTAGACTGATTCATCTAGAAAAGGATTATTTTGTTTTAAATTTTCAATTGTTAAAATGTAATTGCCTTAAGAAATGGTCTGGTATAGGGGTAAAGGCATTGGCTAGGAACATAGTCAAATTCACCCTCAGACACTGAAACTCACTTTGGGACAATCACACTCACTTATTGTTGGGGGGGGAGGAAGAAGATAGTATTTGCAGACTGTTTTGAGCTCCAGGAGGAAATATTTGTCTAACAAATGAATGGGTAAATAAATGCTATCCCCAGTGATAAAAAGTGATAATAATTGGCATATTTCTGTAAAGATCTCATATTCCCAATCAATTTGAAATCAGTTTGGTACTTGAGATTCTACTTGCTCTCTTTTACCACCCATGAAATAGATGACTGTACTCCAAGGATTTTCAAAACAAATGAAGTAAAATATTCTTCCAGATAATTATTTTTAAAATAAACTTAGTAGTCCACTATTTTCAGCTTTTCCAGAAAAATAATTATCACGGTGCTTTGGAATTGATCAAGTTAAATCAAATAAGAGAAAACAGAAACTGCTGGTATTTTTGATCAATGAAAACAATAATGGTATACTCTTTTGTTATTATAGACTGCAAAATACTAACCTGCTTTGACTTTCTTTTATTTTACTATATAGCCAATGGATAGATCTTAGTGCACATTCCACTTTAGTGACAGGAACATTTAGCTTTTAAATCAATTTTCTGAGGCATTAAGTCATCCCAAAACATAAAAACACCTGACTGTTCCACCATTCATTCTGGAGTCAAGACAGTGAACAATCAAGAGCCCAAAGTTCACTTCCAGGACCAAGAAATAATTGGATGCTGGAATTTGTACCCAGTCAAACTAGCTCATCTTTCAGGAGTTTATGCAATCATTTGATATGTTGTTCAGTCACCATGAAACCTGTTAGACTACAATTCAACTTAAGTAACTTCTAAGTTACTTAAGGAAAGAATTGTTACTTCAAAAATACAAATATAGTAAGCTCACCAGATGTACAAGAGGGAACTAAATGCTTCATTTTGATAATGCATAGTCACAAGAGTCAACTCTGGTTCCTTAAATGCAGGGGAAAAACATGTATATCTGATGTGTTAAAACCATCCTCCCCAACTTGGTGATGACTACTGGTCAGGAATGATGGGAGTTGTAGTTCTCACAAATCTGGAGAGCACAAGATTCGAGAAAAAGGATCGCAACGTACCCACTATACAACATACATGAATTTCCAGGAGGTGATAATAAACTAAAAAAATAAACACCCCTTTTCCCCAATTCTTAAGCCAAAGAGTTTTGTACCTCTTTTATAAATCTGAAAACTTTTCCAAAAGTTCATATACTATTTGATTAAACAGGCCAACCTGCAAACTACCTAGTTCCAAGTAAATTTCCAGTGGTTACAGTTGACTCACATCCCTGCAATGAGGGGATAAATGTGTTTTCGGTCTTTTAAGTGAGACCATAGCTAGATCAGATTTACTGGAACTGGCACAGGATATCAAATACATATCAAACATCTTGGTGCAGAAATGTGCAATATATAAGTTTTGGGCATAACAAAGGAAAGTCAAAACTCAAAATGAGATTCACATGGGAATGCTTGACGTGTCCTGCTGACGTGTATCTAACCTTGTTTTAAGCTACTGGATTTTAGTTTTAGTATAACATTCATGAAATAGAACATGGGCATATAGACAATTTGATACACACAAACACATATACACACACCGGCTATATACACACATATAATTAAAATGCCACATTAAAATATTTTATATACTATCATGCCACTGCATCAATTATTCAAATAATTCCAAAACAAGCCTCTGTTATTAGAATAGAAAAGTTATTTCAGTAAGGGAATCAATCCTTGTATTTTTTGGAACATATTAATAGCAATATGAATTTAAATGCATATTCTCTTACAATCTGAATTTTGCTCCAATTTAATTTCTGGCTGAATGGTGTCTTTCTTCATTAAAAATGCTATTACTACAGGGCAAAAGTAATTACACACATCATTCCACCAACGAAAACTACAAAAGTGTGCTGCAGCCTATTATTAGCAAGCAATCTAAATTGCTTTTCCAGTTTCTACAAAATAACACCTATTTGGCAAGAGCTAAGAATAGACAAAGTCCCTTTACACCGTCACACATTATAATATTGTCATTTTCTATCTTTGCGGGAAAAACAGAAAAGTTTTATTCGATCCCCAGCACCATATGCCACTTGCTGGGTTCCTTTGCACAACTTTCCAATTAGGCTGCCTCGTGGGAAAACCCCTGAAGAGACTTTTGCCTAGATACGTTGGGAGATGCTAGGAAGGAGGGGAAAAAAAAGTTTAAAGGTACAACAAAGCAGACATCCCATTAAAACTAATACACAATATAAAGCAAGCCCACTTGTTCACAAACTTCCACCAGATATTTTTTTTTTAAAAAATAATAATTTCACACCTTCCGCTCTTCTCTCCCCCCACCCCCCAACTTGGCATTTGGCCATTTTGGAGAAAGGACGGTGGGGAGGGTGCCTGAAAATTAAACCGACATTGTCCCTACTGCAGTCAAAACCTTGCCAACGACAAGCCGGAGACACACCAGGAGAGACTCGGCCAACTCCGTACTGCTCCAAGCAAAAATTAAGCAGGAAATACTAACTACCTCGCCCCTTACTTACTTTCCAAGCTATGCCGCTCCCCGACAAGGGAGAAACCTTGTGCGTACGAACCACCAGCTGAAACTCAAAGCGGTTCCGGGACCAAACTTAGAAAAGAAAAAGTCCCCAAAGGGAAAAACGAGTCCTCCGGGGACTCGCGGCAGATTAGCCTGACAACACGTTGTATTAGTCATTCATATGGGAGGTGGAGGGAGGGGGGGGGAAGAAAGTGCGCCGCTTTGCATTCTGGTAGCTGTAGTTCAGCCTCGCTTCCTGCTCCTCTCCTCTGCACGGCAAAGGGCGGAGATTGGAACGGCCAACTACAACTCCCGAGGTGCAGAGCAAGGCGCATGTGCGCTGACTCTAGGTGCGGAGAGTGGTCCGCTTTCGTGTTGGGAGTTTCTCCGTGGGGGGGTTTCTGCACGGGTGGCGATGCGTTCTGCGAGCTGCAACTTTATTTATTGAATTCAATCTGTAGAGCCGCCCATCTCTGGTTTTAGGAGCTTTTCTCGGCTATCAACGTCTGTAGAGGATTGTTGGGAAAAGTAGTGTTTTCTAAGCTTAGCGAGTTGTAAGATATACGGATTTCAACTTCCACAATTCCCCAGCAAGTCTTCTGGCTGAAGTGTTCTGGGAGCTGAAGTCCACACATCTTAAAGTTGGTAAGGTTGAGTAACACTGGGGTAAAACCATGGGATACTTCTGCTCCTTGGTCTCCCTAGATTCTGTTAAATCAGTGGAATTTGCTTGTTCTGCAAAACTGGACAACCGCTGGATAGAAGCAGGAGGCTATAACTTTCTTTATCTCTTTGCTGCTTTTTAGCACTCTTGGATTTTTGCATGTCAGATCTGGAAGTGATAAGTTTGGGTGTTTTTTTTTAAAAGAAGGCGGGTAAGATTATATGTGTCCAACAGGAAATGTAAGATGTAATCCTAGGCTCAGATTCCATTGAGCTAAAACTTTCTAAGCCATTTTGGATATTAAAAACCCAAAATGGAGACGAGAGTCTCCATTCAAGACTAAGACATACATGGTGATAGATGACTTCCACTTATCACTAAACTCCTGAGAAGAGAGTTTTGTATGTCCTTCTGGAGGAAGAGGGAGTGACATCAACAGGCCAGACAGAAATGGGATGTGAGAGATGGAATGCAGCTGCTTAGGTTCCTGTAAGACATTTTCCCCATCCTCCCCCCCCCCACTTTCTTTCAAAACTACATCTAAATATGGTGGTGCTATAATTTTAGGTGCATTTGTTGTTTTCTCCTTCCAAGTAAGAACCCGGGTTAGAACAGGGTTTCCCTGCTTTGGGAAGTTACTGGTCCATTTGCAGTTTTGAGAGGACTCTTGGCAAACAATTGTCTTGATGGCCAATCCACCCACACTGGAAGCCAAAGAACTGAGCTGCAGTCACCCACCATTGTAGTTTCCAAAGTTTCTGAGTTTTATGTGGCACTTACAAGGATTGTTGGAAAGCTTGGTGTTGATGCTTTACAGCATGCTTTGTCTCATGGTCATTTTTGGGTTTGGGTTTTTAATTAAAAGGCTTTTAAAAGCTCATGTTAGGTAAGTTTCTGGGGAGGTGACAAGAAATGCCATATCAAGGACAGTGTCATTTCCAGGTATCAAGTGGAATCATCTGGTCTCATGAAATAAAAATACAAATATCCCATTTTAACTCGTATCATTCCAGTGTTTTCTTGCAGCATAAAATCAGTGTTTTGTTTTTTTTAATAACAAGGACAGGCTAAAGAACTCACAGCATAGCAAATGCAAATGAAGATCTCTGCAGTTCAGAACAGATGCTGGCTGCAGAGAGTAGTAAGATGGGAAGAAATGTGAGGAATGATAAAGCAAAAAGGGATGTGAGTTAACTGCTCAAACAGTTCTGATGTCTGGCAATCCTATCTTAGGAGACTCCCTCCATCTGCCCCACCTGCAAGGAATTCTGGGATTTCTGGGTTTTAAGGTAGGACAGTCGATTCTAGGCAGGGGAGGATAGATACAAAGCTAGAACAACATGCAGAATAACAGAAGACATTTGGGGCAGAATAGGAACCAAGGATTAAGAATGCTGGGTTACCGTAAGGCATGGATTGTTGATGGTAGAGAAAAACAAGAAGAGGAACAAGAGTTATTAGAGCTACTGTGTGTCAAACTGGTAGAATGAAATGCCTCTTGTCCTAATCCCTGGGAGATCTTTTTAGGGATCTGTAAACATGCTGAGCGTCTATATCAGACTTGTCAAACACAAGGCCCGGGGGCCGGATCCGGCCCGCGAAGTGGTTTCATGTGGCCCGCGAAGCCATCCTGGAAACGGTGAGGGAACGGCCCCCACTGCCTTGGCCCTGGCCCAGAGACCCTCCTCTTGCCAGAGACCCTCAGATCTGTCCCACTCCTGCCCAGGCCCCCATAGGCACCCTTGATGCAAACGATGTAGAGCTGGCCATGCCCACCCAGTAGGCCACACCCACCCTGGCCATACCCACCCGGCCCCCTGAGGGCAACCGCAATGCTGATGCAGCCCTCAATGAAATTGAGTTTGACACCCCTGGTCTATATGGAAAGAGAGATATACTGTTCAATAGTCTCTAAAATTACAGTATAATAAAAAAGGACCTCAAGACCTGATTCTGCCAGACGTCTTGGGGCCCCAAGAGGAGAGCATCATACTGGAGGCGGTTGATGAATTAAGAGGCAATCCCCTCTCCCCACTTTCTGTGCATCCTGCCCCCCCTCTTTTTACTATTCTTTTTTTATTATAATTTCCATTACTAAGTTTTTATAGTTACAAATCTTTAGTGCTTAAAAAACAAGGTGTTGTCTGGGTCCACATATTTAACATTAATTGTAATACAACTTCCATTCCTACTCTCTCTTCCGTCTTCCTAGCCATTTGTAAAAAATTATCCTATGTTTGAAAATATTCTGCATCTTTCCCTTTCATTTGCAATGTAAGCCTATCCATTTTCGCACAGTCCAAATTTTTTCTAATTATGTCTACTTCCATTGGTATTTCTTCATTTTTCCAATACTGTGCAAATGTAATTCTTGCTGCTGTTAGTTAATACATGTAATATTAAATATATACATTTTTGTCATAGTTCTCTGTAATTATACCTAGAAGTAGTAGTTCTGGCTTAAGATTTAAATGTTTTTTAACATTTTCTCTAACGACATGTGTATTTTTGACCAAATTCTTTTAGCTTTAGGGCATATCCACCAGAGGTGATAGTATGTGCCTGGCTTTTGCCTACATTTCCAACAATTACTAGACATGTTTTTAAACATTTTTGCTAATCTTGCAGATGGTAAATGCCCTCTATAAAACATTTTATATACATTTTCTTTATAGGTAGCTGCCCTTGTTATTTTATAGTTTCTTTCCCACAAGTTTTGCCATTTTTCTAATTCTACGTTATGCCCAAAGTTTTTTGCCCAAGTTATCATTGTTTCTTTGACTTGTTCATCTTCCATCTTTAAGCTTAACAAAAATTTATAGAGTTTCTTAATCAGTTTTTCATCTGATGACAATAATATCTGGTCAAACTGTTTGATCTTTATAAAAAACATATGTTTTAGCATCTTTTTCGTATCTCATTTGCATTTGCAAGTGTGGCCACCATGATAGCTCAATGCCCTGTTCTTCCAATTCTTGTTTAGTTGGTAATTTCCCTTCAGTATTCAAAATGTCTCTTTATGTCACAAGTTTCTCATAGTTGATTAAATTTGGGTGCACAAACGTTTCCATTGTCGAAATCCATTCTGGTATTTTCATTTTTATCTTTTCCCATGTCAAAAGCAAGGCATTTCTTATATAGTGATTTTGAAAGTATTTATGGATTTTATTCTTCCCATATCATAGAAAAACATGCCATCCAAGTTATAAGTCATATCCTTTCAGTATAGTAATCTTTTGTGTCTAAGGGTTATCTACTCTTTTAACCATGTTAATATAGCTGCTTGATAATATTCCATTTTCTTTTGCTTCTTGTAACAATTTCAATCTTATTCTGGCTTTTCCCTTGCCAGATAAATTTCAAAATCAATGCATTTAACTCATCAAAAAAAATTCTCTAATTTTATAGGTATTATTTGAAATAAAAAAGTTGTTTTGGTAAAATATTCATTTTCACCGTCACTATTCTTCCCAACATTGATAATTGTAGACTTTTCCATCTTTCCAAATCTAATTTTATTTGTTTTAATAGTTTAAAATAATTATCTTTTTTTAATTGTCACATAACTTGCTGTTAGCTATATCTCCAGGTATTTAACTTTCTTAACTATCTGGAGAGCTGTTTTTTCTGACAATTCATTTCTTTGTTTATCTGTAAAGTTTTTGACTATCACTTTAGTCTTGTCTCTGTTTATTTTCAATCCTGCTACTTCTCCAAATTCTTCAATCTTTGTCAGTAATTTAGGGCTTGTCTCTTAAGGATCTTCTAATATAAATACCAAATCCTCGCTAAATGCTTGTAATTTATATTTTTCATCTTTTATCTCCATACCTTTAATTTCTGTGTCCTGTCTAATGTTTCTATTCAGCACTTCCAGAGTTAAAATAATAATGGAAATAGTCGACACCCTTGTCTTGTGCCTTTTTTAATATTAAAATTCTCTGTAAAATCTCCGTATACAATTACAAATAATTTTTATTGTTTTAGAAATATTTATCTTTTATTATTTTAATGCTTTTAATGCTGTATCAGACATGTCAAACTCGCAATGTCACGTGATGTCACGCAACGTATTGGGACGGTTTTGCCATTGACGGCAATGGGGTGGGTGCGGCTTCTGGATGATGCATCCTTCCCGCAGGCCGGCAGTTTGACGCCCCTGCTGTAAGTTGCCCAGTATCTTTTTGAAACAAGATGGGAGGCAAATAAATTTAATAAAGAAAGAAATAAAAGTGGGTCCTTTACTAATTACACATTTCATGGGGCTATGTTGGTATTAAAAATATAAACTATGTGTAACTTAAGGTTGAATTGTGGAGTCGCTGGCGCTCTCTTACCTTGGTTGTTTGCAAGCCAAGCTGAGAATATCAAGGACTCCAAACACAAATTAAAAATCCTACTAATGTTGTTTGAACCTAGAAGGGACATTATCTCTGCCTTAGTACATTTATAAAAGAGCTACAGTTCTTATCTTACGACCGATCTCTTAGCGATCATTCAAAGTTATGACACATCCCCCAAAAAGTACTTAAACCTGGTTTCAAAGGAAGTTTCTCCTTAGTTCTAGGTTGCTTCTTTCCTTGACTAGTTTCCATCCGTTGCTTCTTGTCCTGCTTTCAGGTGCTTTGGAGAATAGCTTGACTCCCTCTTCCTTGTGGCAGCCCCTGAGATATTGGAACACTGCTATCATGTCCCCTCCCCCCATCCTTCTCTTCATTAAACAAGACATGCCCAATTCCAGCAACCGTTCTTTATATGTTTTAGCCTCCAATCCTCTTATGATGTTTTTGCTTGAAACTAGCTAGTTTCTGGCCAAAATCCCTGCCCATTGTGGATAATGGGTTCACTTAGTGACCACAGTGATTCACTTAACTACCACCACAAAAAAGTCATACATTCAAATCAGTCACATGATGACCCTCTTAACGACTGGTATGACTTGCAGTCTTAATTCCAAGCTCAATTACAGTTGTCAGTCAAGGGCTACGTATATTTCAAACTAATAATAAAAATACTTAACAATGTGCTAGTCATATGATGTATACTATGTAAGAAACACATTAATTTGTCAACAAGGGAAGGACTGGTTCCACATAAGGCAAGTCTATTGATCTGTCATGTATCTGTATACTTTTCTTAACCAAGGACAAATTCCTAGTTATATTTTCACAAATTTAAAGTACTAGTGTCTAGCTCCATATAATGTTTTTGATAGAAACATTTAGTATCTGGACCAGGAGAAGGAGGACATGTTCTGATAGAGTGATCCAATACAGCCAGAGTTTAGGTCTTTATTTGCTTACACACAATACACAGAATCTTACCAGACTAAACACTTAAAAAGGTAAAGGTAAAGGTTCCCCCGCACATGTGTGCTAGTTGTTTCCAACTCTAGGGGCCAGTGCTCATCTCTGTTTCAAAGCCGAAGAGCAAGCGCTTGTCCGAGGACGTCTCCATGGTCATGTGGCCGGCATGACTAGACGCCAAAGGCGCACGGAACACTGTTACCTTCCCACTGTAGTGGTCCCTATTTTTCTACTTGCATTTTTACGTGTTTTCGAACTGCTAGGTTGGCAGAAGCTGGGACGAGTAACAGGCGCTCACTCTGTTACGCGGCACTCGGGATTCGACCCGCCGAACTGCCAACCTTCTGATCGACAAGCTCAGCATCCTAACCCACTGAGCCACCACGTCCCTAGACTAAACACTTACTACTACCCTAATAGATAGTCCCTGGGTGATTCTGGAGGGTGGCTATCCTAACTCTCTTCCACTGTCTTCTATCCAGCTCCAGGCTGTGCTGTCTCTTGTTTTCAATCAAGATACGTCAAATGGGCTAGCTTACAGAACACATCCAATATCCAGGACCCCTTTTGTGGATTTGCAATTTATAAAATTTTATGAAATATTTTTATGACATAAAATTATGATAAAGCATTTTATGACATAAAACAAAATGTCATAAAACATTTCCTGTGGTCAAGTCTTGATTTTTGACTGTGCCATGCAGTTCAACATGGGCTACTTTCAAGGCAGATACATTTCTGAATATCTCTTCGAATTTTCAAGAATTCCAGTTTTTCCAGTACATTAGAAGTTGTGCCATTGTTAAAGACACTGAGGAATCTGGTAAAAAAAAATCTATGAAACAATGACCCAACAAATTAATGATGTTACATTGGTATAGTACAGGTAATCTGGGACTACCAGATTATGAAACACTAGTGAAGAAATGGCCTCAAACTGTTCCATAGGATCCAGGCATTACATGATGCCATAATATCATTTGCTTGCTTTTTGCTTCATGCTTTTCTGATCCCAGTTATTGAGGCTTATTTCACAAATCATGACTTAAAGCAAGAATCCCACCTCTTTCTTCCACTCACTTCCTCATCCACCCATCTGCTCATCCATTCTTTCCACTTTTCCATTCCCCAGCTTTGCTTGAGCAAGAACAAATGAATTGGTGAAATATTGTGATCAATGGCTGTTGCAAAGGGAAACAGAGGGAGACAGTAACGAAGGAGGAATGGTTCGATAACTTTTCTCAGATGTGACAAATACCAAGCAATTGAAAGGGAAATTACAACTGGCTTTTTGCTGAGAACCAGGGTCATCAAAGAAAGAACAATGCTAATATTTCTTCTGCTCAGTCTCGAACTAAGACTTTTTCTGAGTTTCTGGAATACCCATAAGTGAGAGTCCTAGAGACCCAATCCTTTTACCACTAAATCATCTAAGAGCAATGTTCTCAAATTATCTTTTTTCATGTAGGAGAATTTTACTCATTTTTATTTACTAAGATTTTATTTTATACCCCTTCATGGATTACTGCCTTGTCGTGGTGAAGGGGCTTGCGTAATTCAATGAAGCTATGAGCTATGCCGTGCAGGGCTACCCAAGACGGAAAGGTCATAGCAGAGAGTTCTGACAAAACGTGATCCACTGGAGAAGGAAATGGCAACCCACTCCAGTATCTTTGCCATGAAAACCCTATGGACAGTACCAAAAGGCAAAACAATATGACGCTGGAAGATGAGCCCCTCAGGTCAGAAGGCGTCCAATATGCTACTGGGGAAGAGCAGAGGGCTAGTACTAGTAGCGCCAGAAAGAATGAAGCGACTGGGCCAAAGCCGAAAGGACGCTCAGCTGTGGATGTGTCTGGTGGTGAAAGGAAAGTCCGATGCTGTAAAGATTTTTTCTCCATAGGAACCTGGAATGTAAGATCCATGAATCAAGGAAAGCTGGACGTGGTCAAACAAGAGATGACAAGACTGAACATCGACATCTTAGGAATCAGTGAACTAAAATGGACAGGAATGGGTGAATTTAATTCAGATGACCATCAGGTATACCACTGTGGGCAAGAATCCCTCAGAAGAAATGGAGTAGCCTTCATAGTCAATAAAAGAGTAGGAAAAGCAATACTGGGACACAATCCCCAAAATGACAGAATGATCTCAGTTCGAATCCAAGGCAAACCGTTCAATATCACAGTAGTCCAAGTCTATGCCCCAACCACTGGTGCTGAAGAGGATGAAATTGACCGGTTCTCTTCGGCTTTGAAACGGAGATGAGCACCGGCCCCTAGAGTCGGAAACGACTAGCACGCATGTGCGGGGGAACCTTTACCTTTACCTTTTTATGAAGCCCTACTGCACCTTATAGAACTAACACCAAAAAATGATGTCCTTATCATCATGGGGGATTGGAATGCTAAAGTAGGAAGCCAAAAGATAACTGGAATAACAGGCAAGTTTGGTCTTGGAGTACAAAATGAAGCAGGGCACAGGCTGATAGAATTTTGTCAAGAGAATACAATGGTGATAACAAACACTCTTTTCCAACAACCCAAGAGACGGCTCTTCACATGGACATCACCAGATGGTCAACACAGAAATCAGATTGACTATGTGCTCTGCAGCCAAAGATGGAGAAGCTCTATACAGTCAGAGCCTCGTGTTGTGGGTGAAGAAGGAGAGTGTAAAAGTTGGGTTGAAACTTAACATTAAGAAAACCAAGATCATGGCATCCGGCCCTCTCAATTCCTGGCAAATAGATGGGGAAGAAATGAGGGTAGTGACAGATTTTATGTTCCTGGGCTCCAAGATCACTGCAGATGGGGACTGTAGCCAAGAAATTAAAAGACGCTTGCTCCTTGGGAGGAAAGCCATGGCAAATCTAGACAGCACACTAAAAAGCAGAGACATCACCCTGTCAACAAAAGTGCATATAGTCAAGGCTATGGTCTTTCCAGTTGCAATGTATGGCAGTGAAAGTTGGACCATAAGAAAGGCTGAGCGCCAAAGAATTGAGGCCTTTGAACTATGGTGCCGGAGAAGACTCCTGCGAGTCCCTTGGACTGCAAGGCGATCAAACCGGTCAGTCCTAGAGGAGATCAACCCTGACTGCTCTTTAGAAGGCCAGATCCTGAAGCTAAAACTCAAATACTTTGGCCACCTAATGAGAAGGAAGGACTCACTGGAGAAGAGCCTAATGCTGGGAAAGATTGAGGGCAATAGAAGAAGGGGACGACAGAGAATGCGGTGGCTGGATGGAGTCACTGAAGAAGTAGGCGTGAGCTTAAATGGACTCCAGAAGATGGTAGAGGACAGGAAGGCCTGGAGGAACGTTGTCCATAGGGTCGCGATGGGTCGGATATGACTTCGCAGCTAACAACAACAAATACAGTCAGTAAAAACAAGACCAGGAGCTGACTGTGGCTCAGACCATGAGCTTCTCTGTTGCAAAGTTTAGGCTTAAACTGAAGAAAGTAGGGAAAAGCACTAGGCTTTTAAATCGTATCCCTGTTGAATATACAGTAGAGGTGACAAATAGATTTAAGGAATTAGATCTGATAGACAGAGTGCCTGAAGAACTATGGACAGAGGTTCGTAACATTGTTCAAGAGGTAGCAACTAAAACCATCCCAAAGAAAAACAAATGCAAGAAAGCAAAATGGCTGTCTGAGGAAGCTTTGCAAACGACTTTGCAGCTAACAACAACAAGATTTTATTTGTAAATCAGGAGTCATCACACTGTTCAGCTCATTGATTCCCTCCATAAAGTTTCAGCTTGTTCATTGATTCCAAATTTATTCAAAAATAATTTAGATTGCAGTATTGTAAGTCAGGGCTTTTCAACCAGTGGTACGGGTACCACCTGAGGTACATTGGCAGGTGGTACACAACCATCCTAGAAAAGTGGTAGCGGGGGAGGAGAATGGCAGCACCGCACAAGCCTGAGCGAGAGATGGCTGGAGCTGCAGGGCTGTCAGGGCTCAGCAGAAGCACCAGGATCAGTGCCAGGCTCCAGCTGGAGCTTGGCACTGATCCTGGCGCTTCTTAGCGCAGAAGGCAGGTGTCTTGCTCGGCTGTGGCTTGTGGGGCACTTTTTTCAGTGGCATTGTAACTTCGAACAGTCACTCAGCAAACTCTAATAGGTCGAGGACTACCTGTACTTCATCACTTTTTTCCTTTTTTTTTTTGATCATCAAGTTTTTGACACCTTGCTAGGTGACTGGTGGTACTCAGATGTTGCCATATTCTAAAAGTGGTACAATGGGTGAAAAGGTTGAAAAGCCCTGTTGTACGTAACAGTACTAAAAATAATAATAATCGAGTCAACTCGAGGCCAGTCTCACTGGTGGATTACAATCCAACCCTGAGCAACACAGTCTCACTGGTAGCCATCTCATTTTCAGGACTAGCATGGAGCTCTGCAGAACCCCAAAAGATTAATATACCCCAATTGGCCTTCCATCATTTATCAACCACCTATTCACTGCCAAACATTTACTGACCCTGTTTTGATCCCCACCCATGGATCATCCATTATGATAGTCTCTTGGACTCTTGGGGGTTGACATTGACCACTTTGGTAACCCTGTGCTAAATATTTCATAAAAAAATATTTGGTACACAGCTTGACACTCTAGATCAAAACAAAGCAGAAATTGTATTTCTTTAGTTTTATGGAGAAACTAAACTAAGAGGAGTGTGGTGCAATTCAGATCCAAAAGATAGGTGATTCGGAATGGGTGTGGGCTTGCGTGTCACCTCAAATGTTCTTAACCACACTTGTCCCTTTAAATCTGGATTGCATCATAGCCCTAGAAATGAATACAATTGGCTTTCAAAAGTATAGTAAATGCTTTGTAATAGATTAGCCGCTAGAAGGAGCTCACATATTCTTTTTTTAATGTTTCACAAATGTAGACAACTGGATACATTTCAGTCTGGGGCTGGACAGCATATATGACATCTTCATACAGTAATTTGAAAAACAGAAATTGCAATATAAATCATCTTCTGTAAGTTTTTATTAGAAGAGTATAAAATCAGCAATTGCAACTGATTTAATTGAGGTAAATAATTCAAGAGGGGCACATAAAAAGCTTTCTTAATTTACAGAATAGTTTTGGATTGTCATTTTGGTGTCCATATCTAAAAGAAGTTAGTACTTCTATATTTTGGGCAGGAAGGGTAGTTCATCATTGTATGACCTTCTCTGTAATTAAAAATCCTCATTTTCCATCCTGATCTAGAGGTCTGTTATACATCATGCCATGAAGAGGTCTGCCTGGTGGAAAGTCAATCAGCTAGTCTCACTCCAAACCACATAAATTGGATACCAATGGATCTAAGTAATTCCAGTTAATAAAATAAGGTCTCTTTCAAGTCACCTTTAACTCCTGGTATAAATATGTGATATATTTGGATGATTTATATCAACTTAGCATGTTAATTCTTAGTGAAATTGTTTTATTTTCTAGAAATTGTTTTGGTATTTAATTATTTTGATATATTATTATATTATTGTAAATTACTTATTTTAATTTGTTTCTGTATATTTTTTCAAAATTACATTTTTTTTAAAGTTTGACACTTGATGACTACATGAATATATAGTTGCAGTTTCATGACCACATTCAAGAAATATTGCTGGTTCTAATTGCTTTCCAAGAATTGCCATACATAGAACATATGCTACAATAGAGTTATCAAACTGAATTATTACTTAATTTTTCTTCATCTATATAGTATATTGATAGATTTTATAGGGTCTAGTGTATTTTTTATTGTAAAGAGGGTATTTGGTATTCTGCTTTCTGTTACAGGCAGAGCTGTCTTTTAATATATGTCTATTTTGTGTTTTTGTATATTTAAATTCAATTAATATTTATTCTGCATTTAGTTTTCAAGTGCATTATAAATAATGCAATATTAGTTGTCAACATCTGTGGTCAGGTATGTTTTCCTCAGAGATGGATGCTGTCCATTGCTACAAGATCAAACCTTTTGATTAGCATGTTTAGGGCTGCAGAAGTCAGGATAATAACTGGAAGGGGAAGGCAGGAAAGACAAACAGTGGGGGAAAAAATGTCTTTCCTTCCACCCAGTGGTCATCTGGATTTTTGTGACTGTAAACATCCTGAACTCCAAACAACCCTGCTCTCAACATCTCTGGAAACTTAACTCTTCTCTCAGGCTTTGGAGTAACATGGTTGTTGAATCCCTATTGGTTTTTCTACAGAGATTAAAAACTATTTTTTCATAGATGTACATTTTTTAAATTATTCATTGTAAGCTGCCCAAGGCTATCTAGAGTGAGGCAGCCTCCAAATTTAACAAATACATAAATAAACAAACCCAAATAATTATGGTTTATTCAAGAAATTGTAGTTATAAACAAACTGTGACCTAACTTACCTGCTTACTCAGGTGTTATTTCCATTATGTTCCATTAGGCCTATTCCATATGCGAGTGGGTACTGTATTTCAGCCTTCATTTTGTGTAATAAAAGTAACCTCATTAGCAGAGGAAACAATGACAAATTAAAAATGCAAATCTATTGAAAAACAACCCAAGTGCTCCAGTAACAACTAAACCTTCCACAAGAAGAGCTGTGTAAGAATGGTATTCAGGTGAGCACAAACTGTAACAACCTGGGATTTCAGATAAAGGAAACAGACCACCTATACAACATCTTCCAACAAAATAGATACCCAGGCAACTTTATCAAAAAGTGCCTGACCACTCAATCCACTATAGACAACCAGCACAAGCTATGAAAAGGACAACATTAGCATATATCAGACAAAATCTCAGAAACAACCCACAAATGATTACAATCACATGGCATCACCGTAGCACACAAATCAACTAACGTCTACCAAAACATCTTAAGCCACCCAAAAGACCATAACCCCAGAAGAAAAAGACAGAAGTCATCAACAACAAACAGTGTAAGAAGTATGAGTAAACCTTTGGTCCTGGTGACTGACTCAGATTGGATCTTGCATACAGTGTAAGGACTACAACAGCCACCATGTAGGACAGACAGGCAGAAGTTAAGCAGAGTACATCCATGAACACCAGTGAGCAGTCAGAAGACAATATGACAGCTCCTTTCTCACAACACATTGACAAACTCAACTACAGTTTTAATTGGAAAACTGCAGGCATTGTAGACCAAATCCAAAAGTACTAGGCAATACCTTTAAGACTGGGATTCTAGCAAATCAGACCTCAACAGCCACATAGAGATAAACCATACAGTATTTACACACCATTCATAAGGAGAAAATAAAAAGCTAAGAAGGAAACAAAAGGTCCAGAACACATCCTGTCCAGCAGCCAATATCCAAATAAGTAATGATTAACACCAGACAAACAAGCAGGCAGAAAACAATGCCCTAATCAAGTAACTACCAAGAAGAAAACCACCTCTTCACCAACATGGTAGGGCAATTTATTATATATAAACAGAGCAAACCTCACACTCGTGAGCACTGATAATATTATCTAGTTGGGTAATGAAATGTCTGCAAGCAAACAACCAAGCTCAGAGACCACCAAGGACCCCATAGTACTCTTCTCAATCATTATGAACAGTAACAGACTTTAACCATACAGCTTTCTCAATCACATTAATGGTTTTTCCCCTGAGTTAATGGGAGCTTTTAGAAGTAATAGAATAACATTTAGAACCAAGGTTTGTAACTTAACATAACTTAGAAAAGGAATCATTTTGTCTCTCTTATATTCTTCTTGCATAGCAAATATTTCAAATTACAGTCAGTTGCCACTGTTTCTCCAGAATAAATCAAGTCTTGTAACACAGCCCTCTTCTCCTTTATTCTTCTCACATAGTAAAATGTAGAGGGCAACCAGTGTAATGTTTAGCTTAAAGCAAGTGACATGTAAATTATTAATCCACATAGCCTTTCCTATGAATAGGACAAACTGCTGATCTCAAATACAGATTGACAAGAATTTTCCGATCACTTTATGTATTTTATAACAGCTAGAGGCATTTTATTATTTTATTTTAAAACCACTAACAGTGTGATGGAAAAATGGGGGAAACTATCTGTCCACAATCCATAGGTGACCTTAATGAAACATGAATCATGAATCAGTACTTTGAACTTCATGAACCCAGGTATCAAATCAGGCAATTTGGCATAAACTGGAAATATAAAATCATAATTTTATCTTAAAATGTATGTTAAGCTTCAGCTTTATTGGTCAGAGAATGCATGAACTTCTTTTTCACCGTGTACTTACTTAACTGGCTTAATATGAATTTCTATTTAGATTAGTTTATGGCTAATAAATTTCAGTTTAAATAGTTGACTAGATTTCTTTTAGCCCCAAGCTTAAATCTTACAATTTGGGAGTTAAATTTCATGTTCTAATAATATGAAACATATAGCTTTAGCAAGTATAGTAAGTAACTACAGGTAGTCCTCAACTTACAATAGATTGCTTAGTGACCATTTGAAGTTACAATGGACTTTCCTGGGGTAATTATGACCCAATTCTGAATTCTGACAGCTACCTCCTGCCTGCAGTCATGTGACCACATCAGGTGCTGGGCAACAGGCTCATTCAGCATTTATGGCCATGTGCGGTGTCCCCAGTCATGTGACCACATTTTATTATGTTTTTGCTGAAAATTGGCATTTACTTTCAGCAAAACTGGCCCATAGTGAACTATTTGTTCACTTAAAGACTGTTTAACAACTACTGCAAGAAAGATAGTAAAATTGGGTTGGTGACTTGGGTGACTTGTTTTATGACTGTCATGACTTATGACTATGATGGACAGGCTCCATTATGGTCATAAGTTGAGGACTATGTATATATGTTTTTAATGTTTTTTCTCAACATAGGAATATACGGTGGAATAGAATCACAAAATATTGGGAGGGTCCTCTGTCTACCAATCCTATCAGAGCCTAAAGAAGTAAGACTACACACCCTAATCCTGATTAAATTCTCTGTTCCTATTATGAATTAAAACTTTTTTTTGATGTGAGCACTAGCTATATATTTAAATAAACAGATAACTTGGATTTGTGGGTCATCATACAGCTTCAGAACCAGAGGCATCTATGAGGGTAGAACAAAACCAAAGCTTCACCCTCTTTTACATGCATCAACTCTTGCTCAGAACATATCCAGTTTGGTTCAAAAATGTTTTAAGATAGAAAGTAAAGTGTAAAAATAAGGTCAAGCTAAGTTTGATAAAATTGAAAACTGTACCCCCCAATAGGTAAAGAAATAGAAAACCCTCGCCCAGCAATTTGCATGAAAAGACAGTTTTGCATCATTATCCACCCACTGAGGTTCCTGCTAAAAATTACAACCACTACCAAAAAATTTCTCATTCTTGCAGCAATGGAAAGATGCTGCTCCTTGAACACCAAATCTTTAGACAGTCACAGTCTTAATCTGCAAAATGGAGTAATCCATAAACATGGATTTTTCAATTATATATATATGTATATGTTTTCTTATAAAATCTTATAAAATCCATGGTTTGCCTGGAAAGGCTTCTCTGCTGTGTGACTTAATGCTACTAGGTAGTGGGTAGATAAATTTATGTTTATACTTTTTTTATAAATTTTATAATTTTTTATAACTATTTATAAAACAACACCTCAAACCTGGCCCACTCCCCAGCCAAAATTTATTAAAAGGGAAAAGACACTTACTTTGAGTGTTGGAAACATGAGCACTGCAATTCAGAGCCCATCCTGTTCGTGTGTCTAAATCACTCAATCACATAATCTATTTTGTGTAGAAGGATTGTCTCAGAGCTCGTTCACCCCTCTTGGATCATTCAAACTCTCCACAGTTCTCCAGTAGTTGTGAGCTAAGCTTTCAAAATGGTCTTGCCTGATTTTGTGTGTGTGTCTGTATGTGTGTGAATGCCACAAGCACCTAGACTGCTTTTTTCTTTGCTATGTAATTAATTTTGCTTGGAAGTCAGAAATGCACGGTGTATCAAGAAGATGTTGCTTTCTCTTGGTTTGTCTCAACTACATTGTTCCTCTTTTTTCTCAATATGATAAAGAGAAAAGGCTGGGCTTGATTCATAATTCTTTGTCGTCTACCTAGAAACACCCATAATTACTTGTTTTTCTAAAACAGTCTTTCTAAACCTTGGCAGCTTTAAGACGTGTAGACTTCAGCATGCTGGCTGGGGAATCATTGGAGCAGGCGTCCGTACATCTTAAAGTTGCAAGGTTGAGAAACATTAGTCTAGAAGATCCCATTACATTCTGAGACACAATACCTCTCTCATGAAAACATATGGAAGGAAAAATTGGGACTGATGTCAATTTGTTAACAAAAGGACACAATTTTGGGAGATTCCATTATTAAGAACTGCTCAAAAATAGATAGATTGTACTGGTTGCTTTTATGCTCTTATGTACTGGTTTTATGAAGTGTGGTTTAAAAAATGTAATATCGGTCTGCCAAGTATTGTCTCCAAGATTAATCTTCTGTCCCAGCTGCAAAGTGCTTTCATTTTATGAGTTCCAATTAATCAAGAGTAAATAATCTCTTATACAGTACATAGATACATTACAGTATGGAGTAAATTGACTGGATGGAAACCTAAATTGTCTATCATCTCTTCTGGAATCCTGTATGTCTTTCCGTATAAAAGTAGTTGCAAATGAGCAAGAGGACTGAATAATAACTTGGTGCTTTCTGTGTACTTCTAAACACTTTTCTAAAATTAATGCATAATAAAGGAAATTCTTGCTAAGGTTGGTTGCAAAGTTCACAATCATCTCCATTAACGGGGACTTGTATTTCCAAAGGGTTGATGTTTTTCAGATTATCGCATATCACGTAAATATTTTGAGCACCTTTTGAGATGAAAAGCAGAATTCTATGCTGGGGTGTTATGTTGCTGATAAGGATATATTAAAAAATGGTGGTGTTCAGCTTTACAGTGGGGAAAAGTATATTTTATTTAAATAGAATCTTATATTCTGGGTTGAGGGGGATCAAGAGAAGGCACCATCAGTTTGCTACGTCAGTAAACCAGGGTTCTCATGGAACTGATTTTTCTGAGTGGCAGTTCAGTGAAAAGCAATCTTTGATGTTTAAAACCTTTCTAGCATTGGGAAATCAGAGAACCATGACAAGCCAATTAGCAACTGGGATATCAAGGTGTGGCATGTAACAGGAGAAACAAGGACAGGAGTGACAATTTGAGAGGCAGGCAATTCCCTGGAGGAAATTCTCTGGAACGTTAGAAACAACTTGCACTGCAAGCCCAGTATTGAATCAATCCAGCTACACATTTGACCAGGGAAACAATCTAACTGCATTTGTGGTGTGCTGGTGGCAGACAACTATACAGACTAACAAATTTGCATTTTGGATTCTGATCAAGTTGAGCAAGTTATAAGGTCTATTTTTTTCTCCTACTCTGTGAAAAAGACACAGCACAACATTTTTCTAACTGGAACACCTGGCAGTATCATTAACAGCATTCCACAAGAATCTCTGGTGAGGCAACCAACACTATCCAGTTGACAAGGGGGAGAATAAAGGTGGAGCTGAGGAGCATCCAGTGACAGCATAATAGGACTGGAAGCACATAAGCAGCACATCAGAAATCCATCTCTCCTCATCCAAAAGGTAGCATGGCTCTCCTCAAACTTTTTCTCATGGCTTTCAGCTTTGTCTTCTGGGCAGCAGGTCTAACCATGCTCACCATTGGTATCTGGGCCAAGATTTCATTAGGTACCTACTTGATGCTGTCAACCAATCAATACCCTCCCATCCCCTTCATTTTGTTGGCTGCTGGCATCACTATCATCGTATGGAGCTTTCTGGGTTGCTTTAGTGCTGCCACTGAACATCGTTGCCTACTGCGCACTTATGGGGGCTTCCAGCTGGCTGTCTTGGCTGCTGGACTGACAGCAGGGCTGTCTAGCTTGTTTTATCGTGAGAATATTGCTGAAGGTTTCCAGAATGGACTGCGAGAAGCCATAAATTCCTACAGCAACGATGAGGAAAAAGCAGAAGCCCTGGATTCCATTCAGCGCAACCTGAATTGCTGTGGTATAGACAGTTACCGCGATTGGTTTTCCTCACCCTGGTCTGTGGAACAACAGGCACCTAATAGCTCTGTGCCCCTCAGCTGTTGCAGGACCCGAAAAGGTTGCCTGCATGCTCCACTCCCTTCCGATGCCAGAGGTATTTACCACAACGGATGTTTCAGCAAGGTGCATGACTTTGTCAGCCACAATATGTTCTATATTGCCTCAGCTGCACTTGGGCTGGCCCTCATGCAAGTTGTGGGGATCATCCTTTCTTGCCTCCTGGCTGCACGTATCCTACCACAGGGAGAATCATTTGCAGGGACCATCTCACAGTGAATATGGAGTCCTGAGAGCCTTCCTTCTTCCAAGGCATTGTAGCCTTCTTCCATAAACTTCACTTTGCAGGACCAAATTCTCCAACATTGCTGGATAGTTGCATATCAGATTCTTGTAGATTCCTTTGCTCCATCTAGCATTCCTGAGTCTTCAGTGATTCATTCCCCTTATTCTCCATCTTTCTTATCCTTGTCACCATGACAAGAAACTACACAATGTCTTCTCTCCTCCTCTTTTCTGGTAATATAGAACAATGCTATTTTGTCTTTCAGAACTTTTTTCCCCAATTACCTTCCTTTTTAATACCTGTAGCAACCAGAATTGGCAGCCCTTCTGTAATTCAGCTGGAGATTTTTTGGCTCACTTCACAGATAATTAAACTGCAAAGCTATTCTCAGTTGGATGCCTTTTAAAAACTACTTCTTTTATCAACAGTGCTAGGAAGAACAAAACCTCCTTTTTTTTTTCTTGTGCCAGTCAGTGAAAGTTTTGTGATAACAGTTTGCTGGGTAAGGGCAGTGGAGAGAATTGAGAAGTTGACACAGATTAAGGTTAGGAGTTAGTCCCAGTATTATGGTAGGAATGTGAAGGAGGGGGTTGTAATTCAATCATAGTATACTGTAATATGTTTCTTGAAAAAATAATACTATATGTACTTCCAATTAGAAAAAGGCCCTGTCACTTCAATAGAGTTTATTCTGAAGGAAATCCATAAGATTGCAGTCCAAATGGCAACCCTTGTAGACATGAAAAGTGCCTTTGACATCATGTTGTAGATCTTAATTCAGCAACTGTTTCTCCTTTAAATTGTATTTTGATAAGTGATGTACCCACATTATTTCAAGGTGTAGTTATAGGCTTAAGATGTTTAAGATAATTGCTCTAACCTGTCTATCTGATACCTAATATTTTATCTACAGCTGATATCACCATACATTAAGTATTGTATGTGAACATTACAGAATTTAAAACCTTGGACTGTGATTTTTTATTTTGTTTTAATTAGCAAGTAAAAATATTTCCCTATTTAGTAATGTTATGTCATCAGATTTTTTCTTTGTATTTCTTCACAGCCTGTCCCCTTTCCTTGTAAGTTATATTCATCATAATTGGACCAACATAATTGCACCAGGAAAACTTTTGTGGCCAGCTAATAACACGGATAATTTGGCTACCCCATCTTGGGCACATGATTTTCCTGAGGTTAACTCTTCAAAGTTAAACCTGCTCATATGATATATTATTTGCAAATGTGTGGGTTTTACTTCCATAAGAACTAATAAGAAACTATGGGCATTAAAGTTGCTGATCTTGTCAGAAACAAAGAAAGTTAGATTCTTTTTCCTGGCAATTTTCACAAAGAGAAAAACATGTAAGATTCTTGCTATCTAAAACAGAAAAAGAAAACTTTAATCATTACTCTTTCTGGTTTTGTTTTTTAGAGGAATTATTCTGTTTGATTCAGTTTCTTTTAAATTACAAATTGCCAGAGATGTCAATGAGTAATAATTTATCAATGAGTGGTATGGCTACATTTATGCCTGGCTTTTCAAGTGGGTCTGATTGTCACAGACTCTCATATTCTTTTCAATACCCAGAAATTTATCTTTAGTCAATGCTGGCTGAGGAATTTTGGGAGTTCTGCACATTTTATAGTGGCCAAGTTTGAAAAAAAAATGGTTTAAACAGCTTCAGAATAACAGTATTAAATTTGTAATCATTAAAATGACTGCCTAATAAAATAAATCTCTCCAACGGTTACAAACTGAAATGATCAGCTGAAGAAGGAGAGCAAAAAGGTATA
This sequence comes from Vipera berus, assembly GCF_964194415.1. Lineage (NCBI taxonomy): Eukaryota > Metazoa > Chordata > Lepidosauria > Squamata > Viperidae > Vipera > Vipera berus. Next base: position 20,187,518 of record NC_138208.1, on the reverse strand, counting down.
ATGGTATCATTCAGTGAAAGTATAGCATATGACTTGTCTGGTTTTAATTTTCTTGTGCGTGATTATGAAAAGTGACTTTAGCTTACAAGTACATTTGAAGGAATTGTTGCAAAGTTTATGATATTAGGTTTATATTTGTAATTAGTGTAGGGGTGGGCAGCTTGCCATATTATACTGTGAATGTCTGGCAAGTAAATACCCATGATATAACTGTTCTTAAAACTTTACCATTTATGGCAATTTTAAAAGTTGCATTTTCCTTTCTATTTCTATAGTTCTGTAATTGTGTGTTTTATGCTGTAACACAAGAAATCATAGCTATGTACTTTTAAAAAAAATCATCAATTTTTGCAAAGGGATTCTTTATACCTGGAAAATAAATTAATCCCTGCAAATTGTAACTCTATTAAGAAATTACTTGTGCTCTCTCCCTCTCTCCCCCACCCTCTCTTTTCTGTGTGTTGGTGTGTGCCTGCTTTATGGTAGATTCTTATTCTTTCTGGCTGGTGAAAGCCTCCAGGATGGTGACCTTCAGGCAGATTCAGTGATGAAAACATGGGAGGGGGTGTTCCCAGCACCATTTAAGAGGCTTTGGTCTGCCCCATCCTCAAGAAATCATTATCGGACCCAACTTGTCTGGACAATTTTTGTCCCTTGTCCAACCCTCAGGTCTCTCCTGCACTCCAAGTTTTTTTTTATATTGTTAACTGATTTGTTTCATACCTATCTAATATCTCTAAATATATACCTAATATAGCTATGACTCAACTAAGTAGTGGCAAAGATTTCAGGTTTGTGTATCTTGGATGCCTTCTGATTGCTTCTTCAGTGAGTTAACCATGTGAAGAGGCAAACAAGCCACATGCATATTAACACAAAGAATCTTTTTCTCCCCCAGTCACCCTTTCCTTGGGATTTGTAACATTGAGAATAGTACAGTCAATGCCAGATGTGTACATACTCTGTGCATTGACTAGACCACTTCTCAGTCAACCCATTTATAAAAGAAAAAAAGGGGCAGTGGGCAGCAGTCTCTCAGACCCAAAAGAGGACTGTGATATGTGGATAGATTATCAACTGAAGTGAAAGAGATGATTCCCCAGAGAACTGGCAGAACCAGTCAGAGCAACAGGAGTCCCAGTATGGAGTGTGTCATCACTTGTTGGCTTCCCAATGGATATCAACACACTTTACATTGTCCATACGTGGTCCTTGAGATGAAATATTATGGAAAACAACTCTTCAAGGGCATAGCCTCTCAAACTCTCCTCAAGCTACTTCATCTGTTGGAAGGACAGAGATACAGGTGGCTGGATGGGAATGTGTGCCCAGGGAAATTTTAATGAACTGTATTTATACTAAGGCAAGGAAGCTGGGTAAAATTGCTCCAAATAAATGACAATCCATTAGTTGCAAAACTGAGGTTGGATATGGCTTCTTCTTCTCCATCATGTAAAGCAGGGGGTCTTCAAATTTTGCCCTTTTATGACCTGTGGACTTCAACCACCGCATGCAAAGCCAAAATGAAATGTATCACCCAGTGGGTTACAATGATGTTTGAACCCATTTACATTCCATTTATCATGAAGCAGATAGTACCATCTGGTGAGAAGTGAGGGGCAACAATTAAGTCATGTATCAGCAGAAAAAAGCAAATGGCATGGAAGAAAACATAGCCTAACCAATTTATTTCCTTTCCAAACCATTCCCAGATTTCTAATATTCTGACATTAACATTCAGATTAGAATTTTCCATTTTGTGCAGTTTGAATGAAAAATAGATAAGTGACGAGGGTTTTTTTTTAAAGGCCAATCTTCCTTAGAAATTTCTAGTCTAATTATCACTTCTGCCTTTCTGTTTATAGAATATGTGCTAATGCTGTTTCAAACTGGGCTTCAGAAGAGATGGAATTCAAAGCCAGTTAATCAAGCTACCAAAATGCATCAATGTTGAAACTCAATGCATTAAGACTTTCTGTGAGAACATTCAGGGGATCATAATTCTGCCTCCCACCCCCAATGTGCTTGCACGTTATGTTGCTTTCTCTTCTCCCATTTGCTCAGAAGTATACTTCTATTTATGCATAACAGATTTATTTATTTTATTTATTTTAATTCCATTTATATCCTGCCCTTCTCCGAAGACTCAGGGAGGCTTACAAGCTTAGCAGTAGCCTTCATTCTGTGTATATGCCTGCTTATTAGGGCTTTCACACACACACCCAAGTGGCATTATTACAAAGTCAGCTCATTGCCCCCAACAATCTGGGTCCTCATTTTACCTGCCTCGGAAGGATGGAAGGCTGAGTCAACCTTGAGCTGAGCTCTCATAAAGTTTCTTCCAACAGTAAAATTCATTTTGATCTTTGCATGGTTCATTTCTGAGCACAAAAGCCAGATCAAATTTCCTATAAAGCAATGCAATTTAAAGAAAAATAAAAGCATCATTCACTTAAAATAAAAAAAATGTGGCACACACATCCTAGAAAAGTGGTAGCAGGGGAGGGGAATGAGCTGAACTGGTGGCAGCACCGCACAAGCCTGACTGAGAGATGGCTGGAGCTGCAGGGTTGTCAGAGCCCAGTGGAAGCGCCAGGATCAGCGCCAGTCTCCAGCTGGAGTCGGCGCTGATCCTGGTGCTTCTGCTGAGCCCAGAAGAAACGCCGATCAGCTGGAATGTTGCAGCATCTCCAGGGTCTTGTGATTTACATTCAGATGCTTGGCAACTGATTCATATTTAGGTCCCAGGGTCATGTGAAGTGACCAAAACCTACTGCAACCACCCAGCAGACGGGGGGGGGGGGAATAAAAACCAAACACCCCACCCCCGCTGGCAATCCTCAACAGAAATGCTCACAACAGTGAAAACCTCGGACAGGAGGAAGAGTGCCGCCAGGCAGGCAGACAGGCAGGCAGGCAGGTGTCTTGCTCGGCTGTGGCTTGGGGGGCACTTTTTTCACTGCCATTGTAACTTCGAACAGTCACTAATCGAACTGTTGTAAGTCGAGGACTACCTGTACTTCATCACTTTTTTTCCTTTTTTTGTCATCAAATTTTTGACACCTTGCGAGGCGACTGGTGGTACTCGGATGTTGCCATATCCTAAAAGTGGTACAAAGGGTGAAATGGTTGAAAAGCCCTGATCTACCAGATGCTCAACTATTTATCAAAGCCTTCACTGCCTTGTAAAATAGCAGCTGGGAGATTGTAGGTAACTCTAAAAAACAGGGGAGTCCTGTTTGGGGGCCCATACCTCCACCTCAGTGCTGATATTAAACCTCCCCTCAGTACATAGACACAAATAGGCCAGGAAAATTCCATATGGAGGTATCATGAAGCCAAGTCATGTAGGGATTTACAGGTCAAAGCTTGCACTAAGAATTGGACTTGGAAACCTCTACTAATCAATAAAGAAACTGGAGAATATAGTAGATGTTTTGTTATTGTAGTGCTGCATATCCACTAGTGTCCAGGTTGCCGCATTTTGCACCAGCCATAGTTCTTTGGGTTGTAGTAGTGTTGAAATGTCTTATATCACTTTGCACAATCCAGGGATATTTCAACTCTGAAAATTTCAACCCTGAAGCAGCCTGTCTCAAGCATTTGGACAAATATCCGAGCAACAGAAATCAAACTAATTCTGATCTATTGCTTTTATTTGAGTGATAGAGATGTGCATCAAGGGGAAATCAACAGCTACATCTCTGGTCAGGTGGAAGAAAATTGCTCACAGTTCTGAGTCTTCTTTCCTGCTTTGTGAACTGCTGGTATTTTTTAAAAAGCCGTATTTTCTATGGAGAAGCTACAATATGGTAACTCATGCACAGCAGGCAGATAGTGCAAACTGTGCAGGTAACAGTGCATTCCCATGCTTCAGACCCAGGTTCCGCTAAGGCATGTGAAATTCCACAAATAAAGTTTGCTAATACCATGTTGGTTCGATTAATCCCCTGGATTTTGTTGGCCGCGTGGGCCTTTGTAGTATTTAAGAATGCAAGGCCTTTATTAGTATGTTGTTTAAACTTTGGGGATGCATTTTGTCCACATTTTTGTGACATGCCAGGCATGTCAAACAGAAGGCCCGGGGGCCAGATCCGGCCCGCAAAGTGGTTTCATGTGGCCCCCGAAGCCATCCTGGAAACAGTGAGGGAACAGCCCCCAATGCCTTGGCCCTGGCCCAGAGACCCTCCTCCTGCCAGAGACCCTCAGATCTGTCCCACTCCGGCCCAGGCCCCCATAGGCACCCTTGATGCGAACGATGTAGAGCTGGCCATGCCCACCCAGTAGGCCATACACACTTTAGCCATGCCCACCCAGTAGGCCACGCCCACCCAGGCCACACACACACCCTGCCCCCCCGAGGGCAACTGTAGTGCTGATGCAGCCCTCAATGAAATTGAGTTTGACACCCCTGTGCTATAATATCCTGCAGTTCATGAATGTAAGAAGCACCAGCAGTTATGGGGCATCTACAGAGCTTACAGCATACATCAAAATGACAAAAGCAGCACTGTGTTGTCCCACTGCAAGCTCCATCCTTCTTGCATATGCATCTGACATCACAATGCATGTTAAGAGGGAACGGGGCTTGCATTGCAATGTCATGCTGTCTCTTCCATTGCCTCTTCCTGCAGATATCATAACTAGCACTCGCTTTCATTTTATTATCAGGATATCATCTCTGATGTACAAGAAAGTGGCAGCCTCCCCCTGAAAAAAGAGAAGTAAAACAAAAGAAAGACAAGAATCTCAAATAGATGCTTGATTTTACTGAGTGGGTGGTTTTCACTGCCTACAGAAAAAAAAATGGCCACAGGGATAGGGTTGTTAATTGAAAGAATACTAAAAATAAAATTTGTGACTGGCTTGCTGGTTTCACTTTAGACTTGTAGAGCTACTAATTGGAAAGAATGCTAAAGAAACTGCAGCATTTCCCAAATAGGAAGAGGAAGATTTTCCCCCAAATAATTATCTCTGTATGCAGTAGGTGAAGGTTTAGAAAGCTAGAGAGCACTGTTCAAAATAAGGAAAGGAGCCAGTATGTTTCACAAGTTAAAATTTGCTTAGACGTGGCATCCACCTAAGTATCTTTATCAATGAAGTTTACGGCAAAGCATTGGGCAACCACCCGTCCACTTGCCTGTTGTGCAAATAATTCTTTGGATGAAGGAAATAAGGTTTTTTAACAATAGACATCTGTATAAAGCCCTTCAGATGGCATCACAGCAGCAACTTCATTAAACAATGTGCTTCTTTCTAAGATTAATCCATACTGTGCATAACTTTATCCAACAGGAAGCCAAAGGCTTTTCTTAATCAAAAAGAATCAGAACACTCTGTCCCCAAAAGGGAAACATTTCATGCAGATTTTAAAATGAGAATTAGTAGAACAAAAGATTAGAACTAGGCTTAAGCATGCTCAGAGAAGACTTATTCAAATCAATGGGAGAAGAAAAATACTGTGCTCAATTTTTGTGTGTTTGTGTGTACACTCAAGTTTTCTTTGCAACCTTTTTCAGAAGTGGGTTTGCTGTTGTCTGCTTCCTAGGGTTGAGAAAGAATGACTGGCTCAAGGTCGCCCAACTGGTGTTGTGCCTAAGGCAGGACTAGAATTCAGTTTTCCAGTTTCTAGCCTGGTCCTTTAACTGCTACACCCAATTGGCTTTCTGAGCTCAAAAGCATATATGTTGTTTAACAATAGTAATTGGGAAAGGAATTTCCATTGCTAAGTTTGACATCACATGATCACACTGTTGAATGACAGCAATTCTGCATATACCTTCTTTGTTAGTGATGACTTACAAAGCCCTACATGGCATGGGTCCGGATTACCTGCGGCAACACCTGCGGCCGGCGTCATCTTCCCTCAGTCCAGTGCGCTCCCACACAGAGGGCCTCCTCAGGGTGCCTCCGATCAAAGAATGCCGATTGGTGGCCCCCAGGGGGAGAGCGTTCTCTGTGGGTGCGCCAGACCTATGGAACTGCTTGCCGGTTGAGCTCCGGACGGCCCCCGACCTTCGCTCCTTCCGGCGCGATCTAAAAACATATCTATTCGAGCAGTCTGACCTGGTCTGATGGGTTAGGGTTGGGGTTTTAATTTATTTTAATTACTGTTTTATTGTCTTAATCTGGGGCACTTATTTAATTCGTTTTTAACTTTTATATTCTGTTTGTATTTATTGCCCTGTACACCGCCCTGAGTCCTTCGGGAGAAGGGCGGTATAAAAATGTAATAAATAATAATAATAAATAATTCTGGCAGTCCCCTAGTTACCATTGTTAAGTGAATCACCACGGATTATTAGGCAAGGACATCACTTGACCATGACATCCAGTTTCTTACCAACTTCCCCAGTGACTTTGCTTGTGGGAAGCTGGAAGGAAAGTCACAGATTGCATGATCGCAGAACATTGTGACAGTTGGAAAGCCCTGCTGATTATCAAGTGCCCAGATCACGATCACATGACATGGGGGCTCTGTGATGGCCGCAAGTATCAAAAGCTCAGTCACTGAACAAGTGTTGCTAACCGAGCATTACTTATACTCTAAAAAGGTAAAGACACCTTTAAGTCGAGCCCATTTTCTGGTGACTACCTGGACATGTTCATATAACTTTCTTGGCACCTTATTCTTCTCAGTATTCCATGCATAGCTTACACCATTTGTTTTTCACTATTTGTTTTCAGCCTGCTCTTGTCAAGAACCAATTTCTAAAGGCCATCAAATGTCAGTGTGAAAGGGTTTCAATAGAATCTATTCACTGGATTTCTTTTAGATTCCTGGCTATGGATCAGCTCAGAACATCTGACAATGCCACCATTCACATTTAATTCCTCTTTTAATTTGCTGGCCAGACTCTGTTTCCTTTGAAAGTCAAAATGGAAGAGATTATAGGACCCACAGAAATAGGAAACCACTTCAGTTTTTTTCTGCCAGAGAAAGCCACCATCATCACCAGCATTGGAACAATTCTTAATCCAAGCTTATAGAAATAAACAATGAACAGGATCCCTCCCCAAAGCAAGGGTTACAAGATAAATAACTCTAGTTTTGACATAACATAAGGAGCCTTGTGCTCTCTTCCAGAGTCCTTATGCAATATGTCCCTATCTATTTATTATTTGCATATACCTTCTTTGTTTTTGTTGTAGTCCAATATGTTTTAAATACATAATTACTAATTTAAAATGCTTTATCTACAAAATCATCACCAATAGAACTTTGCTAGCAAAGACAGTTTGACTTGGAAAAAAAATCCAACAGGAAAATTGTAATCATTTTATTTTACAACAATATCCTATACTTAGTATATTGATTCTTGAATAATGTTTGAACTATGGCAGTGCTTAAGATCTGGATGTAACTGAAAGGGATATGTAGAATGCAGAAAATGATATTCTTTCTAGAACCTGTTATTGTTTTAAGTTGCTGTACCAAAAGTGACTATGGGCCACTTTCTCAACTGGCCTTGTCAAGAAGTAACTCAGGACCTTTTCCTTACAAAGCAAATGCTTTATCACTGAGTCATAATTCTGTGATTAATAAGAGCAAGCAATTATTGATTAACATTGATAAATAAAACAGTGCTAAGTATAAGCATTATTAATATTCATATTCATATTGATATTGTGAATAAACAGAACAGTTTTAGCATGATTGTTATTAATAATAGAAATGAACAAATAATCACATTCATGCCTCTAACACAGGGCTTTTCAACCTTTTCACCCACTGTACAACTTTTAGAATATGGTAATATTCAAGTACCACCAGTCGCCTAGCAAGGTGTCAAGAACTTGATGATAAAAAAAGGGAAAAAGTGATGAAGTATAGGTAGTCCTTGACTCACAACAGTTCAATTAGTGACTGTTCGAAGTTACAATGGCAGTGAAAAAAGTGCCCCCCAAGCCACAGCCGAGCAAGACACCTGCCTGCCTGCCGGGCGGCACTCTTCGTCCTGTCCGAGGTTTTCATTGTTGTGAGCATTTCTGTTGAGGATTGGCAGCGGGGGTGGGGTGGGGGGTGTTTGGTTTTTATTACCCCCTGTCTGCTGGGTGGTTGCAGCAGGTTTTGGTCACTTCACATGACCCTGGGACACTGTGATCATCATAAATATGAAATCAGTTGCCAAGCATCTGAATGTAAATAACAAGACCTTGGAGATGCTGCAACATTCCAGCTGATCGGTGCTTCTTCTGGGATCTGTAGTGCCAGGATCAGTACCGAGCTGCAGCTGGAACTTGGTGCTGTTCCTGGCACTTCCGCTGAGCCCTGACAGCCCCGAAGAAGCGCTGATTCTGGCACTTCCGCTGAGCCCTGACAGCCCTGCAGCTCCAGCCATCTCTCGCTTAGGCTTGTGCGGTGCTGCCACCGGTTCAGCTCCTTCCCCTCCCCCGCTACCACTTTTCTAGGATGGTCGCGTACCACCTGCCAGGTGCCAATGTACCACAGGTGGTACCCATACCACTGGTTGAAAACCCCTGCTCTAACAGGCAAATGATTGATTTTGTATGGCTCAAGAAAGGCTAAAGAACTGCAAAAAGAGAAAGAGGTTGATTTTAGCCAAAACAATAAATGCTTCAGGGCAATGGACAATGGGGGGATTTTGCTGGACCTTTCTCAGCCCAGGTTGGTAGACGGTCGCAGCGATGGGGGGGGGCGGGGTGGGGGGTCTTGGGGCCTGAGGGGACGGGGTGGGGACAGCGATCCCCACGGTGATTGGGAATGGCGGTAGACGGATGAACAGAGGGCCATATCGAAATCTGGGATTGCGCCCCCGCTGTCTTCGAGCGGTGGTGTGCTCTGACCCTCTGGCTTCATCCTGCTTCTCCGGGGGTGGGGGAGGACAGGTACCTAAGCTCAGGCTGGTTTATTTGAATGCCAGGTCTGTGGTGAATAAAGCTCCTCTCATCCAGGATTTGATTGAGGAGGAAGGCGCAGACCTGGCATGCATTACGGAAACTTGGTTGGGCCTGGAGGGAGGAGTCCCTTTGATTGAGTTATGCCCACCAGGTTTCCGTGTGCTTCACCAGCCTCGGGCTCAGGGTAGAGGTGGTGGAGTGGCAGTTGTTATTAAGGAGGCCCTTTGTCCATGGGAGGCCACTGTCCCTCAGATAGGTGGATGTGAGTCCCTCCTCCTTAGGTGGGGCCCTGGGGGTCAGTTGGGCCTGTTGCTCATGTACCTCTCTCCCAGCTGCATGGCAACAGCCCTGCCCGGGCTACTCGATGCTCTCTCGGGGCTGGCGGTTGAGTTTCCCAGACTCATGGTTCTGGGGGATTTTAACCTGCCTTCCCTGGGCGGTGCGTCGGGGGTAGCCCGAGAGTTCATGGCTTCCATGATGGCCATGGACCTGACCCAGATTATTCAGGGTCCGACTCATGAGGGGGAAAACATGCCCGACCTTATTTTTATCTCTGGGCAGTGGCTTAATGGTCTGGGTGGGGTTACTCCAACCTCTCAACCCCTTTCATGAACAGACCATTATTTCCTGCGGCTGGGCCTCTGTCATGCCACTCCCCGCTGCTGAGAGGCGGAACCAACCAGGTGGTTCCACCCCAGGTGCCTGATGGACCCGGATAGGTTCCAGACAGCGCTTGGATTGATTCCTACCTCCCTTTCCCACAGCCCGGTCGAGACCTTAGTTGACGCCTGGCAATGGGCTGCTTTGGAGGCTCTCGACCGCGTTGTGCCTTTGTGGCCTCTGACCCAGTGCAGATCCCGGTTGGCTCCTTGGTTTTCCATGGACCTGCGGGAGATGAAGTGCCGGAGAAGGGGCCTAGAGAGCATTTGGAGGTCCAGTCAGTCTGAGTCTGACCGAACACAGTTAAGATCCTTTTCTAGATCTTACCTTGTGGCAGTGGAGGTGGTGAAGCGTGCACACTTCACCACCCTCATTGCATCCGCAGATAACCACCCAGCTGCCCTGTTTAGGGTGACCCATTCCCTTTTAAATCAGGGGATGGGGGAGGACCGCTTATGGGGACAGGCCGAGGAGTTTAGTCAGTATCTGGTGGATAAAATCGCTCAGATTTGGGCTGGTCTGGACTCCGACTGAGCAGTGTCTGACGAGGGGGAAGCAATGGGTTTGGCCAATAACATTTTGGAGGAGTTTGATCCTGTGACTCCGGATGAAGTGGACAGGATCATGGGAAAATTAAGTGCCGCCATGTGTTTGTTGGACCCGTGTCCCTCCTGGCTGGTTTATGCGGCTTAGGAGGTTACACAAGGCTGGCTCCTGGCAGTTATTAATGCTTCCTTGGGTGAGGGGTGCTTCCCTGCCGCCTTGAAGGAGGCGGTGGTGAGGCCCCTCCTCAAGAAACCAGCCTTGGATCCAGCTATTTTAAATAACTTTCATCCTGTCTCCAACCTTGTGAAGGTTGTTGAGAGCGTGGTGGCTTGGCAGCTCCCTTTGGTCCTGGAGGAAACCAATCGGGTTTCAGGCCCGGGTACAGCACGGAGACGGCATTGGTCGCACTGGTGGATGATCTCTGGTGGGCCCGAGATAGGGGTTATTCCTCTGTCCTGGTCCTATTAGATCTCTCAGTGGCTTTTGATACCATCGACCATGGTATCTTGCTGTGACGTCTTGAGGGGTTGGGAGTGGAAGGCACCGTTTTACGGTGGTTCTCCTCCTACCTCTTGGGCCGTTCGCAGACGGTGTTGGCAGGAGGGCAGAGGTCAACCTCGAGGCCCCTTAGTTGTGGGGTGCCTCAGGGGTCGGTCCTCTCACCCCTCCTGTTCAACATCTACATGAAGCCACTGGGTGAGATCATCCGTGGTTTCGGGGTGAGGTATCATCAATATGCTGATGATACCCAGCTTTTCATCTCCACCCCAAACCAACCCAGCAATGCCCTCGATGTGATGTCCCGTTGCCTGGAAGCGGTACGGATCTGGATGGGGAAGAACAGGCTCCAGTTCAACCCGGACAAGACCAAGTGGCTTTACGTACCGGCATCTCGTTTAGTCCAAGAGGTTCAATCTTTGGTTATGGGAGGAGAGGTGTTACCTCCTGTTGATAGGGCGTGCAACTTAGGCGTCCTCCTGGATACACGACTCAGTTTTGAAGATCATATTGGAGTTGTGGCCAGGGGGGCATTTGCCCAGGTTCGCCTGGTGCGCCAGTTGTGCCCCTATCTGGACCAAGATGCCCTACGTAGAGTCACTCACACACTCTTTACCTCCCGTATAGATTACTGCAATGCTCTCTACATGGGGCTGCTCTTGAAGACCACCCGGAGGCTCCAGCTAGTGCAGAATGCGGCCGCGCAAGTAGTGATGGGAGCATCCTGATACTCCCATATTACACCCCTCCTGCGTGAGCTGCATTGGTTACCGGTTGCACTCCGGGTGAGATTTAATGTGTTGGTACTTACTTTTAAAGCCCTACATGGCCTAGGCCCGGGATATTTGCAGGACCGTCTACTGCTGGGAACGACTTCCCATCGCCCAGTGCGCTCACACAGGGAGGGCCTCCTCAGGGTGCCGTCGGCTAGACAATGTCAGCTGGCGACCCCCAGGGGAAGGGCCTTCTCTGTGGGAGCGCCAGCCCTGTGGAACCAACTTCCCCTTGAGCTCCGGATGGCTCCGGATCTCCGGTCCTTTCGCCGTGGCCTTAAAACATTCCTTTTCCATCAGGCTGACCTGGACTGACAGGGATTTTTAAAATGTTTTTAACTTATTATTGGGGCTGCTAGTTTAATTCTTTTTTTAACTTTTGTATTATTGTATTTTTATTGTTGATAGCCACCCTGAGTCCTTTGGGAGATAGGGCAGCATATAAGTCCCAAAATAAATAAAATAAATAAATAAAATTGTGAACTGCTTGTTGGAAAGATGTTGCACAGATTTCTTTTCAGATATCTGAAAATACACCATAAGAGAGAGTTTAGTAAAGTCACATTGGGAGGGGGAAACATGAAAGATTCTTACTATGGAAGCATTATGTTATTTTTCGTATCTATCTCAAACCCAACAAATGGCTTCAGATGGCGATTTGTGCCTTCAGTAGAAGAAGCAATCATATTCATGTCAAGACATTTTGACACTGAAAAGGGAATCTTTGTCTGACTCTTTGGCTGTGTTTTATTGAAAATGTGTATTATTATTCAGCTGGAACTAATAATAAAATAGCAGCAAGAGTATTTACTTTCAACTGTCTGTCTACAGAAGGCTAGTGGAAAAGAGTAATTCTAATTTCATGCAAGAAAACACCCTGAATCTTGACATCAGTGGTTGGAGCTAGCAAAACAATTTTTGCCTTTTCTGCTAAACAGTGAAATAAAATTATATTTGAAACTCATTTCAGTAGAATAACTCTTGGAACTAATGGAAATAATCCACTCTTGGGGTTTTGTCAATTTCATGTGGTTTGTGGACTATGCTTCTGATCCACTGAAATGTCAGAGCAGGTCAACAGCTGGAGTAAATATAAACTGGACTTCAAACATGTAACTTGCTATTTGCTTTTGCCCAGCTTCGCCTGGTGCGCCAGTTGAGGCCCTATCTGGACCGAGATGCCCTACGCACAGTCACCCATGCACTCGTGACCTCCTGGCTAGACTACTGCAATGCTCTCTACATGGGGCTGCCCTTGAGGACCACTTGGAGGCTTCAACTGGTGCAGAATGCAGCCGCTCGAGTTGTTATGGGAGTTTCCCGATACTCCCGTGTAACACCTCTTCTCCGTGAGCTGCATTGGCTTCCTGTTACCCTCCGGGTGAGATTCAAGGTGCTGGTAATGACCTATAAAGCCCTAAATGGCTTGGGTCCGGATTATCTAAGGGAACACCTGCTGCCGGCATCAACTTCCCATCGTCCTGTGGAACCAACTTCCCACGGAACTCAGGAGTGCCCCCGACCTTTGCTGATTTTGCCGGGACTTGAAAACCTGGTTCTTCGAGCTGTTTGGCCCAGACTGAGGGGTTTTAATTTAATTTAATTTAATTTAATTGGGTTTTAGTTTAACTTCAGGGACTGTAATTTAATTAATAGTTTTAATTGATTTTAATTTTGTATACTATGTATTTTAATTTCCCTGTAAACCGCCCTGAGTCCTACGGGAATAGGGCGGTATATAAATTTAAATAATAAATAAATAAAATAAATATATAAATCATCCAGTTTTTAATTTTTGTTTCAGACTTCAGATGGAGTCTACAAGCTGAAATGCTTCCTGATGCCCAAATTTCTCAGTATTTCTTCAGGGACAAATTCTCCAAAGAGATTTCTGTTTGTAAGATTTTTTTTTCCAGCTGAAGGAAAAAAAAACCAAACATTTCCATTTTTACACAAAGGACATTTCTGCTACCTTCTTGCATTTCACATTTTCACTCCTATTGGTTGCCAGAGAAAATTATTCAATAATTTGAATTTAAAAAGAGGTACAATTGCAAAATCTATGACATATGGAGCTAACAAAATAGCTAAGACTGTAAATATTTTCTGAATTAGAAGTGACCCCTTACGGGTTTTGCAGACCAAGCTGTAAAAATTGAGATGTTCATTAAATGTTCATTAAATGACAGCTAAAATATAATGAAAAAAAAACTTTTAACTTTCTTTGGTTATGGTTCCTTTACTCATTATGTTCATCTGAATTTGATTTCACTAAAAAGCTCTGTGGTCCAACCGTGTTTTTTTGTGTGTGTGCTCAGAATAATTTGATTATGGTAATTAATTACAAGGTATCAGATTTCACTCTGCCAGAATAACCAGATTGTATTCAGTCCATCCAAAAGAAAGAGGGATTGTTTGCTTAATCAGCAACATTTTCCCCTCTCCACAATACTGCTCCTTTTGAGGTAGCCCTGGCAAAAAAATTTCCTCTTTCTTGAAAACGGATCTTTCATTTATCAATATATATGCTAAATATTCTCTTCTTGACATCAGACAAAGTTTCTTTCTACTCTAAGGTGGCATTCATATTTCCTACATGCTGAGAAATGGAAGAGAACAGCTTGGGATGAATTAAATTACAGTTAAATTACAACTCATTGTGTAAAATGCTTTAAAGTGCAACTTGAAATTAACTTTCTAAATTGATTATAATATTGAAGTGATATATACTCATATCCAGGAGCAGCATAAAGTCATTAAGTGGGAGCATTTGACAGTTGTAAAATTATAACCAAATAGTAAATTGGAGAGGAAATAGAATAAAAAATAGTGCTGTAGATAAAGTTTTTCCAATATTCCAACAAGTAGAAAATGAGAGACCAAATTATAGTAATATTTAATATGTAATTCAAGTTAAGACTTCATATGACTCCCATATTAAACATGCAGCTTTCATTCAACACCTTGTTTTTTTATATCTAGAAATCAAATTTGAGGAAAGATTATTGATAATCAATCTTGCAATATTCTCATATCACAATTAAAGATCATACTGTAGTGGTTATATTGCAGAATTGTTGGCCCTTTGCTGTTAATATATTTTCCTATAAAATATAGAGGTTTGTTGATGCCATAATCTGACATTTTCCTAAATATTTTTAATCTTTATTCTCATATTACTCTCCCTCTCAAATTCTCAATCACTATTGCTTTAATCCTTGAGATACTTTATTAACTGAACCTTTCCCATTTTTCAGACAAAAGTTGTTAGCAGTAATAAGAATCCATGGTTACAAGTTCATAATTTAAATAGCATGATGCAATAGAAAATAAAGCAGGATTATTGACAGAAATATTCATACTATCAAATAAAGTGGAAAGAAAGAAGAAAGAGAAAGCCTGTTAGAATAATTTTTGAGCTCCTCGTCTGGTATTCACCACTGCAAATGATTATAATTAAGGTTCATTAAATGAACCAAAATGGATTACCATATTTTGCTTTAAGAAGGCTTACTGGCAGAATAGAAGTGCTTTTCCATCTTATTATTATTATGTGCTACTGCAGTGTATTATCATGTAATTCAGCCACATTCTTCCATTTGCTGCTGGCTTTTAAGGATTCTCAGTCTTACTGCACCTGATGAGACTTTGATCAAATGGTATGATGGAGAGAGAATTTTATTAATATACAGCTAGAAAAACCTTCCTGCACCGAACACTTTGTCAGGGGCTATTATCCTTTTTTGAGTAATTAGGGCCATTTATCTAGTTGTAAACTACTATTTATGCCAATTTTCATTCCTTTAAATAAGATTTTTCCCCTTCAGCAATATAAGTAAAATCAAAGTTCAAGACCATCTATGCCAGGGGTGTCAAACTTGCAATGTCACGTGACGTGTCGAGACATATTGCAACTTTTTTGCCATTGCTGGCAATGGGGTGGGCGCGGTTTCGCTATGATGCATCGGGCCCGTGGGCCGGCAGTTTGACACCCCTGATCTATACAGTAACCCACCAACATATACTATGATATGTAGAATGTGCTTACTGGATTTGCTTCTTCTGGGTAGGTCAGGGTGTCCACAGGATACTCAAAAGTGAAATAATGTCAGACACCATAAAAGTTTTGTGCAAAACTAGTTCAGGATTTCTCCTTGAAGCTTAAAAGATCACAAATTGCCCATGAAATAAGTGTATTGTGGAAAACTACTCTTTTCCTTGAATTTATAATAATCTTTAGAATGAGAATGAGAACTTAGACAATTAAATTTATGTGCATAATTCAGAAAAAGCAGTGGGGCAGGGGTCTAAATGGAAAGATGGTAGACGCACTGACATAGTGTAAGCTCTGACCTTTTTCTATGTATTTGCTTTGCAAGGCTTTATCTGCTATCTTGCTTATTTTGAACCCTCCCAGAGGTACCATTTATTTGGATGTCTGTAGAGGGATGTTAAAAAAAGACCTATGACCATGACTGCAAAACCTCCACCCCCTTTTTATATGGATCGCATGTCCAATGCACATTAAAAAGATGCGGGATTTTGATTGCATGATCATAGTTGCCATTTTGGTTTTTTTTATTGCCCCTGCAGATACGCTTTCCTCTTCTAAATCATTTTTAAACTGTGTCTGGTTCTAATAACGATATACCTTGAATGCAAACTGAAAGTAAGCATGTCTATTTATAACGATATATTTTACCAGCCCAACTGACTTTAATATTTTTCTAAAAAATTATTCTCTTTTTCACCTGCTTGTTACTAACTGATGTTTATGCCTATAGAAACACTATGGTTGTAAAATCAACCATCTGCATTTCATTAAAGCTATTCCTGGACCATAAAATTATTCTTAGGCTAGTCATCTATGCTAAACTACTCTCATCAATGTGCCTCAAGAGTTGTATGTTTCTTCTTTTTTAAATAAACAAATGAAGACATAAATCAACATATGAGAACTAATTAAAAGTAACTATTTGCAAAAGCTATTATTAAACAAAGCTTGGTAGGATACTGAATTCAATTATAATTTATTCAGCCCCATCTGGCACCCTTTATTAAATACTTCTTGAGCTATTGTCATACATAGCTGATAATTTAACATTTAAAAAACTGACATGCTAATTAAGGATTCAAAGAAAACTACACTCAAGTGGTTTTCAAAGCCCTACATGGCATGGGTCCGGAGTACCTTAGGAATCACCTGCTGCCAGCATCAACGTCCCTCCGTCCAGTGCGCTCCCACAGAGAGGGCCTCCTAAGGGTTCCACCGTTCGGAGAATGCCGTCTGGTGGCTCCCAGAGGGAGGGCGTTCTCAGTGAGCGCGCCTGACCTATGGAACCGTTTACCGGTTGAGCTCCGGATGGCTCCCGACCTTCGCTCCTTCCGACGCGACCTAAAAACATATCTGTTTAAGCAATCCGGTCTGGTCTGACGGGTTCTGTTTTAATTATTGTTTTAAGATAACTATCTTCTGCATTTGGGCAAAATTAGGGTTTAATTTGTTTTATCTGTATTTGTGCATTCTGTTATTTATGTCACTGTTCACCACCCTGAGTCCTTAGGGAGATGGGCGGTATACAAATCAAATAAATAAATAATAAATAATAAAACATAAAACTATTCTGATGGAGTATTATGAAATTCCTATTTGTTTATAAAAAGCAGGGTTAGATGAAAAGATTTTATTTTCTTATTAATTTTGCTGCCTTCTGTTATTATTACTTGGAGAGTCATGCTTGTTTTGCTGTTGGTTAAAGCAGTGTTTCTCAAACTTGGTAATTTGAAGATGTGCTGGAGAATTCTGGGAGTTGAAGTCCATACATCTTCAGGCTGCCAAGCTTGAGAAACATTGGGTTAAAGCAGGGGTGTCAAACTGCCAGCCCATGGGCCGGATGTGTCAAGCCGAAACTGCCCCCACCACATTGCTGGCAATGGAAAAAAGTCGTGATACCTCACAACACATCATGTGACGTTGCCAGTTTGACACCCCTGGGTAAAAGCATTGCGCTAGAATGAAACTGTAGAGATATGATGCTGTGTATGTGTCCAAAGTTTATTATAGGATAAATAAGCGTTGACTAGTTTTACTATTACTATTCCTTATTCATTAACTAGTTTTGGCATGCAGACAAATTTTTAAGGCACAAGAGACACTGTGGTATCATCCTGATGTTTTGGACTTAACTCCTGCTGCCATTAGGCTTACTTGCTGAGGATAATATGAGAGCATCAACATATCTATTTGTTGTGTAGCTGGTTGTTTGCAGGCATTGAGCGAGACGGAAGGTTCAAAACAGCAACAGGCTTTATTGAAGGTCAAACATAACAGAAGCAACAAGGGAGCTGCTGTACAGCTATTCATACGGTTGGCTGATAGGCAGTGGCCAATAGGTTTGAAGCAGAGGTTTCCCACCCAAAGACATACTTAGCCAGCTGGAGACAACCAGTCTGGGCCGGCTAGCAACCATTACAAGCATACATGTGAACTAGCACTTAGCAATTGAACCCAAGCAATTAGCAAGCAGTGCAACATAAGCAAACACTTACAACATATAAAAAGGCCAATACATTACACTATTGCTTCTTTATATAACTGTGTGTCCAAACAGAATGTTGGGCCAGATCAATTCATTCATATTGTACTGAACTCATGGAGAATAGAGACTGAATTAGGTTGACTGAAACGTTATTGTGGGTTGCACAGTTCCTTATTCAGTTTTATATATTGGCTCTTACTGTCTTGGAGTCATAAAAAGTGTTAACTCCAAATGCATTTCTGTGCTCTTTCAAAGAATCCCCCACTCTGGAGTTAAAATAGTAACAGTTGGGGACAATCAAAATTTAATATGTTTGCAACAGTGGCAAATATCTGTACTGTAGCTCGGGTGAAAGATAAGGGTAAAGGTTTGTTCTCTGAACTTGTGGGTTGGTTTCCAAACATTTCGTTACCAGGCTAGGTAACATCTTTAGCAGAGTTTAGGGGATGTCAGTGTCAGTGTTCTTCTGTTTATAAGGACTTCAGGTGTGGGTGTGTCAAGTGAGGGTCTGTGATTGGTCAGGTGTGAGTCATCTGTGAATCTTGTGATGGATCTTGTGATGGGCAGGTTACATCAGATCAGGGTCATTGAGAGGTGAACTGCTGGTGGGAGGGGGGCTTGTGTGGGTTGGTTGAGGGTCAGTGCTGGTAGGCTGTGTGGTTGATTGGGATTCTGAGGGGTTCGTAGGCTGATTGTAGGTCAATGTGTCTGTTGATGGAATTGCTTGTGGAGTGCCAGGCTTCAATGAACTCATGATCATGGTGGGTGGTAGTGTGGCCGATTTTTGTGTTGTTCCAATCAAACTGGTGCTGTTTGGTATCAGTGTGGGTAGAGATTAGGGATTTGGGATCGTGGTGTTTGACTGCCAGCTGGGGTTCGTGGATCCTGGTTTTTAATTGACATGTTTGTCCCACATAGAATTGGTTGCAACGGTTACAGTTGATTTTGTAGATTACATTGTTTCTTTCATTCTTCTGTATCTTGTCGTTGGCAGAGTGTGGTTGTGGGTTTGTGGGCTATTGCTATTCTTAGGGTTGGAGAATTCTGGCTGTCATTTAATATGATGTCTCAGGAAGTATCCAGCGTGCTGTATGATATCCAGGTCATATGAATGGCTGCATTTATTCTGCATCTTAAATATATTTGGGCTTATCTTGAAGTTGTGAATTTAATCAAGTATCATAAACATATAGGCAAACTCAAGGCAAACAAGGTTCAGAGGAAAATTCAAAGTCTAGACTTGTGATGGTGAACCTGACACAAAGATGCCATGATGTTTTGGGTGACGCGCCAATGTTTACCAACACATGGCAGCAATTATTCTCAAAAGCACGCCCCATTACCACACAGTGTTCAGAGGATACAAAGTGTAATGTATTGGGCTTAGTCTTACTTAAGTATATCACGTGGGGTTAATTGCTGGAAGGTTGCTTAAGCAGGGAAGCTGGCTAACGGCTCCCAGCTCCTCAGACAACCTGTCTCCAGCGCTGCCATTGGCTGCTTCTAGGGCAGCAATAGGTTGCTTTAAACCTATTGGCCGCTGCCTAGGGGCCAGGGAATAAATTGCTGCATTCACAGCCCTGTTTCTCAGTTCAGTTCCTGCAACCAAATAAAGAATGTTTCTGGCTGAACTCACTCGCCTCGTCTCGTCAATCAAGCAATGAACCCAGTATCTAACACAAAGGCTGTGGAAGAGTCTTCTCTGAAGCTGCTTCAAGAACGAAGGCTTTGTGTGACTGGGAGCAGACTCAGGGAGGCTGCAGTGGCTCACAAGAGAAAGAGAAAACTGCCTGAAGGTAAGTGCTGCATGGCAGATGCTGGGGAGTGCTGGCCCGGGGGAGGCAATTGCACCAATCCTCAAGGCTATCCCTCGTTGGGCAACAGTGCAGGGTGGCCTTTTTGAGTGCGGTGGTGGAACTAGAACTGTATTCAAGGCCTGGGCCTCTGCTTCAAGTCCAGACTTAGGTCAGCTGCTGAGGGCTGCTGTTCAGGGTCACCTAGATTAGGGGTGGCGGCAGCACTGAGATAATTGTTTCTCATGTGAGTGTGTATGTGTGTGTGTGTGTATGTGTGTGTACAGGCATGAGTGAGTGAAAGATACACCAGCAGAGTCAACTTAAGCATTTTCTGAATTTTTGACACTCTGAGGCCCAAAAGATCACCATCACTTTACTTTACTAATATTGTATTAGTGATCTTTCTCAAGACAGGCTGCTCCTTAAATACCAGCCAACTTTGACTCAACTGGGCCTAATTAGTCTAGCTTCCTCCGGCAGGTTACTCTTGAATATTTGTTTGTTGATTTGATTTGCAGCCGCCTGAGTCCAGAGTGGGTCTGATTGGCTCGCATTACACTAAGCAGGGCTTTTTTTCTCATAGAATGCTCAGAACGGAGTTCCGGCACCTTTTTTGAATGGAACCTTGTAGGGTAGGCAAGGCGGGTTGTATGACATGTGTGAGTTCCGGCACCTTTTTCTTTTACAAAAAAAGCACTGACACTAAGGAAAATGAAAACAACATAATAAGATACAACCAAAACCAAATTAGAAAGGAAGAAAAGGGGCTACCACAAAGAAGAGGGAGTCAAGCTATTCTCCAAAGCACCTGAAAGCAGGACAAGAAGCAACGGATGGAAACTAGTCAAGGAGAGAAGCAACCTAGAACTAAGGAGAAACTTCCTGACAGTTAGAACAATTAACCAGTGGAACAACCTGCCTCCAGAAGTGGTGAATGCTCCAACACTGGAAGTTTTTAAGAAGAGACTGGCCAGCCATTTGTCTGAAATGGTATAGGGATTCCTGCCTGAGCAGGGGGTTGGACTAGATGACCTCCAAGGTCCCTTCCAACTTCTTCTTCTTCTTCTCCTTCTCCTTCTCCTTCTCCTTCTCCTTCTCCTTCTCCTTCTCCTTCTCCTTCTCCTTCTTCTTCTTCTTCTTCTTCTTCTTATTATTATTATTATTATTATTATTATTATTATTATTATTATTATTATTATTATTATTATTATTATTATTATTATTATTATTATTATTATTATTATTATTATAAAAAGAATGGAATGGTGAATCCAGCAGTCAATCCAAAATGTTTCACAGAATATAGTAGGGCCTGCAGTCGCCCTATCCCAGACAGGTAAAACTCACGACGTCACATGATGTCGCACAATGTATTGGAGCTTTTTCCCCATTGTCGGCAATGGGGTGGGCGTGGTTTCGTTGTGATGCATCCGGCCCATGGGCTGGCAGTTTGACACCCCTGCCCTAATCCAATGTCTGGAAAAACAGCCAAGTGGTCTTTCAGGCTTTCCAAAATGCCATCAGGGTGGGAGGCATTCGGATCCCATTTAAGTTGACATAGTACACTATGTTAAGGATCTAGAAGACACATGAGTAGATATACCATGTATGACTTATCTAAACATTTATTTTCTAAGATCAAAGATACTTACAAACTTAAGGCTAGAACAAATATAGAAACATCTATATTTAAGCTATAATTATTCTAAAATTCTAAAGAAAGTGATGCTTAGTTGCTGATGCTTTCCTTCTGGTGAGAATGGGAAATAGTCAAGAACTAAAAATAGATAAGAGCATTCTATGACAATTATATTTTATGTTCCTAACTTGTGTAGTATAAGGTGTAATGGTTTATTTTTAAAAGTGCTCTGTTAAAAAAAAATCAGTTTAGCCACCAGAGGGATCCAAGAATAGTTTGTGTGATATAATTGGTTGAATTTAATAGAACTTCCAGTTAACTCTTGTTTATTAGCTAGTGCAACAAAACTGGCTGTTGGAGTAAATATTATTATTGTAATTTTGCATGCCCTGAGAAGTTACTATATTTGGTAAATAAGAGAATATTTGTAAAAGAATGCTTTCTTTTTGTATCTTGAGACCCAATTTAGTTTGATCAATTCAACCAATATATAATAACAGAAAGGTTAGCAAGCTTGGGGCCATAGGAAATCAAGGTTGAGGAGATGTTATGGTATCCCATAGGAAAAATACCATGACAAATGAAGGCACTTCCTGGGCCTCATGACTTTCCATTATTTAATGAAAATTACCTCATACTTACTTTTCAAATATGTTGATTTATAGATTTTGACAGATTTCTTAATACATTAAAATCAAGAGGAATGTTGCTGTTGATTTCAACAATAAAAATATATAGTTTGAATTTATGGTATGCACTCAGATACTCCAAGTCTTTCCAATTTTAACTGTATTAGAAATCAGACACATGTTAAAGCTGATCCAAAATACCAGCTGTCTTGAGACAAAAGGTTAACAACCTCACCTTCTCTTTCACCTACAGAAGCTAAGGCAACTAGGAATTGAATCTTACTTCAACATACATTGGAATGCCACAGAATAATTTGAGAACGCAGAGAAGATTGAGCAAGTGGTCTAACAGCAGGTTTCCCCAACTTACTTAGCCTCCTCACCATTTGCTATCTTAAGCCCTCCTAACTGTATGGCAGTCCACCAACAGAAGCACATCATTGTGGGGTCCATCCCTCAGATTCTGAAGTTGAGGCAAGGATGGTAGCTTTTCAAGTCATGAGTGAATAAGACTTTTAGTCAAATAATGAATTCTGCTGCATGATTTTCCACTGAGGTGAATTTACCTTAGAATATTTTTATGCCATTGTCTCTTTTTCTTACATGGAAATTCCAAAAATGTTTAGGACTTTCCTTAGAGCTCTGAAACATGTAGAAGACAGTTTATTGAAAAAGAACACAAATACAAGAAAAATGTGGAAACAGGCATGTTTGTTCTTGATGTGAAGTCTAGTATTAGAAAACAATTTTAGGGGCTGCTTGAGAACCAATGTTTGAGTATCTAGACATATCTAGAAAGTATCAGAGCAGAGGTATGTTCACGCCAAAACCGCACCCACCCCATTGCTGGCAATGGGAAAAAAGTCACAATATGTCACGACATGTCACGTGACGTTGCACGTTTGACACCAATGCTTTAGAGGATACTTATAGATATTTAAACAGAATTTAACTTTTCTGCATTGTAGCACACAATCAATGCCTGGATGGTTTTCATTCTTACCTGCGATAATGCATATCTTAATTGTTTGATTTTCTGGTTAATCCTTTAAATAATTTCACTGGAATTTGGCAGAGAATATCGCACAGCATTTTGAATTTGCTTTTCAGAAACTATGCTAAAACTTTCTAAGAGATCTATGTTTTGAAGCTGAAGGAACAAATTAGGGATGCCACATTCTCCAGATCAACTTTTGTGGGAATTTTAAAATCGTTTTTGCATCATACCCAGCACCATTTGTAATAAACCATTCTACCGTTGAAAGAAAAATCTTCATTGGTCTAGTCCAAGCCGGGAATAAACAAAATGGAGACTGCTTTAGAAAGAAGAAGAGAGCCAGACAGAAATATGGCTCTGGAAAAAACTGACCACATGTAGCTGGGAGTGGTGGGTTTTTATACCTTCTTGGACTTTTGAGGTTGTTTCCTATTCCTGTTTGAGGCTTTGTATTTCCTGTGTCATATACTTTGACCTGAGTCTGAGTGTGTCCTTTTGGTATTGGTGGGTTAATCCTATTATGTCCCCAAAGGCCATGTCTTTTAGAATTTGGGTGGGGTATATAGATTTTAGGGGTCTTTGTCTTCCTAATCTCATCAGCTTCTAGTTTCCTGGCTCCAACCTTCCTGAATGGATTATTACATCTACATTTCTAAAAGCTGGTTTTTGCTGAGTTTTTTGGCTGTGGGGAGGGAGAAGTTTCTGTCTTTTTTAAAGATCTTCTCCATTATTCCTTTGGAGAAATATATTCTGCCTTTTTAATATTCCCCAAAATATTTCTTTCTCTGGATTCTTCCCACACTACTAATTAATATATAGGGGTTTTAAATATTTGATTATGTGCCATCAAATTGTCTACTCTTAGCAACCACATACATTTTCTCTATGGCAATCTGTCCCTAACCTGGTTCTTCAGGTCTGCTAACAGTACTATATAAGTACTATTATATATATTATTTATAAAATCTAGCTACCATTTTGAATATAGAACAGTAAACATGAATTGTATTGAGAATATTTATTTGCTTTCAGTGCTATTTTCAATAAATACTGTGTCATACTGAGGTAAAATAAATTAACAATCAAGAATCTAAACCTATAAATTTATGCAGCATTGTTTCATAACCATCAAACAGAAATGTTATATTTCCTTCCATGTCACTTCAATAGTATTAAAAACTTCTCTTTTGCTGAAAACTGATAAAGAATGGTTATTGCGTACTAGTTTTTCCAATGTGCTTTTTGAAAATCACACTATTCTTAAGTACATCACATCAAAATTACAGGAAGAAATATGCCATAAGGGTGCACTTTAGGCCAAGCAAGGTAAACACTGTATGAAAACAATGCTTACTACATTCTCATTATCTCTTTAATGTACGGTCTGGAATAGGAAAGTGCTGGCAGGTATGTTGTTTCATCTTTAAAAGATACGCTGTTAAAACTGAGTTTTGATTGTGCACAAGTTTGTGGTTTCGGCTTTAAATGCTACACCTATGTTTAAAGCTTAGGAAATTATTAAGTGATCTGCTACATTAGACTTCACCATCTGACAGCTTAACACAGGCATGTGCTTAGTGGAAACTGCTTAATCAGAAGCTGACCTGTAGTACCTACTCTGAGGAAAAAAGGAAGAATAGAATCATATGGAGATGACACTCAAATTGTGGTAGTTATTAAGCTGGACTGTCTTTTCTTCCATTTTTGCTTGGAATGGGCTCTTACTAAAGGCATCTGGGGGGGGAGTTAAAAAAAAGTCAAAATGGCAGTTGCAAAAGTTAGGTCTTGTATTTTAAAGCCCATTTTTGTTCTACTTCCTGTTGAGAACTCCCCTGAATATCTGTAGCCCTTAGCTAATATTTTTTTCCTCTTTGAGATACATCATTTTAACTGCTAATGGGTCTTCCCTTGAGCACTTTTAAAGGAAATGCAGATTCCATTTGGGCAAAAAGATGGGAAGAGAAGCAAAAAAATTGCTTTTGAAGGATGCTAAACAGCTAGGAGATGAGAAGACAGCAATGGTAGATTTATTTATTTATTTATTTATTCGGTTTATATATCGCCCTATTCCCAAAGAACTCAGGGCGGTTTACAAGGCAAAATTTAAAAACAATCCAATATAAAATTAAAATAAATTAAGTCTAGCCACAAAAATTAAATCACAATTTAAAAACATTAAACCCCTCAGTCCAGACCAGATAGCTCAAAGAGCCAGGTTTTTAGGTCCTGGCGAAATGAACGAAGGTCGGGGGCAGTCCGGAGTTCCGTTGGCAGTTGATTCCATAGGGCAGGTGCGCCCACAGAGAACGCCCTCCCCCTGTGGATCGCCCGTCAGCAATCCTTGACCGGCGGTACCCTGAGGAGGCCCTCCCTGTGGGAGCGCACAGGACGATGGGAAATTGACGCTGGCAGCAGGTGCTCCCTTAGATAATCCGGGCCCATGCCATTTAGGGTTTTATAGGTCATCACCAGCACCTTGAATCTCACCCGGAGGGCAACTGGAAGCCAATGCAGCTCGCGGAGAAGAGGTGTTACATGGGAGTATCAAGAGACTCCCATCACAACTCGCGCGGCTGCATTCTGCACCAGCTGAAGCCTCCGAGTGGTCCTCAGGGGCAGCCCCATATAGAGAGCGTTGCAGTAGTCCAACCGGGAGGTCACGAGCGCATGGGTGACTGTGCGTAGGGCATCTCGGTCCAGATAGGGCCGTAACTGGCGCACCAGGCAAACCTGGGCAAAAGCCCCCCTGGCCACGGCTCCTATATGATCTTCCAAACTGAGCCGTGAATCCAGGAGGACACCCAAGTTGCGGGCCCTATCAACGGGGGGTAACACCTCACCCCCCATAGTTAACGATGGAAAAGATTGGTTAGTCTGAGATGCCGGTATGCACAGCCACTCAGTCTTGGCAGGATTGAGATGAAGCCTGTTTCTCCCCATCCAAACCCGGACCGCTTCCAGGCAACGGGACATCACGTCGAGGGCATCACTGCGTTGGTTCGGGGTGGAAAGAAAAAGCTGGGTATCATCAGCATACTGATGATACCCCACCCCGAAACCACGAATGAGCTCACCCAGTGGCTTCATATAGATGTTGAACAAGAGGGGAGAGAGGACGGACCCCTGAGGAACTCCACAAACGAGAGGCCTCGAGGTGGACCTCTGCCCTCCCGTCAACACCGACTGCGAGGGGCCCAGGAGGTAGGAGAACCACTGTAAAACAGTGCCCCCCACTCCCAGCCCCCTGAGACGCCGCAGTAGGATACCATGTTCGATGGTATCAAAAGCTGCTGAGAGGTCTAATAGGACTAGGACAGAGGAACATCCCCTGGCCCGAGCCCGGCAGAGATCATTCACCAGCGCAACCAATGCCGTCTCCGTGCTGTACCCGGTCCTGAAGCCCGATTGGTATGGGTCCAGATAATCAGTTTCCTCCAGGAACAGAGGGAGCTGAAGTGCCACCACGCTCTCAACCACCTTCGCAAGAAAGCGAAGGTTGGAGACCGGACAATAGTTGTTCAAAATAGCTGGGTCCAGGGCAGGCTTTTTGAGGAGGGGCCTCACCACCGCCTCCTTCAAGGCGGCAGGGAAGGTACCCTCCCTCAAGGAAGCAGTTATTACTGCCTGGAACCAGCCTCGTGTCTCCTCCCGGGCTGCATATACCAGCCAGGAGGGGCACGGGTCCAATAAACACGTGGCGGAACTCAGTCTCCTCATGATCCTGTCCACCTCATCTGGGGTCACAGGATCGAATTCACTCCAGGTAACATTCTCTAGACCGCTCGATTCCTCCCCGTCAGTCTCTGCCCAGTCAGAATCCAAACCGGCTCGAATCTGAGCGATTTTGTCCGTCAGATGATAGCTAAACTCCTCGGCTCGCCCCTGAAAGGGCTCCTCCTTCACCTCCTGATTAAGGAGGGAGCGAGTCACCCTAAACAGGGTGGCTGGGCGATTATCTGTGGATGCGATGAGGGCAGCGAAGTAATTAGACTTTGCTGTCCTCATTGCCGCGAGATAAGACCTTGTAAAGGTTCTTAACCGCAACCGGTCAGACTCAGACCGGCTGGATCTCCAACAGCTCTCTAGACCTCGTCTCCGACGCTTCATCTCCCGGAGCTCCACAGAAAACCATGGAGCCCACCGGGATCTGCGCCGGGTCAAGGGTAGCAAGGGTACAACACGGTCAAGCGCCTCAGTGGCAGCCCTTTCCCAGGCATCCACCAAGGCATCAGCCGGGCTGTGAGCGAGGGGGATAGGTATAGACCCAAGCGCCGTCTGGAATCGTTCCGGATCCATTAGGCGCCTGGGGAGGAACCATCTGGTCGGTTCCGCAGCCCAGCAGCGGGGGGTGGCATAGTGGAAGACCAACCGCAGGAGGTGATGATCGGACCATGACAAGGGGATAATAGTTGGCGAGCCCCCTCCCAGATCATCAAACCACTCCCCAGATAAGAAAACTAGGTCGAGAGTGTGTCCTCCCCCATGAGTCGGACCCTGAATTACTTGGGTCAGGTCCATGGCTGTCATGGAGGCCATGAACTCCCGGGCCAACTCAGACGACCCTCCCAGAGAAGGCAGGTTAAAGTTGCCCAGAACTATAAGTCTGGGAAACTCAACCGTCAACCCTGAGAGGACGTCGAGAAGCTCGGGCAGGGCCGTTGCTACACAGCTGGGTGCCAGGTATGTTAGCAACAAGCCCAACTGAGCCCCAGGGCCACACCTCAGGAGGAGGGATTCACTCCCACCTATCTGTACAATAGTGGTCTCCCGCGGAAATAAGGTCTCCCATATAACTACCGCCACCCCACCGCCCCTGCCCTGAGCCCGTGGCCGATGTAACACACAGAAACCTGGAGGGCAAAGCTCAGTCAGAGGGACACCTCCCTCTGAGCCCAACCAGGTTTCTGTAATGCATGCCAGATCCACGTGTTCCTCCTCGATCAAATCACAGATGAGGGGAGCCTTGTTCACAACGGATCTGGCATTAAAGTACACCAGCCTGAGCTCAGGGGCCTGATCCCTCTCATCCCCGGATAAATGGGTACCAACTGGAGGGTTGGAGCACGCCACCGCTTGAAGACAGCGGGGGCGCAATCCCAGGTGTTGATATGGCCCTCCGTGTAACCGCCTGCTGCCGTTCCCAATCGTGGGGATTTGAAACCCCACCCCAATGCCAGGGAAACCAGGAGACCCCAACCCTAACCCCATCTCGCCGGGAACCATTTCAGGCCTGGACTGATGACTGGTTAGTGGGGTACACCCCAATTTCCTCCCAACCCTACCATTCCCCCCCTCCCTAACCCTTTAAAACAGCCGGCTAGAAAACATATTAGGGGCCTCTTAATATATCTCCACCAGAGGCCCCTATCTATGCCCAACCACCTCTCGGGGTCCCAACAATTGGGCCCGTCCTTAAGGGGATTGGAGGAAAAGGCAGCAGGTCGTAACCAGGAGGGAGGTGCCCTCCTGAGGGCATACAGGTCAGCACTGGAGTAGCGCAAACGAGGCATATAATAATAAAAAATATCCACATAGGGCAGTTGTTAACAAATGGGTAGTCAGATGGTATTAAAATAATATCAAGATGACATTGATATTGAGTCCGGAAAGTACCTCAGGTCCACCAATCCGGCTCTGCTCTCACCTGAGCCGGAGCCAGGCAAAGAAAGCCAAACCGCCCTCTCACTACAGCTGGGCATCCAACCTGGGGTGGACAGAGTACGGGCTACTGGGATAAACCTACCCCAACTGTTTGCAAAAAGCATTTCAAACAACAATAGATGCATTTTCAAACATTTGATACATTTCAAATATGTTGGGGCAGGATTGTATCACACTCCATTAAACTGGCAGCTCTTCTTGATATGGTGCTCAATTTGTAAATCTAGAAGTTACTGTCAACTCAAACTAGCAAATTTGAGTAGTTAATTATCTAATTCCAGGATGAACTTAATTTACATGGATCCATAACAGTTATAAATTTGAATCTCAGTTAATAATGTCAAAAATTGATTAGAATTAGAATTTATACACAAAGCAAGCTTATACTTCCTATCTGCCTCAGGGTAAGAACTGAAATTAATAGACTTCTACTAAATTTTATATAGAAAGACTTTTTTTTAAAGGGGGGAATTATTCTAAAACAAACCCTTCATCATCCAATTCAAGTTACGTATCATGTAAAGCCTGCCTAGAACTTGCACATATAGCCACCTGAACTTCTACCATGGACAAAATTTTTCAAGTGGAAGGAGAAATTTCTCCAAATGTTCTTGGATGAAGCTCACTAGCCACAGTGGCAGTAAACTGGCTTCCAACTTTGCAACTTCCATGCTATTTCATCCCTACCTTAGTTTGGGGACAATGGAACAGACAATTAATAAAAAATGGCATATATCTGAAGGAACTTCTGAAAGGTCACTTCATTGACTGCATTAGTTTTCCTAGCAAAATGCTTTGGTTTGTACTACATCATGCTTTTGCATGTTTGAGTCAGCTTGTTTTTAGCAGCATTCCAAGAAGCAACCATTCGAATAAATCATAACATGCTAGATGTGTCAAAAGCCTGTATTTGGCTTGTGTTATGCTGTAGTGTAGGCAAGTCCTAAAAAAGATTTAAGTTTCCAACATCTAAAATTCTGTATCACTGCAAGTTAACTTATTTGTAGTATTTTAGCAGTACTATTTGAATATTCTTCACATCTGTAAAGCTTTATTATAGAAAGTTTTTAACCTGGTTTTATAAACCTCACTCAATTGACAAAAATATGCAGCAATAGGCAACCCTCTTCCCACACTCTGGAAAGATAGTATCTGATTCAAAAACTCTCATTCACAATAAAATAGGTGATAAAAAAATAAATTTTCATCATCTCTTGGCACATAAAAACATAGTAATGATTAAGGTCTAGCTCCTGATTTCTTTATGCTAATGTCAGGGATTGGAGGGAGCCATGGATACCCGTGAAACACAATTTCATTATTTAAAAAATAATTATTATTATTTTAAAAAAATCTTAGAGACAAAGCACAATCTTACACCTGCATTGTTTTTAAAAGGGAAAAATAAATATCCTACACATTTACATCTGTTGCTACTTTATATGGTGAGCTGGAATTTCAAGGCTGTATGTGCTTTGAGAAACATGGTGTGACATGCATTTAAGCACTTCAAATATTTTGGATAGTTGTAGTAATCCAAAGTGAATTCTTGAAGCTACAGCTAATATTTCTTGTGCTTTATTGCATGTGTTTCCAAGCATAGAATAATTTGTTTGGCTTATTATTATTGACATATTTTGCAAGCTATTGACATTAGCCAAGACACTACCCTGAATAACCGATCTGGAGTAACCTGTGGTCTGTATTTCCATGCTCATGCAGTATGTGGGAAAATAAGGTTCGTACTGCTGTGGGTGGAACATCAGGTTCAAGCTTTGATTAACAGCAGTTCTGGATTGTGTGCCAATATTCTGCCTAATTCACTATTGCCAAGGGTTCATCAAAAGTTGCCAACATGATTTGTTTTCTGGAAGGCATAGAAATGATGTCTCCGCTTTCTGATGGAGAGTGAATTCTGTTGTCTAAAGAATCATCTATAAGGTTTGAGCCCTCTTCTTCGTTATCTTCATACAGCGTATTGATGTGCAGAAGTGGATGCACAGGGTTGCAATTCAGGACAGGCCCTGATTCTACCTCATTAGTCTGGGGCAGAGAGACTTTTGATGCTATATGGTTATGGGTACAGGTGAGGAAAACCCCTGTTGCAGGCACAGTCCTGCAGGTATCATGGGAATAAAGGGACTCTTTTCCAGGTAGGGAAGAATCTGAAAGAGAAGCAAAACACTTATTTAGTTAATGAATTGACATCTTTTTTCCAATTGAAAAAAAAGACTATGTGGGGGTCTCTTCATTTTATTTCAACAATAATAATAATAATAATAATAATAATAATAATAATAATAATAATAATAATAATAATAATAATAATAATAATAATAAGTTGGAAGGGACCTTGGGGCTCATCTAGTCCAACCCCCTGGTCAGGCAGGAAATCCTACACCATTTCAGACAAATGGCTATCCAGTCTCTTCTTAAAAACTTCCAGTGTTGGAGCATTTGCCACTTCTGGAGGCAGTTTGTTCCACTGATTAATTGTTCTAATTGTCAGGAAGTTTCTCCTTAGTTCTAAGTTGCTTCTCTCCTTGACTAGTATCCATCCATTGTTTCTTGTCCTGGCTTCAGGTGTTTTGGAGAATAGCTTGACTCCCTCTTTCTTGTGGCAGCTCCTGAGATATTGGAACACTGCTATCATGTTCCCTCTCATCTTGCTAAATTGGATGAGAGCAACGGAGCCAAAGGCATCTAGTGAGGTTGGAGGACAAAGAAGGGCCTGAATGTGGATGCCTTTCTTCCCTCCAGGTTCTGTTTCAAAAGAGGCTTATTTTAGAAGAGAGCCACTGTAGTATAGTAGTGTAAGTTTTGAACTAGGAATAGCATTCAGGTTTTACTCTATCCTCAGTCATCGAAACTCATTGGATGACTTTGGGACGGGCATTCTCTCTCAGCCCAGTATACGTTTTAGGACTAAAGGTTGTAATATGCATTTAAAATGCATACCATATTTGTTTTTAAACTACTTATTATATTTTTTACTCAAGGCCTCACTATACAGAGCTTTAAATGTGATTCTGTACTTATTATGTAAGTTTTATACAATCCCGATTAGAGAGGGGTCAAAATTAACCCCAAAATATCTTAATTCAAAATTGAAATTTCTGACCTTCTAGAAAAATATGTAATTTGTCCTCAAATCAGGCTCAAACTTGAACAATAATTTTTAAAAGGGTCCAAAGGGTAAATCTTGGAAGCTATAGGACAGTCAGTTTAGAACGTATTCAATAGAAATTGATTAAAAAAAGGTAACCAAAGGGGGAAAAACCTAACACACTTATGGAAAAAAAAACATGAAGGTCTCTCCAAACCTTTCATGTTTTTGAGAATATAAAAATGCTCATAAGTGGAGGCGATCCTGTTAACAATTGAATATTTGAATTTTAAGATGCACGACATGACTAAATAAGTATCTTTATTGCAAGCCACAATGAAGCCATATTGATGTGTTAATTGCCCTCAGTTAGCATGAGAGCGGCTTAAGTTCCACTTTTATACCACAGACAGTTTAAATATGTTTGCTTCTTAACGGACTCTTTGCTTTCAGGTTCGTGTCCTTGAAGTCAGGCAGTTATTGGTTATTGTCACAACAGATATTTCTGCTCAGAATCACCTGCTCTTGGTTTATCTTCCACCACGTTAGCCTATTTTGCATAAAGTACTACTTAGGAAATATAAAAATCAAAAATAATTTTGAAGACCTGCAGAAGGAGGTCTGTAAATAGGCATGACAAACAGAGAATTGAATGGCAAGTATGATCAATTGATGCAAGAGTAAGATTATGCACTTAAGTGATGCACACTTAATTATGCACTGATGTCATCTAACTTGAAAATGAACTTGGGGTCATAATGGACATACTGTATCTATAAAGATGATGTTTCAATATGCAATAGCTTTGAAAAAGACAAAGGTCAGGTTAGAAATAATCAGAAAAATAAAAATTACAGTACTGTAATCCATTATACATATACATGGTACATTTGCACTTGGAATACTGTGTACATTTAGGTCTCTGGGTTTGGACAAGAAAATAATTAACCCAGAAAAAAGAAAAACCAACATTATAATAGGTCTCAACACCTTCAAAATGAGAAAAAAAATTAGGACGTTTGGGATTTTTTTGCTTGGAGAAATGGTGATTGAAGAAGTATAGGATTAAAGGGTCTAAAATCATTACTGCTATGGAAAAAGTGAATAGAGAGACATTTTTCTCCTAGTAAAATAAAGACCGTAGCCAACTAGTGACCTTAACTGGAAGAAAATTTAGACAAAAGAAAACATGTTTTCCTGCAGCCCAGCCCTAATTAATCTATGTAATTCATTATCATTAGAAGGGGTGATGGTCTTGAAGATACAGCATATCTTGAAATTGGAAATCCGTGCTGTTAAATAGCTATGTTTCCTGCTTCAGAGCCACTCAGAAGGATCTGAAGGCTGAATATGGGGGGGGGGGGGAAGATGAAGGACAAAGATGAGCCTTGGACCAATTCTGGAGAGCTTTTTTCATGATCTTCATTAGGAACTCTAAGGAAAATCATTCCTTCAAAGCTGGTATTGAATTGAGAAGAAATTTCTATAAACATCAATGAAGAATCACTTCCACACACATGCACACCTCAAATACCACCTTCAGAAAAGATATTCTCTCTAGATCTGCTGGGGGATTACTATTTACTAGTACATATGCTGAAATTGCAGTTTCGTTACAATTAGAGAATTCCCTGCCTATTTAATATTTAATTTAATTTAATTTAATAATATTTATATACCGCCCTTCTCCCTGAGGACTCAGGGCGGTTCACAGGGCAAAAGTCAAATACAAAGTATAAATATAAAGACATACTTAACAATCACCTTGTCCACCTTGTCCCTCAAAGAAGTCCTACCACATCTTTACTGGCCTTCATGAATGAGTTTGTTCCCTTCTTATAGAAATGGGATAAATTCTGGAAAATTTCAGAGATTCATTTTTTGTGAATGCAGTTTCATTCTAAAAGACCACAGCCTTTTCATTGATGATAGATTGTGTCATGGCTGGTTGACTTGTAGGATGTTATATCTTTCCACATGGCTCACTGGCTACATGACAGATAATCTCTTGAAAGAGTTAGTTCTCTTTAATGCTCACTGGTTGCTACCATCCTCTCTCTTAGAAAGCTTCCTTCATATCTTTGTGTGTTAATGCTCACTGATCTTTAACTTTTTTGGATTAGGAGGACAAATAAACTCTGCCTCATCTTCCTTCTGTGTTTTTTAGCATTGGCTACTTTTTATTGCATTTTGGGAAAGGAAAAACCATGGAAATCCAGCCAACAATTGACAAAACAGGGAAGCAAAACAAAGACATTTTCAAATTTTTCTCCATGGCAAGAAAAAAATCTCTGTAATTCTGGTTGTGTGTTAATCAAGGCTGTCTTGATCTGAGCACTTCTAAATAAATGATGGAAGGATATAAATAAATATTTAATTAAGAAGTCAATGTGGGAATAGGTGCTGAATAGATAGCAGAAAAGGTTAGGATTAGGGCAGAAAAGAAGACAAGAAATTCTAGAAAGTTCTTTGGGTGATACTATTCCATTATCAAAGTAATGACCAAGATATTTCACAGAAAATAAATATGCAGAATTCTTCAAGGCATCTGGAGAAGGAAGAGCAAGGTATTGAAAGTGTGATAAATATTACAAGCCCATGAAAATATTTGCTAATTCAGAACATCATTTTATTTCTATTCTATTCTATTCTATTCTATTCTATTCTATTCTATTCTATTCTATTCTATTCTATTCTATTCTATTCTATTCTATTCTATTCTATTCTATTCTATTCTATTCTATTCCATTATCTCTCCAATATTTGAGAGATACTGATAGTTGACATTTATTGTGATTTTGTTCCAACTCTAAGATTCAGGTATTTTAAATTGCAGGAAACTGCTCCAAAGAAGTTTAGATTTCATGAAAAAGATTTTATGAGAAAAAAATGAAATCAGAACTGAGTCACCGATTAAGGGTCACAAGATATTTTTCTTGAACCACACCAATGCTAGAAATATACTTATAAAAGTATATTTAAGTTAAAGGCTCACAAATGGCTCATACATTCTAAGCTTAAAAGCATGATTCTTGATGATAAATTTCAGGTTAACAAACATCCCATTTATCGTGTGGCTGCCATACTATGTGATCAATATTTCAGTTTGCAGAGGCTACAGCTATCATGCAAGATATCAACAGGATGGATTAAGGAATCCGAATCACTTTTGACCACATTTCAAACATTCCAAAACAATGAGCAATTTTGTTAGCTGCAACTGTGATTGGAAAAAGTAGCTAAATATATCTCCATACCTTTGAGAGAAGAAGTGACACAAACTATGGCTTTGTCTTCTTGGTTTAAGAATCCACTCTCTTGGCTTTTGGATGTTGCCATAGATGTATTGGATGGAATTTCTTGCTTGGGTTTCTTATTACTCAATACATATGGTTGAACATCTAAGGAAAAGTGACGCGTATGCTTCTTTCCATTACCTGCGCTGGGAAGAGTACTAGATTCAGTTTTGTGAATGGAGGATGGTTGGGTATGTTTTGAGTTGGTCTCCAGCAAAGGTGCAATCAGACTATCGGCTGCTGTCTTCCGACGCACCGGCTTTGGCTTCTCAGGTTTGCTGTTCTCAACCTTCATGGTAGTTAACTGCTCCTTGAATGGCTGAGGAAGGGGATTGCTACTCGTGATCCACTTCATTTTCTTCCGAGGACGCTTGATAATCAGTGGCTCATTATGGTCAAGGTCTGTAGGGTTAATGCTGGGGTCTATTGTTTGTATTCCAGAATCACGTACAGTTGGGGTAACATCATGATTAGACTGGGCTAGAGCCGCCAGCAACTGACGCACAACATTGTCATACATCAGATCGCTTTCGTTGGTAATGAAATCCAAGCGGTTTAGAGACTTGATGTGATCGCGATTTTCATTGCAAAACATGGCCAGGATATTAATATCACAGAACTGAGATTTCTGCCACTGTTTCTTGGTCTTTATGCCAACCTTGTTCAGCTTGTCAAATATGAAATTGGACTTGCGGAATATGAAAAGGTGGATTAAATTGATGAGGATGATCAAGTTCATGAAACAAAGGAGGACAATGTCCACTCCAGCTATTATGCGTTGCAGCTGAACAGAGGGCAGCTTGCAATTCACCCGTATGTGCAATTTGGAATTGCTTGTTTTGTCTGGAGGCTCTCCTAGAGCACATGTAAATTCATTTTGTTTCTGTGTAGCATAATAGGTGGACAAGTATGTGATAGGGATGATGCTTAAAAAGATGATGAAAAGGTGCCTTGCCAAATAAAGCTTGGCTAGGAAATTGCTACGGCCTCTGCGCTCCAGATATTTCTCAAACAGGTTTTGCTCAGGGCTTTTTTCCTTCTCTGCATTCTCAATGATTTCTCTTCTTTCACGTTCTGTTATCCCTGGACCTTTTGACTGGATTTGTTTTTCAATTTTTGGTGCACGGCCTTCAGCTGCTCGATGATAGCAGTTATCTATCTCCTGGAGCAAAAAGTTAAGTTCGGAAGTCAGTCTGGTGGAAGCCAAGAATTCCCACCCAAGGGCTGGAATGTACATAATGCCAGCAAAAGCCAGCAAGGCATATGGAAGAAATTTATGCTCAAACAAGGAAGGCCAGTGGCTGGCATTTACACCTGGCAATGCATCTCTTAGCTCTGTCCAACAGTATCCTCTGGCATACAAGGCTTGATCCCGGGTGAAGTTGTGTGGTGTGTAACAGTATATGGGCTCCTCTGTATAACAGAGAGAAAAGTCACTGCTGTGCATTTAACATACAAAAGGAGCTCTGCAAAATAAATATTTTTATAAGCTACTGTATATCGGTTTTCGTCTATGGTATATTCAGCATATTAAACTACCCTGTTTTCTTAAGAGTTAAAAAATGCCTCCCAAAGACATGAGGTCAATGCAGAAAAATCTATATACTCAATATACAGCGACATCGGAAGTGGGAATGAAAAATTATATTTGGAAAAATGGTTTTGGAGATAGTTTTTCATACTAATCAATCAAATTTGGACAGCAAATCAACAGGATAGTGCCACAGTATAATAATTGGGGGTTCATCCTATGAAAAAAGTATTTTGCATAAGGTCCTCAAGTTCATCTCTTCATATTGAACATTGAAAAGAGCAGCTATCCTTTTAAAAATTCTGTTTTTTCATTTCCTTTTAAGAGAAGCAATCTAAAAGTGAATTAGAGTTGTTTTTTTCTCACATCACCGAAACTTGAAAAAGATCAGCTGTGAATGTGTTATATTTTCTGCTGAGCTCTTGAGAAACTTTGGCTTCATAACAGTATACTTAAAAAGTGCAAAAATTGCAGTTTTGTAGGTTCAACATAACTCATATTTTTTTTATTGCAAGGAGATAGTTATAGGACAAAACAGATGATTTAAGCTCTGAACCCTCTAGCCCACAGGTCTGCAACCCATGGCTCTGGAGCCGCATGCGGCTTTTTCAGCCATCTCCTGCGGCTCCCAGCCCTCTGCCATGTGCAGTCCAAAAAAAAAGTGGGACTAAAAAAGTTCAACCAATCAATTCAAATATGCAGGGTAGGTGCATATCTCGCCTTGGCTCCACTGTTCAGTCAAATCCTGTTCTGCGCATGCGCGCATGTATGCGCATGCGCACACATTTTTTGCGGCTCCCAGTTTTTCCTTTTGTGAGGGAACCGGTTCCGAGTGGCTCTTTCACTGTTTCAGGTTGCTGACCCCTGCTCTAGCCTAATCAGAATTCTCTTGAAATTGTAAGCTTTGGTTAAATTTCTGGTAAAAGGGGGGAAAGACAATGAAGTAAGTCATCTCAACAAAAAATCCCGTAACTATGATTATCAATAGCAGTTCAATGAAGATCTTCTAGTGCCATTTTTAAAAATACTTTTTTTACTTAGTAAAGTTTTTATTCTTTATTGTTGTGACCCACCCAGGGAGGGCTGTTGTGTTTAATATAGGTGTTGATATAAATATTTTAAATAAATATTTAATTTTCTAAAGCACATCTCAATATAGGACCATTTCTGTAATAGGGATTCATCTCCAAATATATGAATAATGAATAACACCATCTACAGGGGGCATATTCAATTCCTATCTCATAGATATACTTAAAAGAATTTTGTTTCTCCAATGTGTATGAATAATTGCAACTAAGGGTAGGAAATACTTTCAGATTCAAAGTATTTTGAGACAGCAGCTCCCTACTTTGAGAACATTATTTTGTATTCAGTATGGGCTGCTTTGATCATTTTGGAAGTGTTTTAAGCTCAGAACTGAACTGTTATAAGCTTGAAATGCTCTCCAAACGATTGGAGCAGCTAACAAAACAGGACATTTTAAATTCAAAAGTAATTGAATTCAGAATGTGTTATAGACCATTAAATTGCTTCCATTCAATAGGGAAAGATGAAATATTATGGACTTCAAAGATACAGTTGAAAATATTTCCTCATAGTCAATACCCTAAATTATAATGAAAGGAATATTGCAGAGTTTAATCAAAATCCTGTCATGATAAAGGCAGTTTTGAGACCCTACAGAATTATTGCTTAGCGTGGAAATAATAAAAATGGAATCAGGAGAATGAAATTTAATTTGTCCCCAAAGTCTACAATATGCTACTATATGAACATTCTGCATCTGAATGTTGCCAGTTACAATTTGGCAAATAGTTTCTTTCAAATTTTCTAAAGAAAAAAACAAATACTGCCAAAGTATGCACAATCGTATAATTTGGAGGCCAGATATCTATTTGGTGGAACCTGTTTTGAATTTAACAATACTCCTTAACTGACTTCATTTTCGGTGTCCTGAAAATAAACTACAGTTATTAACACTATCCCTAATAATTTTTGGAATTGCAAAGCGAGACTGTTCATTGTCTATATATGGTATTGATCACACATCCATGAAATGGCATCTTATGAAAATCAGTAAAATGGCATCTTATAAAAATCAGTAGCTTTTATAAAAATACAATCGAAAAGCATTATAAAGAAATACATTCTATGATTTCCAGAAAGTCTGCCACAAAACACCTTTTTGTGATTGTTAATGACACACACATTTTCATTGCTCTCTGAAAATATTAATCCTATGTAATCTAAGTAATAGATTTCAGGATCATCTCCGAGATTATCATTCAGCACTAAAGCATAGCAATCCTTTGCAAAACATATTTAGGTAAATGAATGTAATCTATAGAAACTCATCTTGTACCTTAATTCACTTGTATTCAAAATCCCATCAATTGGGTTGAAGTCAAATCTAATATAGCACAGAGTAAATTTATTTAATTCTACGGGGATATGATAGGCATAACTAAATTGCCTCATTAATTTTTATGGTTCTATTCTTAAACCTGACTAAAATGGAGAGTAGTTTCTTATTTACCAGTTGTCCAAAGATTTTAAAACTTTTGTCAAAATGATGAAAATGGTATACTGTCATGATGCAAGTTTGCCCCTTTGATAGGTACAAAGGTTGTCATGACACCCATGATGAAGGAGTGGGACGTGCACTGCAATAGCACAAAGCTGCCATTGATCCGTCTCCTGCAGGTATCTTTAATCTTTATGTAGTGTTACTCTTTACCTTTTTAGATAGCATTATTTACTAACAGAATTAAAAATTAAACTAGAAAAGCAAAACTTGAGAGATTGAAACAGCAATAAGCCCAATAAAATAAATACATCCGACACACCTGATAATTCTAACTGTAAAGCAAATCTCCGCTTTAGAATGTCTGTTAAATAGTGAAAAACAGGCTAATTTTTTTTTAAAAAAACAATGAATAAAGAGTTTCAGCTTTCAACCATTCATTATTATTGGTATGGAACAGCCCACTTACCTAGGTTCTAAAAGGCATTTTAATTTAAAAAGCAAATGCGTGGTGGTAGAGAGTTTCTGCCAAAGAAACAACCTCCAAGCCTGACACTTGCACAAAAATAAATATATATTCTTCTCTGCTCCAATAAAATTTACTTGGGCAAACAGTGACATTAACACATCACATTTTGTTGGTGCAAGTTTGGATACAAAATGAGACCACAGTCTATGGGTGTCAACCTGTCTCTACTTTACGAATCCAGCAATGACATTTTGCTTATAAGTATCCATATTTAAAGTACGAACTTAGAAATTCAAAATTTATACAGGTTCCATGTACAATAATCACACACGATTCAAATCCATTTTCAATCCTTACTATTTCCACTAGATTTTGGCACCATCCTCTAGTCCCTTGGATTGAGTACTAAATTTATCTGTAAATCAAAGCACGTGCAAATGAAAACAACAGCTCATTTAATTATTAGTTGCCCCTACTTGGACTTCCCTCCCCTTTCTGTTGTTTTCTCAGATTGTAAACTCCTCACTCTTTGCACACAGATAGCATAAAATACCATACTGATCTTAATAATCTGATCTTAATAATTCCCAAATATTAATGGGACATTAATATTAATATGCTAAGCTTGTAAGCCGCCCTGAGTCTTCGGAGAAGGGCGGGATATAAATGGAATTAATAATAATAATAATAATAACCTATTAAAGGCGAGGCAGAAAATTGTGAACAGTCTAGATTTTTATTCATGTATGAACGAACTGTATACACAATCTTACTAACCTAAATTACATGATGGAAATAAAACTATGAATAGGTAAAGAATGAAAATATAGCATGCTAAGCAACGCCAAGGTATTTTACTGACATTATATTATTATATTACTGATATTATTCAGAATAGTCCCATTCCTTATTTTTAATTCGTTGAGCAACCATATATTTCCCCCTTCTTTTGGTAAAACCATGCTCTCTGTTCTCACTATTTATATTTCTGTGCACTTGTACAGATCCAGGGGTGTCTTCAGGAAGAATGAAAGAAGTCAAGGTGGTGATTGGGTAACAAAAAGATGGGAGTTTAACCACACAGTCACAGCCACATTTTTTTTACCACCCCCAAAGAGATGCTCTTATACAGATCCCACTCTAACTGTCTTAGAAATCTTAGAAGGGTTACCAAGTTCCATTACATAACTATTGTTGTTCTGAGTTATCATTACAATTTTATTTTCCTTTTCACTCTCTAATATTCCATTAATTTATGTAAGATTGTTGTCTTTTTCTTTCTTCCTTCTGATTATCTTCCTTAATATGTTTAAGGTAGAAATGATAGCTGGTTTTTGATTGTAGATAAGTGTTATATTTAATATGATTACACCTTTGGGATAAAGCTTACAGGAACACCAGTAAAAACAATAATCAATTAAGATACCATATATTTACAAGCAATTAAGTTGGCCATGTTTTTTTTTTACCATTAAGGAAAGAACTGGACTGATTTAACTTGCCTGAAATATAGTCAAGAGTTTTATAGTTTTTATGGTTTATGTTGCAGCAGCTGGCAGCACTGAGACTGCCTTGGCCAATTCTTAAAAAAAAAAGCTAAACTGGGTTTCTCCTGATTAATACTTGGATGAGAATCAAGGAAATTCCCTATGATTGAACAAAGTCTTGGAATTAAATGACAACATACTTCTGTATCACTGAGAAGAAAATTATGCTAGCATAGCCTTAAAGTCTTACTGGGAGATGAAACTGATTTTTTGTTAAAAAAAATAGGGTCTATATGGCTAAAATCCAGAGTAAACATTTATTTATTGGGTTTAAACATATACTCTAGTAATAATATTGAACTTGGCCATGATTTGATCTTTGCAGTAGAAGACATGAGCATGAACATCAAGGTTTTGCATGCAAATAAGAGACCTCATGTACACCCCCCACTCCTCCAAGCAATAATGCTCTGTTGTTTATCATCCATCTTTAGTGCTCATGCAGAAATGCTCCTGTTAGGTCATGACTGTAATATGCCACATGGTTACTGCAATCACAAGTCCCCCAGCAATCTAAGCCAAATGTAGTTCCCAAAAATAAGAATACAACCCGGCACATGAATTATTTGATTTTGTTTTATTTAATGAAAAGTAGCTATTCCTTTGTTAGTGCAAATATTTTTTTAAAAATTCCCAGATCCTCTTCTTTCTGAAAAATAAATTAAAAGTTGGTTAATACAGTTTAAATAATGTTTGCATTGGTCTACTACCATAGTATGACGTCTACCCTTGAAATCCTAGTTGGTTACTCCGAATAATAGAGGAGTATAAATTAGAACTTACTGGGTCGGGCATGCTCACGGTTTTGGCATGTTTAGAAAAAAATTACACAGGCATCTGGATCTGGCAATTACAAATGATCACTTCCTAGTTAGTTTTACCACTATATGAAATGAGAATAAATGCCTAAACAAGCAGCCCATTCATTGGTAAACAATGTGCAAAGTCTGCCAATATCTGCTCCAATGTACAAGCTGAGAAAAGCTGCTTCACCATATTGAGACATAGTGCAAAAACATAGAGTTGGTATATATAATCAGTACATAAAACAAATATTTAGAATGAAGGATTCAAGATTTTTAGCTGCTAGGAATTCAAGAGCCTGGGTGGAGCAGTGGGCTAATGCCTCCTTAAGTAACACCAGCTGCCTGCAATTACTGCAGGTTCGAGTCCCACCAGGCTCAAGGTTGACTTAGCCTTCCATCCTTCCGAGGTAAGTAAAATGAGGACCCAGATTGTTGGGGGCAATAAGCTGACTTTGTAATAATGCCGCTTGGGGGGGGGGGCGAAAGCCCTAATAAGCAGGCATATGCTTTAGATTGTAAGCCGCTCTGAGTCTTCGGAGAAGGGCGGGATATAAATGGGATTAATAAATAAGTAAATATACAAAGAATGAAGGCTATTGCTAAGCACATTGATTTGTGCTTTAGATTGTAAGCCGCCCTGAGTCTTCGGAGAAGGGCAGGATATAAATGGGATTAAAAATAAAAATAAAAATGAAACCTCTTCAAATATTAAGAAGTCACCACATTTTTCTCCTTTCAACATACCTATCCCATAACACATCAGAGCCCTGAGATGGTATGAAATCCTCTTACTGTTGGGGAGTGGGAGGTAGAGATATTTTTTTTACTGATTGGAGCCTATGCCTGTGAAAAAAATCCTGTCACTGAAGTCAGCCGGTTTTGTAATGGGAAGGAATCAGCCCAATTTGACATTTTTAATTTAAATCACTTGTTTTTCCCCATTCAAGTTCCCCTACCTACCAAGAGTGTAAATGTTTGTTTTGCCTAAGCTGCAGATGGGGTAATGGTAGCCATACTGTCTGCAGGCTGCTATAAAGAATCCAATAAAAGCACAATGGAGTTTTTGCAATATTCTTAGCATTAACTAGGATTCTTACTGCTGTTAATTAAAGGAAACCAAAGATACAAGAATCCACAGGTTTTCTAAGTAGATCTGGAATCTGGCATTCAAATTTCATAGTTCAATGCATTGTCAATGGAGAGGACTTTGGGCTGTTCTCTCAGTCTCTTTTCTCCATCCTTTTCCCTCCTCACTGATTAAACAAATCCACAAATTCCGAAACCTAGTCCATCTTTCAATTCGTACAAGTACCGGTAGTACTTATTAATGGGTAAAAGGTATGTTTCCTTTCAGGTCAGCTTGACTTTTGTGATTCCATTAGCAATTCTATGTAATTTATTGCTGCAATATGCATGGGAGTAGTTTGCTATTGTATTTTTCAGAGGAATATAATTTGTTGTTCCTTAACTGCCACGGATGGATGGATGGATGGGTGGATGGATGGATGGATGGATAGATATATAGAAAGACAGACAGACAGACAGATTTTTCTGTCAGACTCCCAGTCAAGTACTAGTTAGGCCTGCTAAGCCTTTCTCAAGATCAATCAAGAACAAAGACCCTATCTCATGTATTTTTCTTTCCATATGTTAGTGGAAAGGTAGAAGAGACATACTAGTCTAAAGTGGGTACTCCATAACAAGCTAAGCAAAAAAGACTTCAGAGAATCCTTTCCAACTAGAATTCTGGAGTCTGATTTCCATTAGCTAATATTGTGGATACTCTGAGGCAATGCATCCAAACACCAGAAAAACAGGTAATTTCTATTTGGAACTCAATAACCTAAAAGAGCAGCAGATGGAATAACACTTTGGAAATGTGTTTGTCATAGTATCTGGGATAGCCGCTGACAGGTGGGGATTAGTCATTCTTCTTTGGCTGGAGCCAAGGGGAGGGGAAGAGTGAGGTCTGTAAACACAAAGACACTTTGTTCTTGCACCAGAAAAGGGGGCAGAAAGTAGGCTCTGCAAAACTCCCAATAGAATTAAGACACAAAAAGTCAAGCTACTGCCATCATAGAACCGCCCCCCTCCATACCCAATACCACTTCTGCAGCCCATAGAGACCCCCAG
This sequence comes from Vipera berus, assembly GCF_964194415.1. Classification (NCBI taxonomy): domain Eukaryota; kingdom Metazoa; phylum Chordata; class Lepidosauria; order Squamata; family Viperidae; genus Vipera; species Vipera berus. The sequence continues at coordinate 20,143,503 of NC_138208.1, read as the reverse complement.
ATTTTATGAGGCTGAATATTTCAGACCTTTTTTCTTTTTAGCTTGAGAAATTTGAAGGCTTTTGAAAAGACAAAAAAAAATTTCTACAAGACTAGCAAGATCTTAAGACAGGGGTGTCAAACTCAATTTCATTGAGGGCCGCATCAGCATTGCGGTTGCCTTTAGGGGGCTGGGTAGGCGTGGCCTACTGGGTGGGCGTGGCTACAGTGCATATGGCCTACTAGGTGGGCGTGGCCAGCTCTACATCATTCGCATCATTCGCTTATGGGGGCCTGGGCAGGAGTGGGACAGATCTGAGGGTCTCTGGCAGAAGGAGGGTCTCTGGGCCAGGGCCAAGGAAGTGTTTCCAGGATGGCTTCGCGGACCACATGAAACCACTTCGCGGGCCGGATCTGGCCCCCGGGCCTTGTGTTTGACATGTCTGTCTTAAGACATCCACAGTACTTGTAAAATCACAAACCTAATTCTAAATCTGACCAAACTGGGCCGTTTTTTTCCTTTCCTCCTTTAGCGGTATAGGAAACAATATACCTCACAAATTTCAACTTTTTCCCATGAGAATAACAACAAAAAAAACAACAACTTGGGTTTGAAAACATAGTCCTTCAGGCCACTATAGAGTCAATGCTATGAAACTTGTGTATTTAAAAAAAAAACACTTTCTGTCTTAGAAATACCATAGTCTTCAGCATCATAGAATTTAGCTCCTTCTGTGCAATCCTCTATCCTCAATACAGAAACTCAAAGCGTTACTGACAATTAACTGTCCAGCCTCTGCTTGAGCATATCCAGGAAAAGGTTTCATCACCTCGTCTACTGCTGAACAGATTCTACAGCTGAACTGCTTTTATAGGTTGAGATTTAGAGTTTGATCTCACATGGTTCAATTTTCAGAGAGTTATCCTCTGATCAGGGCAGAATCCTGACCCCCTCTGCATTATCTCTTTCCAAATTAAACAGATTGAAAAGAAGACCAAGACTGGAATGCACAAGGAACATGGTTAGAATTATTTCTAACCCCATTACTTGCAACAGCTCTAGTGGCTTCTCTCTTTTCTTTTGTGTAATGACTATATTTCCTCAATTTTTCCTAGGAGGTCTTAATTTCTAGGTTTTTTTTGTAGATATGGCATATTGTTGAATTTAGATACAGTTTGTGAACAACTAAAATTCCAAAACATTTTTTTCATATCATCAAGTCAGGTAGCTACATTACTGCACATTTGATTTCCCTAAGATATTCATTTTCCATAGGTATCTATCAGTCCATCAAAATAATCTTCAACCTAATTTTTTAGGAACTTTCACTCATTTTGTATTCCTCTTTTCATTAGTTTCATTCACTTATATTTATTATTGATGTAAGAAATAATTGTGAGTTACTGAAACCTGCTTTCTTGAAGTCCCAGGTATGTATTTGACTACCTTCAACTTTCCGTCAAAATCAAGACTTAAAATATTTAATGGATATTTTAAATTTATTTTTGGAAATTATCCCCTATTGTTTTCCTGGGCAGTCTATAGTAGATACAACCAACAGTATTGCTTTTCATTTTTCTTTTATTTTAACCCAGGATCACCAAGTTCAATTTGAACTTCTGTACACATGTACCTTTTAAAACATAGACAATTCTTCCTTTGTACTGGTTTTGTTCCTTTAGACAAGTGGTATCCATTTATTTTATTCCAATTATGAAGATCATCTGACCACTAGTGCTAGTAATGGTGTTCAAAGCCCTCCATGGCATGGGGCCGGAGTACCTCAGGGAACATCTGCTGCCGGCATCAAGCTCCCTGCGCTCTGTGCGTTCCCACAGAGAGGGCCTCCTCAGGGTGCCACCGGTCAGAGAATGTCGATGGGTGGCCCCCAGGGGGAGATCCTTCTCTGTGGGCGCCCCGGAGCTATGGAACCAGTTACCGGTTGAGCTCCGGACGGCGCCCGATCTGCGCTCCTTTCGCCGCGATCTGAAAACATACTTGTTCGAGCAAGCCGGCCTGGCCTGAGGGGGGATTGGTGGGGGTTTTTTATCATTTTTATTGGGGTTTTTACTGTGTATCAATTGTATTTTAATCGGGCATGCATTTAATTATTTTTTAGTTTTTGTAAATTTCTGTGTTTTATTCTTGCCCTGTACACCGCCCTGAGTCCTTCGGGAGAAGGGCGGTATAGAAATATTAATAAATTAAATTAAATTAAACTTTATGATTCTTAAATATTTGTCTTTCAGCAATCAGCATTTAACCTTATCTTCAAACATCCTCATATTCACGTGATCAAAAATGGAAGTGTTTGGCAACTGGTTTGTACTTACAATGGTTGCACTAGCACAAGGTCACTATTTGTGACCTTCCCAGAGGGCTTCCATTAGGCAAAGTCAATGGGAGAAGCCAGATTCACTTAATGACCGTGGCAACAAATGTCATAAATTTGAATGTGACTTGCTTAATGACTGAATCTCTTAGTGATGGAAGTTCTGGTCCCAATAGTAAGTTAAGGACCACCAGTATTTAAGTATGTTCAAAAGCTAGATATGGCAGCAGAATTTTGGTTTAACCAGAACTTCCTACATTTATGTTCTTCCAGAATAAAGTGCTTTAAAAAATTTTCAAATATTAACATTTGCCACACTGCTTCAAAACTTGCGTTCAGAACAGGACAATGCAAAACTTGCAGATCAAGTAAAAGCAGCTGAAAGACCTATAAAGTATGCAAAAACATTTGTGTAATTCTTTGTGTTTTATTTGTGTTAAGAATGTGGGAATACAGGTGCACTAGACTGAAAGGTTTTATCATCTGCCAATGCTGTTATTGCCCAAAGGGGCACAATTACAGAAAATTAAAATTATGGTGTGGAAAATATTTTGTTTCCAAACTGGAAACAATAAGAACTTGAGTTCTTTTTCAATGCTTTAATTTTGAATGAGAATATTTGGATATTTTCAAATTTATTTGTTAAGAAAAATAAACACAGGATTTAAGAACCATAAATATATGCAAATTAAGTTATGTTCAAGTTATAATCTTCCTGAATTTTTCTTTGTGGTGCAAGTAGGTTGGCTGTAGTTTCCAATCCCTTTTTTTGGAAAAAACGAACAAGCCAGCAGTTGCATAGATCCAAAATCTAATTTTAGCATATCAAAGCTACAGCTTTCATTTGGTGTGGCATCAGCTCACTCTGATCATGTCACCATCCTTTCTCTTCTTTCATCATTTCAGACTAAATTGATGCTGCAAATCATCTCAACCAAGACTGAGAAGGAACACTGCATGATATTTGAAGATTTTTTTTAGAAATAGACAGGTTACTAGAGCTCACTTAAATGAATGTTGAAAAGGAAATAGCAAAGTTAGTATAATACACATGACTGATAAACACTGAAACTGCAAAAATAAATCTGTTTGTTCTGTCTGTCTATCTGTCATTTGAACAGTTGCTGAACAAGGCAATTGTTAACCAAGGACCACCTATAAAACAAAACCAATAAAATTGACTGATCAGTCATATCACTTACTGTTGTCTCCACTATTTTCTTCATGAGAATGGAAGAGGGCTGAATTAGGAAACTGCTAAGAGATACAAAAACACAGCATTGATGAGCTTTCTTTGCTGCAATTAGGCCATTTCAAATACACGCAATAAGAAAACAGAAGGCAAAACATGCAGATTGATCTAAGTACAGTTTATTTAGCTTGTTCACCTTATATAAAAAGGCAAAACTACAACACATTTGGGAGAAATGATCTATATTAAAAAAAATGTGGCATGATTATGCAATCTTTTCTGGATATCAAATATAAGACTACAACTTAACATTATGTAAGTGATTTCAAAATCTATCCTTCTGGTTTTTTTGAATGCTGTAATTCCAAAATACTTACCAATGGCAGAAATAATAACAATCTGTCCTTTCATTTGGATGATGCAGCTGCTAGCAAATGAAACCTTGCTTTAAAGCATGATGAATAATTTAACATAATGAACTCTACAAATCCAAACAAAAGGGGTAGAAATAGAAGTAAGTAGCTAAAATGTGAGGTTTTAACAGTCTTATGCCCAAGCTCAATTATTTTCTTTTCTTTTTTCTAAGGTAAAATGGTAAAAGTCTGGCTAAGTTGCCAAATCTCATGAGATTTCAACTGAGAACGGTAACATCTCATGACAAAGGGGACTTGTGGTCTCTCTATGCCTTCTCTATACCAGCAAAAGAAAAATCCTTTTTTGTTGATTTGAGGAGTAATTATTTTTTAAGCCAGTTATTAAAGTTGCTTCATAAGGCCATTCTCCAATTTTTTGTTGCTACTTTAACACCCCCTAATTCCTGAAAGGCTGACATAAGAATTGGGTTTTCTCTGTATCAAAATAAAAAAACATCATTTTTCTCTAAAGCCTCTTGCCAACATGTTCAAGTTCCAGATATGCCAGAACTGCATCTCCCCAAATTCCCAGTTGAGTTTGTCCATGACTGACTGAAATAACCGTTAAGATTAATGAGAGATAAAGTCAACTTGTAAGACGTTCCCTAATGGAATGTTGGGGGACTTTAGGATGCTTAACTTGTTCTGGATTGTGCCTTTGTTTTCTCTTGTTAAAAAACCCTACAAACAAAAATGGGCACATTATATCTGACACCAAAAACAAAACAAAAAAAACCCCTCAGTCTGTCAGCACTTACACAACCCTGCCTATAGCCCTTCTGCAAAAGAATTCACCAATAAAACAATATTACAATGAGCTAATTAAGCAATTAAATGTCAGCTCTATAAGATACTGCTAAGCTTGTAAGCTGCCCTGAGTCTTCGGAGAAGGGCGGGATATAAATGGAATTAAAATAAAATATAAATAAATAAATAAATATTACAAACGCTTACTCAATCATCTCAATATTTAAGGAATACTGGAATAAAACCCCCAGTTTTAACTATTCACTGATTTTAAAGCTTTTGTCTTTAATTTGAATTGTACTATTTTTATTATCAGGTTTTACAGCTTCTGTTTTAATTGTTGTAAATTCCTTTGAGTGCTTAAACAGGAAGAATATTGACCCATTGATTCAATCACTCAATATGCTGGTGGCCTGTTTGTAGTCTGACAAATCTTAGCATTATTGTTTTAATCATGCTTTTTATCCTTTTTATCCTGCCACCAAACTCCGGTGGCAACTTTGGCTAATCTCAAAAACACAAACAAGCAACAACCAACTTGGTCACTGAAATAAAAAAAACCCCAATAAGATGAAAGGAATGTTAAACCATTTCCATAATTTTGCCAAGGCAGCAGCACCTATGCATTCAGGTTTTCTCAACAAGCTTTTCTTGGTCATAGAGTGTCTTTTTTCCTTTAATTCAAGCCCGGCTTGTAAATAGGCTATAAGAAATTTACTTGCCCAATGGCTTTTTGTGGACTTTGTTAGCAGATTTTTCACCAACTCAAAACACTGTATCATTGCTTATTTAGTTGCTCTTCCCCCATTTATAGTTATTATCTAGAAATTAGCTGCTCTAAACTCTGAGGGTTGTTAGCACTGATAAAAGTTAGAATGGTTTTCTTCTTGGTATCTAACACCGCAGTACTAAATATGCCCACCCCAGAAGCCTATCAAGAATAATTATATTCCCAATAATATAGCTAGGTAATTTAAGATCCTACCATAAAAGCACCATATTCTTATAGGAAAGGAGTAAATAAGAACTTTTGTAATTGTGCACTTGTCCATTCTAGAAGGCAATTTGTAAGCAACATTGTCTTTTTAAACTAGATAAAGAGAATGTTAGAGCAGCAATGTCTCTCTAGTGGAAGTGTTTCTGCTTAAGCTGTTTGAATAGCACAATATTAAAAAGCCAAAGCCCGGCTTAGTCAGTCAGGCATATTCCAAAATAAATACATATAATATTGCATTTATTTTAATGGATGACTGGAGAAACATTTCTGAATTTGTAATTCAAAACTTCTTCTTCAGCCAGATATTTTTTTCTGCTACCTCTGGAGTGCAAAGAGTGGGGCTTATCAATATTGCATTTCCCCCAAGGCTCCTCCCAAACAGAGGAAAAACTGGAGATATTTGCACTATAAGTGTTTGGGGGAGATTTATGGGGCAAAACTGTCTGAATTCAGTCACTGTAAGAGCTCAGGCATCCATTTCCTTCCTTAACAACACTGGAATCCCCATTTTAAAAACTGGATCCTGCCCTGCAATGTTTTGAATATGGCTTTCAACATCCGTTGTTAAGCCTAGTATGGCCCTCAGGCCAACAGAAGTACCGTATTTTCTGGCGTATAAGACGACTTTTTAACCCATGAAAATCTTCTCAAAAGTTGGGGGTCGTCTTATACGCCGGAAAATACTATTCACCTCTCTGATCTTTTCTGCTGGACGGTGGGATCGCTGGGTGAATGGAGGTAGGCGATGGTGACCCGTGGTTAGGCGGCTAACAGTGAACGGGTGATGGAGGGCAAACTCTCGTCAGATCATGGGGCGGCTGCTGCAGCCGCCGCCATTGCTCTCTCTAGGACTGGTCATGCTGGCGCTTCCAATGCTGGCTGTCAGGTCCCCGACGAGAGGAGGGGCAGGCGGTCCCCAGAGGCGCGCCGCTAAACAGTAGGAAGGGAGCACCTTTGCTCCCGCCGAGGCACCGCCTGACCGCGCCAACCAGAAGAATCGCCCGGTCATGGAGTGCGGAACTGAGAGCGGCAGCGCACCAAGCGAGAGAGCTCAGAGGAAAGAAGGCGAGGCGCCCATTTGGCGGGGAAGGAGCAAAGCTGGGCAAATCACAGAGCAGGCGGAGCAGAGAAACGTTACAGGGGAAAAGGGGGCGGGGTTTAAAAGGCAAGGCGGGCGGGACATGGAGACGTTCTGCAGTTAGAAGTAATGAAGGAGCCTCCGGGCGCTTTCTGGATCGGATTGTGCAAACTGAGCGTGCCACTACAGTCCTCGTGTTTCCCAGGGTTGCCTGTCGTGCCAGAGGTATTCCCTGTAGCCCCAGATTCTTTAGCTCCCCACTTTCCCTAATTTGGGCGAATTTTGTGCTCCGTGGAGAAACATTAATACGCAAATGCCGTTTGTTTAACCGCGCAAAACTCGGGGGAAACCTTGGTATTTGGGAACGGAAAGGCTTAAGCCTTTTCATTTCTGTTTTATGCATGGGCTGGGAGGGTCACAAAGTTTACCTCTTTTATTTTAGCAACATCGTGGCACTTATAAAAAAAGGGTACTAACGCTAAACGAGTTGTTAATATGCAGATTGTGTGCCAGGAAGTGAAATATTGAGTTATTAGCCCAAACCCTATAATTTAACACGAAAAGTAGGGGGTCGTCTTATACGCCGGGTCGTCTTATACGCCGGAAAATACGGTAGTACATTTCTGTCCTGTCATGATTCTTCACTGATTTGGCATCAAAGAGTTGAATGAATGAACCAAATCTGAGCCACTGAGTTCAAATTATACTCTTTTGACAATCACCATCTGGGCCTCTATTTCAACTACCTCTGTGTGGCAGGCTGGCTGACACTTTTTGGTTTATTTTTAACAGCTTGCAGCCTAGATTTCACCTCTGTTACATGCCTGCAAGTGATTAAAATGAGATAGAAATAGGAGAGAGACCACTGGGATGCTATAGAAGAACAGTTTCATTGTGCAGCCACTTCAGACTTACAACTTCAGTAGATTAACCACACATATCCATCCAATCTAAGTTCAAATGTCATGCAAACATGTAATCCATAACAGAAGTTAGATAAAAACTGTGGTTATTTGGCGTATGATCCAAATTTGGATTTAATCACAGTCCCTGTCAACAGGTTTTTATATAAAAAAAAGGATCTATAGCTCATGGTATTGTAGATCACGTAGTGTGATCAGTAAGCTCAGCTGCGGTACATAAAAATTCCCACTGTTGCAAGCACTAGCATTCTATGTTACGGCATGTAAATTTCAAAAACTCCAAGTAATTTTTAAGCATGACCTTTAGCAGAACCCCTAGAGGCCTCTTGCAGAACCCTAAATTGAGAAAGGGTGCTTTAGTGTATCATGGAAGAGCTTAAGGCCTCTGGCTAAAACAGGGGGCGGGCTATAATATGTACATTTTTACAAGAGTTGCTGCTGAGCAATAAATATTTCTACACTACTACATTTGCATTGAAAACACCTACCAAGGCACTTCCAGGTTGAAAGGATTAGCTGGTGACATCACCATTGCCCAGGGGGATGCCTGAGTGGGCTCCTTTTGTGTCCCTGGTATTTCTCCACCAAAGTGGTACCTATTAATCTACTTACATTCTCATGCATTCGCAAACTGTCTGAAATGGTAGTCTCCTGTTTGAGGAGTGGTTGAACTAGAAGACCTCCAAGATTCCTTCCAGTTCTATTCTGATTGATTGATTGATTATTAAGTGAGCAGGAGCTGGGACAAATTGGTGGGAACTCAGTCACGTGGCTCGTGCTCTCGGGTTTTGAACTGCTGAGCTGTAGACCTTTCAATGGTCTTCTGACTCAACGTCCTAGCCACTGTGGCCCACATAATTTCTATAGATAATGTTCTTTTCAAATGCAAATTTTGTTTGATCAGATGTGAACTGATTACATTAACCTAGAGAACCCCCTGAGAAATTCACAAAAGTAAAAAATACCAATTTCAAGAACACAATATGGAAAAAGGTATCTGTTTTTGAAATAGCAAGAGCACTTAGATTTATATGCTGCTTCACAGTGCTTTACAGCCCTCTCTAAGTGGATTACAGAGTCAGCATATTGACCCCAACAATCTGGGTCTTCATTTTATCGACCTTGGAAGGATGGAAGGCTGAGCCAACCTTGAGCCAGTCAGGATCAAACTCTTGGCAGGGAGCAGAGACAGCCTGCAATACTGCATTCTAACCACTGTGCCACCACTAAACACTACTACTGTCATAAGATGTGCACCTTTTCCAGTTCATATAGATGTTTTTAAACTCAGCATCTTTTTTGTATCATGGTGATCAGAATTGTATGCAGTGTTCCAAGTATGGCCTCACTAGCGCAGTATATCACTTCTTGGAATCTTGATGTTATTCCTCTGTTGATGCAACTCAGGGGGATAACATCAAGGTCATGAGACATGACGATACCTCTTTGTACTGCACCAGTGAGGCCATGCTTGAAACGCTGCGTACAGTTCTAGTCACCACGATACAAAAAAAGATGCTGAGACCCTAGAAAGTTTGCAAACAGCAACAAAGATGATAAAGGGCTTGGAGGCTAAATTGTATCATGAATGGATGAGGGAACTAGGTGTGCCTAGGCCAGGGGTGGGCAACCTTAAATGCTCAAAGAGCCACTTGGACCCGTTTCCCAGAGAAAAGAAAATACTGGGAGCCGCAAAACCCGTGCGCGCACGAGGCGGGGGAGCTTGATTGAAGTGTTTAATTAAAAAGAAATAGAGGCTGCTGTGCATGAGTTCTCTCTTTCTCTCTCTCTCTTCCTCTCCCTCCTTTCCTCTCTCTCCCTCTCTCCGCCCCCTCTCCCTCTCTCCAATTTTCTGCTCATCTGGCCAGCTGGCCTCACGCTGTTCTCCGACAAGCTGACACACATTCTTATTGGATTGGCTCTCCTGCCCTTGGTCTGCCAGTCCTCTTCCCCCACTCAGTGTGTGTGTGTGTGTGTGTGTGTGTGTGTGTGTGTGTGTGAGAGAGAGAGAGAGAGAGAGAGAGAGAGAGAGAGAGAGAGAGAGAGAGACAGAGACAGAGACAGAGACAGAGAGAGAAGGGAAGCACAAGTGCCTCTCTCTCTCTCTCTCTCTCTCTCTGCAAATGGCAGAGGATGACTGGGAGCCACAGGAGAAGGCTGAAAGAGCCACATGTGGCTCCAGAGCCACAGGCTGCTGACCCGTGGCCTAGGCTATCAAAGAGAAGGTTTGGAGGGAGGGGCATGATCTTCTAGTACTTGAGGATCTGTCACAAAGAAAAGGAGATTAACTTATTCAAAGCACCAGGGGCAGGACAAGAAATAATGGGTGGAAGCTTGTTGAAAAAGAGATTGAATCTAGAAATAAGAATTCTTTTGACGAAGAACAATTAATCAATGGAGCAGCTTGACTCCCAGAGTTATGGGAGGTTTCCAAATGCATAACCATTTGACTGGGATTGTATAAAATCTCCTGACTTGGGCACGGGGTTGGAAGAGAAGACATCAAAGGTCCCTTCCAACCCTATGATTCTATGTTCTATTCACACCAACAGAAACTAGCCCTACCTCTGGCTATTATACAGCCCAATAAACATACTCCAGTAAGTTAAAGTTACTAAACTAAATGGCTTCAACTAAAAATCCAAACACTTAGTGGTTAGGTAGATTTCAGCAGCCAATATGATTTATTTTCTAAGGGCTGTGAAATAGATAAAACAAATAGGTCAATCAAGCTAAAATCATCAAGTATTTAAATGCCTCATACTGGCTTATGTAACAGTTACTTAGAATGTTCTTATACAACATTTTTTTAAAATGAAAGCTCAAGTTCACCACACATAAGAATTTCAGGTTTGTCTGAGATTTTATACAACCAATTCAACATGAGAAAGTCAGTATGGAATGAGATATTTCTCATTTATGTAACAGACTACACACATTATCCTTCTGCTGGCCTTACATCAATCTCCAAGGGAAATTATACATGGAAGATACAGCTAGGGCAGACACTGCTATACAGTAGTGACTTCAAAGAAAAAGCACTTCATACCAGCACTCAGCTTCTCATTCATATCATAACCTTTTATGTGTATTTTTCTTTAGGATACTACAAGTAAACATGTCTATTCCTCTTGGAAAAGAAATCATGCCAGATGTCTGGAGCAGCAGACTAAGATATATATATATATATATATATGTAATACATGGCCATATCTTCTGTTTAAGATATAAAAACAGTTATCTTCTACTGCTGTAGACCTACTACTGTATTACAATTGAAATGGATCAGGATATCTGGAAAATTATCTATTTATCTCTTGCCAAGTCAAAACTGAAAACACCCTTGAATGCCATTAAGCAGTCTTTCCAAACCAGACATCTTCCAGGACTTTGAATTCCAGGTGTGAGAATTGTCAGAATTCCCAAAGACTTTTCTTGCTGGGGAATGCTGAGCACTGCAGTTCTCACACACCTGGAAAGGAGCCAGGTTGGGGAAAGATTCCTTTGGCCATGCAAGAAGGCACTTCCAGCAATCTTACACATGTCAACAGCAGGCCAATTATAAATACCGCAGCCTCCGTGAAAACAACAACTACATCACTGTGCTAAATCAGATCTTAAGGAAAGAGTTTCCATTACTCCAAGTAGGCAACGGAGGAGCCGTTTGGCTGTCTACCTTGCCCAAACTGCTATGCATATATAGTAAAATAAAATTTCCCTCTCACCCTTATGGGTGTTCTGTGCATATAAAAACAGATACATGAAGAGCACTAGACTAGCATTCTAAAAGGCCAAACCCAAGACACCAATGAGTTGGAAACATAACATGAAATGAAATAAACAACAGAATCAATGACTATTTAGTCGGCACCTAATACATCGTTTCTTATAGCTCATGTAGAACACAGGGGCTATCATGCATTAGCTTCCTTCAGAGGTCAGACTGGCACCAACCTCCTGAGAGTTCTCATCTGGCCTTAGCATGAAAGCCAGCTGGGTGACTTTGGGCCAGTCACCATCTCCTTCAGCCCAACTCACCTCAAAGGGCTGTTGCTGTAGGGAAAATAGGAGGAGGAAGGAGTATTAGGGATGTTTGCTCCTTGAGTTCCTTTTACAATAATAAAGGCGAGATAAAAATCTAGTAAATAAATAAAATAACCTTGGGTGCCCTTCCCCAAAGCTGCCAAGGTGGTATTGTTCTGCAGGGTTCTGGAGGCTGAAGTTGTACAAAAGGGGTTGATGCCATCAAACTCCAAGGTTTTAATCTTGCTTAATTTATTTTTTATGTTGAACCTCTATTGTAGTCTTTAAAAAAGTGTGCATGTGCACATGCACGTTTGTGTGTGCAGCCATTTTTGATTGATTTTGGCCCCCTGCTCCTATGGACAACCTAGTCCTAGGCCAATATGATCCTTTGACAAATCTATTTTAGAAAGTTTATTTAAAAATAGAGGGACACATAAATATGGCTGTTTTAGGGAGTAGAATTCTCATCCTTCCAATATCTTCACCACCACATACTATGTGTGACAAACACAAAAGCACATGACAGCTGTTTTCTCTGCCATTCCCACACTCAGGCCATGTCTCCCTCAGCATCCTATCATGGGACAAACAGATCTCCCTCTCTCTCTCTCTCTCTCTCTCTCTCTCTCTCTCTCTGTGTGTGTGTGTGTGTGTGTGTGTTTGTGTGTGTGTGTGTCTTTCTGCTTGTCTCCTCGTGAAGTTACCTTCATCTCAGCTCATCATGAGTGAAACAGACATAAGCCATTCTTAACTATACAGGTTGTCATTAAATATTATTCTTCCTCTTATTCTTGACGTGAATAAAATATGTTTTGTCCCCTATTATGTTGGAGGAAAGTGAGTAACTAGAAGTGGCTTGGAAGACAGCAATAAGAATAGGATAGGAATTGGCAAGAGAGAGAGTTTCACGCTGACACCCTACCAAGGAGAAGTGGAGGCCTGTAACTCAGAAGGAACATTTTTCTAAACACATTCTCTGGTTTGCCCTTCTATCTTCCACCTCCAGCAGAAATGACCAGAGGGCATCAAAAAAGTTAAGATGGTAGCCACAACCATCTCATCTAATCCCACCCCCTTTTCTACAAGCACCACTTTTTTGATGGCCCCCATGTTGATTTTTTGGCACTTTTGTGCCAATTTTCTTATCTTGCCTTTTCAGTTGCAACTTTACCCTAACCATTATCCTTACTGACAACCCAAACATAATGTTCATGCATGCCCAAGGCATTTAATACACCAAACTAGCCAGTCATCTTGATAAAACAAGTTTGTAAGTAGGGCGCCCTTACTGTTCCTGAAGTACAGATGAGGGGCTGGGAGGCCAAGGATTGTGACCAAAGTGAATTCAAGATTCTGACGAAATTGAATCAAGGGAGAACCTTCTCATATACCACTTGGGGTGGGTCTATAGAAGAGATTATGTGTGTGCTCATCTTTCCTTGCTCACTGATTTACAGAGCATCCAGACAATATAACATCATGCACCTGTGGCCCCTCTGTCTTCTGCCAACTTTTCTTCCATCTTTGTGACGTACAAGGGGGAAAGAGTGTTAAGGAAGGAACTGGTCCCATCAACACACAATGGATTTTCTTCTATAGGGCCAGGATTTGCCTGTCTGAAAGCACCCCTTTCTACTACAGGCCACTTGGGCGTGACCCTTCTTTTCCCCCACTGTCTTGGATACACAGTTGGTCCTCGACTTACAACCATTCATTTAATGATCGTTCAAAGTTACAATGGCATTGGAAAAAATGACTTATGACATGGTCATTTATCACACTTATGGCCATTGGAACATCAACATTCAAATGCTTGGTAATTGTTTCATATTTATGATGGTTTCAGTGTCCCAGGGTCATGTGATCCAATTTTGTGACCTGAAAGACAAGGTCAAGCCAGATTCACTTAATAACCATGTTACTAACTTAACAACTGCAGCGGCAAAACTCACTTAAAACTGTCTTGCTTAGCAACAGAAGTTCTGAGCTCAATTGTGGTTGTAAGTCGAGGATTACCTGTCATCTTTGCTATACAGCAGGGGTCCCCAACCCTGGGCCGTGGACTGGTACCAGTCCACGGCCTGTTGGGAATCAGGCTGTGGAAGCAGCGGGCAAGGGTCTGAAACTTCATTTGCGCATGTGTGGGATCTAGACTGCGCATGCAAAACCATCCCCCCCCTCCCACCGCCGGTTCGTAGAACCGGAAAGGTTGGGGACCGCTGCTCTACAGCTCGATCCCTTGTTACTGGAAAGCCAGTAGGATCTTGTTTCATTTGCAGTGCTCTTGCTGCAGTGTCAGCTCACTACTCTGGATGGGAAGGGGTAGTATGGATGTGCACTGGCTCTTTTATGTGTCTCCTTCTGCTTAGGATCACCACTTTCCATAGCTGTCTGGCAGGCAGAATTTCAACGGATGAAGCTGCACCCGGTCCTTAAGATCCCACCACAGCCTGTTGTATTTTCCCCCTGCCGTCGGTCCTTGAAGCCGGCAGAGCCAGCTCATTCCCCAGCCTGCCCTTACCGGCGAAGTTCTTGGTGAAGACCAGCGTGACCAGGAGAATCGGGATGAGGACGGTGCCGATGGTGACCACGCGGTCAAAGGGGAGCTCGAGCTTCAGCTGCACGAGGAGCGCGGCCAGCGAGCCCGTCTTGTCGTCTTGCGGTCCGGGCAGGATCAGCTCCTTAAGTTTCTCCCCAGCCAGCAGCGCCGTTGCCATGTCCGGATGGTTTTCGATGATGTGTTGCATAGGCGGCAGCGGCGGGTCGGAGGACACTCAGCGGGCTCCAGTGGCCGGAGCAGCGGCGCCGTCGCCTCGCCGGAGAAGATCCGGAGCCCGGGATGGGCTCAGCCTGCGGGAGGAGACCAATGAATGCGGCCGAGGCGAGCGGTGGAGGACGCGGGCCGGGCAGGCACCATATTTTTTATTTTTTTGCTTAGACAGGCACGGTCTCTACCGAGACTGCGGCAGCCAGGCCGGGAGGTTGCCTGCGCGCCCTCGGAAAGCCTACACACCCCGCTTTCCCCCTTCTGTTACCCGGATCGGAGGCGACGGCTGCTGCAAAGCCGAGCTGCACACCCAGGAAGGCTTTGCTGCAACCAACGCGAGCAAAGATGAACTGTCGGGGAAACGCCGCCGGCGTCCAAAAACCATAACAACGACGAAAACAACAACAACAACAACAACCACCCCACCACCACCCTCCTGGCAATCGAGAGGGAGAGATTTTTAAAAACCGAATCCAAGCGAAGCACAAGCGGGGGGGGGTTCTGCTGGGACGTAAAAGACACCCCCGGAGCGGTAAGAAAGCAAAAGGCTTCCTGCGGGTAACCAGAGTTGTCCCTAGTAGTTTTTACCTGGTGAAGTTGCGGAGCGGCGCAAGGAAGGCTCTCCCCGTCCAGGGAGGGAGCGAAAGGCTGGCGCGCGAAAGCAAAGGCAGGCATGAAAAGGATGGATGCTGCGGCAAGGAAGAAGAAAAAGCGCCGGCCTGGAATTTCCTCTCGGTCCAAAAGGGAGCCTTGTCCCCCCTACCCCACCCAGATTAAACAAAATCCCTCCTCGGATTAAGCAAACGAACGAACGACACAACCCTACGAGGACGGCCGATTGCTTTGGGTTCAGTTACGTCGGCGCAGGCACCGAATGAATGTTCTCCCTTCGGAGGAGCCCAGCCAGCCAGCCAGGCAGGAAAGGCTGCTGCAGCCGCCGCGGCACTCGTGGCGGAAGGACGCCCGGAGGCGACGAAGCTCCGGCAGACGGTGGCGAGAGGTCCTTTAAGGTCTTTCGCCTCCACATCTGGAATTCGCCTCGCCAGGCAGCCGCGGGGAGGCGGGGCTGGCCGCTTTGCGCCGGGCCAGGCGGGAGAACCGGGAGGGGGCGGCAGTGGCCCGCCGGCATCACAGCAGAAAGCTGCCGAGTCACTCGACGCAACCCTTTTGCGACTGGCGGGGACGGCAGTGATAGGTCGGGCCCGCTCCTCCGTCTGGGGCTGCGGCTACTACGGTGGGTGGCCAAGCGCTTTCCTCAAAAGCGTGCATCGCCATCCCCACGACCTGCTTCTCGCGGCCCCCGATTTTGGAAGCTGGGGGAAAAAAAAAGTCGGGGATGCGGGGGGGGGGGAAACGGAAGGGCAATGCAGCGACCGGCGGCGGTAAAACAACGCTATAGCAAACGCGGCTGGCGACTTGTTTTGTTCCCGGGTTGCTCCGTTTCCCTCCGGCTTCCTTTCGTTACTAGCTCGTCCGTTCAGTTCTTCTGCAGATTCACCTCCTAGATCAGGGGTCTTCAAACTTGTCCCTTTTATGACTTGTGGACTTCAACTCCCAGAATTCCTCAGCAAGCTTTGCTGGCTGAGGAATTCTGGGAGTTGAAGTCCACAAGTCATAAAAGGGACAAGTTTGAAGACCCCTGTCCTAGATAGAATAAGAAATTCATTCCAGCGTTCAGTGGCATTCAGGCGCATGCGCCAAATCGGCGGATCGCAGCTCTTAGGCTTCTTGGAATCGATTTCGATTCCTGGTTCCGAAGCGTTGCTGGATTATTTTTCTCTGGCAAACGTTGCCTGAAACTTAGGCAGAATCCAAGAAGTATAGGCAGACGGCCAGTGCTAAAGATTTAAAGCAGGGGGTCTTCAAACTTTGCCCTTTTATGACTTGTGGACTTCAACTCCCAGAATTCCTCAGCCAGCCACGCTGGCTGAGGAATTCTGGGAGTTGAAGTCCACAAGTCATAAAAGGGCAAAGTTTGAAGACCCCTGATTTAAAAGGAATGGTCAGGATTAAGTTACAATACAACCAAAATCATTCTATTATGTCTAGAACGGATTTGCCCATCCATTAAACCAGGAGCTGATTGTGGGTTAGTGTGAATCCAGCCACTGCCTTGTTCCATAATCCATGGCTAAATCAAGCAGTAGCTTAGGGAACCAAATTAATGCTTAAATTGTCTATTAGACCCTTATTTGCAATGACATAAGTAGTTCCTTATAAGCTTCGATCTAAAACAGGGGTCTTCAAACTTGGCCCTTTTATGACTTGTGGACTTCAACTCCCAGAATTCCTCAGCCAGCTTGGCTGGCTGAGGAATTCTGGGAGTTGAAGTCCACAAGTCATAAAAGGGCCAAGTTTGAAGACCCCTGATCTAAAACATGGCAAGCTAAAACACTTTTATGGAAGCACAAGCAATAGAATACAGTCAAACTAGAATCTTGGACTTTTAAGAGAGCTAATTTCAATAAACTTAGAGAGATCTTGGGAAGAATTCCATGGATGAGAATCCTCAAGGGGAAAACAACTCAAGAAACTTGGGAAATTTTGAAAAGGGAGATAATAAAAGCCCAGTTTAGCACAATAAAAAACAAAGAAGAAAAATAACAGCTCTCAAAAGAAACCAGCATGGCTGCATAAAGAACTCTCTGATAAATTGAAAGATAAAAAGGACAAGTATAGAAAGTGGAAAGGGGCACATAACTAAGTCAGAATATCAGTAAATAGCCCGAGCCTGCAAAGACGAAGTGAAGAAAGCTAAGGCTAAAAATGAACTAAGGCTTGCAACCAAACTCAAAAATAACAAAAAAAAGCTTCTTTCAATATGTAAAAAAACAAGAAAAAAGTGAAGGAAATGATTGGTCCATTAGTAGATGAAAGTGGCAAGAAGGTGACAAGCAACAGGGAGAAAGCAGAACTATTTAACTCGTTTTTTGCATCTGTCTTTACACAAAGGGAAAAAACAGACCAACCTATCAAAAATAGTGCCATAAAAAAGCGGAATGGAAACACAAGTTAAGATAGGCAAGAAAATGGTAAGTGAGCACCTGTCTAGCCTAGATGAGTTCAAATCACCAGGACCAGATGGATTACACCCCAAGGTTCTCAAGAAACTGGCAGATGTGATCTCAGAACCACTGAACTATATTTTTCAAAGTCCTGGAGCACTGGGGAACTACCAGAGGACTGGAAAATAGCTGATGTAGTTCCCATCTTCAAAAAAGGGGGAAAAATGGATCCAGGAAATTACAGACCTATCAGCCTGACCTCAATACCTGGGAAGATTCTGGAAAAGATAATCAAACGAGTCAGCGAGCACCTAGAGGCAAACAAAGTCATTACTAAAAGCCAACATGGGTTTGTCAAAAAAAGATCATGCCAGACAAATCTTATTGCATTCTTTGTCCAAGTGACAAAATTAGTGGACCAGAGGAATGCTGTGGATGTAATTTACTTGGACTTCAGTAAGGCATTCAATAAAGTAGATCACAACCTACTACTTGATAAGATAGAAAAATGTGGGTTAGACAGCATCACCACCAGGTGGATTCGTAGCTGGCTGACTGACCATACTCAGCGTGTGGTCCTCAATGGAACTGCATCTACATGGAGGGAAGTGTGTAGTGGGGTGCCCCAGGGCTCTGTTCTGGGCACAGTGCTCTTCAACATCTTCATCAACGATTTGGACGAGGGGATATATGGAGAACTCAAATTTGCAGACAACACCAAGCTGGCAGGAATAGCCAACACTCCAGAAGACAGGCTTAAGATACAGGAGGATCTGGACAGACTTGAACACTGGGCGCTATCTAACAAAATGAAATTCAATGGTGAAAAAAGTAAGGTTCTACATTTAGGCAAGAAAAACCAAATGTACAGGTATAGTATAGGTGGTACCTTGCTCAATAGTAGTAACTGTGAGAGGGATCTCGGAATCCTAGTGGACAATCACTTAAATATGAGCCAGCAGTGTGCTGTAGCTGCCAAAAAAGCCAACACAGTGCTAGGCTGCATTAACAGGGATAGAATGGATAGAATCAAGATCACGTGAAGTATTAATACCACTTTACAATGCCTTGGTAAGGCCACACTTGGAATACTACATCCAGTTTTGGTCAACACGATGTAAAAAAGAAGTTGAGACTCTGGAAAGAGTACAGAGAAGAGCAACAAAGATGATTAGAGGTGTGGAGGCTAAAACATATAAGGAACGGCTGCTAGAATTGGGTATGTGTAGTTTAATGAAGAGAAGTGTGAGGGGTGACATGATAGCAAGTTCCAATATCTCAGGGGCTACCACAAAGAAGAGGGAGTCAAGCTATTCTCCAAAGTGCCCGAAGGCAGGACAAGAAGCAATGGATGGAAACTAGTCAAGGAGAGAAGCAACCTAGAACTAAGGAGAAACTTCCTGACAGTTAGAACAACTAACCAGTGGAACAACCTGCCTCCAGAAGTGGTGAATGCTCCAACACTGGAAGTTTTTAAGAAGAGACTGGCCAGCCATTTGTCTGAAATGGTATAGGGTTTCCTGCCTGAGCAGGGGTTGGACTAGATGACCTCCAAGGTCCCTTCAAACTTTACTTTTATGAATTAGCTTGCCTGGATTGCATTGAGTGAAGGGGAATTGTCTTGGACCACATATAAAATATATAGTTTTATAATATAAAATCACATAATGTTAAAAATGTACTATCTTGTGAGCTGCACGCAGCTCATGGGCCACAGATTGGACATGCTTGGTCTAAATCAAAACAGAGTTCAGGAAAAAATAATTTATTTTTTGTTATATCTGAGGTTTTGCATTCCCGCCCTGCCTCTCATGGAGCTGGACTGGGCATGCAGCCTCTCGGTGTGGCTGCTTTTCCTGGGCAGCCTGGCGGTGCGGCTCCTGCGCTCAGACCTGTTGCTGAGCCGGCGGCTGCTGCTGTGCGTGGGGCTGCTGGCCATTCTGCAGGCGCTGGGCCGTCCTGCCGCTGCCCCTCAGTGCCGTGCTCACGGCGGCTGCCTGCTGGCTCGTCTCGGCCAGCACCGCCCGGCGGAAGCGCATCCCCGCGGGGGGGAGAGCAGTGCTGGTGACAGGTGAGTCCGGCGGGCGCGAGGCCCTCCCCTCGGGCAGCGGCAGGACGGCCCAGCGCCTGCAGGATGGCCAGCAGCTCCACGCGCAGCAGCAGCCACCGGCTCAGCAACAGGTCCGAGCGCAGGAGCCACACCGGAAAAAGCCCAGGAAAAGCAGCCACACCGAGAGGCTGCACGCCCAGTCCAGCTCCATGAGGGGCAGGGCAGGAAGCCGGCCGGGAAGAGGGACCGGGAGCCTGGGCCGAGCGCGCCTCGGCCGACGGTGAGAGGGAAGCGGCACATGAAAAAGAGGCTGCGGGCGGAGCTGCCCCGCCCTGCGCTGAATGGGAGAAGTTCAAGGCCTGGGGGGGGAAGCAGGAGGGGCGACGGCCATGGCGGGGTGGCGGCTGCCCTCTGGCGCTGCCTGCTGCCCGGGAAACGCTGCGCCTCGGGGGCCGGCAGAAGCGCGGGAGCAGCGGGAGGGCCGGCGGGGCCAGTCGGGCCTTTGCCTCCTCTGCGACGGACAAGAGCCGACGGGCAGCGCCGCCTTCGCGTGGGGAGAGCTGCCCGATGCTCCCACCCAGCCGTGTCCCGGAGCCGCGCCGGAGATAGCTCGGTTGCGTGGGGCGGCCCGGCTTTGCAAGAATGGGGACGCTCGACTGATTTGGTTTTTTTCCCGGTGTATAAGATGACCCGGCGTATAAGACGACCCCCCAACTTTTGAGAAGATTTTCATGGGTTAAAAAGTCATCTTATACGCCGGAAAATATCCTCAGGCTGGTGGCTTCAGCTTCCTTCTTCTGGGAGAAGCATGTGGTAGTGGCTGTTTGTTCCTCTTTTTTAAACTGCCAGAGGGGGTGTGTTCTGTGGGTGGAGGTGTGCTCTGATTGGGTGGGGGATTGGGTGTGTTCTGATTGGGTGGGAGTGTGTTTTGAATGGTGGGTTCAATATATATAAGGAAGCCAAAAAACGACGATTCTTGGTGTTTATTCATAAAGCGATATAACATATAACTCTGAAAAACTAATCTTCCCATCCAGTTCAGTCAACTGAAGTAAAGGAATAATTAGAACAAGTTTGTATGAATATTTCTTTAAAACAAGATTGATTTGAGCCTTATAAAATCTCACAAACCTGGCTTTCTCATCACAAGTTTGTACCCAGGGGTTTATTATTTATTTTATTATTTAAATTTATATACCGCCCTATTCCCATAGGTGGCTCAGTGGGTTAGGACTCTGAGCTTGTCGATCAGAAGGTCGGCAGTTTGGCGGGTCGAATCCCGAGTGCCGCGTAACAGAGTGAGCGCCTGTTACTCGTCCCAGCTCCTGCCAACCTAGCAGTTCGAAAGCACGTAAAAAATGCAAGTAGAAAAATAGGGACCACTATGGTGGGAAGGTAACAGCGTTCCGTGTGCCTTTGGCGTCTAGTCATGCCGGCCACATGACCATGGAGACGTCCTCGGACAAGCGCTGGCTCTTCGGCTTTCAAACGGAGATGAGCACCGGCCCCTAGAGTTGGAAACGACTAGCACGCATGTGCGGGGGAACCTTTACCTTTACCTTATTCCCATAGGACTCAGGGCGGTTTACAGGGAAAATTAAAATACATAACATACAAAATTAAAATCAGTTAAAGCTATTAATTAAATTACAGTCTCTGAAGTTAAACTAAAACCCAATTAAATTAAATTAAATTAAAACCCCTCAGTCTGGGCCAGACAGCTCGAAGAACCATGTTTTCAAGTCCCGGTGAAATGAGCGAAGGTCGGGGGCAGTCCTGAGTTCCGTGGGAAGTTGGTTCCATAGGGCCGGCGCGCCCACAGAGAACACCCTTCCCCTGGGAATAACCCGCTGGCATTCCTTAACCGGCGGTACCCTGAGAAGGCCCTCCCTGTGGGAGCGCACAGGACGATGGGAAGTTGATGCCGGCAGCAGGTGTTTCCTTAGATAATCCGGACCCAAGCCATTTAGGGCTTTATAGGTCATTACCAGCACCTTGAATCTCACCTGGAGGGCAACCGGAAGCCAATGCAGCTCACGGAGAAGAGGTGTTACATGGGAGTATCGGGAAACTCCCATAACAACTTGCGCGGCTGCATTCTGCACCAGTTGAAGCCTCCGAGTGGTTCTCAAGGGCAGCCCCATGTAGTGAGCGTTGCAGTAGTCTAGCCGGGAGGTCAGAAGCGCATGAGTGACTGCGTAGGGCATCTCGGTCCAGATAGGGCCGCAACTGGCACACCAGGCAAAGCTGGGCAAAAGCCCCCCTGGTCACGGCTCCTATATGGTCTTCAAAATTGAGCCGTGAATCCAAGAGGACGCCCAGGTTGCAAGCCCTATTGACGGGGGGTAACACCTCACTCCCCATCATTAATGATGGAACGGCCTGGCTAACCCAAGACGCTGGTATGCACAGCCACTCAGTCTTGGCAGGATTGAGACAAAGCCTGTTTCTCCCCATCCAAACCCGGACCGTCTCCAGGCAACGGGACATCACGTAGAGTGCATCACTGGGTTGGTTCGGGGTAGAAAGAAAAAGTTGAGTATCATCAGCGTACTGATGATACCCCACCCCGAAACCACAAATGAGCTCGCCCAGCGGTTTCATGTAGATGTTGAACAGGAGGGGAGAGAGGACCGACCCCTGAGGGACTCCACAAACGTGAGACCTCGGGGCGGACCTCTGCCCTCCTGTCAACACTGATTGCGAGCGGCCCATGAGGTAGGAGGAGAACCACCGTAAAACAGTGCCTCCCACTCCTAACCCCCTGAGACGCCGCAGTAGGATACCATGGTCGATGGTATCAAAAGCCGCTGAGAGGTCTAAAAGGACTAGGACAGAGGAACATCCCCTGTCCCGAGCCCGCCAGAGATCATTCACCAGCACGACCAATGCCGTCTCCGTGCTGTACCCGGGCCTGAAGCCCAATTGGTACGGGTCAAGATAATCAGTTTCCTCCAGGAACAGAGGAAGCTGATGCGCCACCACACTCTCAACAACCTTCGCCAAGAAGCGAAGGTTGGAGATTGGACGGTAGTTATTTAAAACAGCCGGGTCCAGGGCAGGCTTCTTGAGGAGGGGTCTCACCACTGCCTCCTTCAAGGCAGCGGGAAAGATACCCTCCTTCAAGGAAGCAGTTATTACTGCCTGGAACCAGCCTCGTGTCTCCTCCCGGGCCGCATAAACCAGCCAGGAGGGGCACGGGTCCAGTAAACAAGTGGTGGAGCTCAGTCTCCTCATGATCCTGTCCAAGTCATTGGGGGAAACGGGGTCGAACTTAGTCCAGATAACATGCTCAAGACCGCTCAATTCCTCCATGTCAGACTCTGCCCAGTCAGAGTCCAAACCGGTTCGGATCTGAGCGATTTTGTCCACCAGATGATGACTAAACTCCTCAGCCCACCCCTGTAAGGGTTCGTCCCTCGTCTCCCGATCAAGGAGAGAGCGAGTCACCCTAAACAGGGCGGCTGGGCGATTATCTGCGGACGCGATGAGGGCAGCGAAGTAATTAGACTTCGCTGTCCTCATTGCAGCGAGGTAAGACCTTGTGAAGGCTCTTAGCCGCAATCGGTCAGATTCAGACCGGGTGGCCCTCCAACCGCTCTCTAGACCCCATCTCCGATGCTTCATCTCCCGGAGCTCCACAGAAAACCATGGGGCCCAAGGGGATCTGTGCCGGGTCTGGGGTAGTAAGAGTACAACACGGTCGAGTGCCTCGGTGGCCGCCCTTTCTCAGGCATCCACCAAGGCATCGACCAGGCTGTGAGTGAGGGAGATAGGTAAGGACCCAAGCACCATCTGGAACCGTTCTGGGTCCATTAGGCGCCTGGGACGGAACCACCTGGTCAGTTCCACAGCCCGGCAGTGGGGGGTGACATAGCGGAAGACCAGCCGCAGGAGATAATGATCGGACCATGACAGGGGGACAATAGTTGGCAAGCCCCCTCCCAAATCATCCAACCATTGCCCAGATAGAAAAATCAGGTCGAGAGTGTGACCCGCCCCATGATTCGGGCCCTGAATTACTTGGGTCAGGTCCATGGCCGTCATGGAAGCCATGAACTTCCGTCATGGAAGCCATGATTGACTGTGATTGGTGTATGTGCATTAAAAAAAAACTTAAGATAGGCCTCAGCGTATGACCATAATTGGGACTGGAATGTCAGTCTCTAAGAAATATGGATATCACATGATTGCACTGTTTAGTGACCACATTCCCAGAAATCCCCATTACCATTATTAAGTGGTTGTTGGCAGAGTACCCACTCCAATGCAAGCCATCCTAGGCTTGGTCCTCCTACCTACCCCAAGCCTCAGTAAAGGAACTGCCTCCAACTCCCCCCCTCACTTGTCTTACCCCTCAACTCTGCCATTTTGGCCATCCTGTACTGTAACTTGCAAACAGCCCCAGAACCATGCAGCTCTGAGCTGCTTGCTGTGCCCTGGGAAGTTGAAGTCAGCCAAGCCCAGTCCCGGTCCCCTTTGCCACCCAGCACTTTTAAACCCCTGCTGCCTTGTGCTCCACCGCCCCCAGCTGGCCACCACTACCATCTTCCTCTTGCTCCTGCTGCTGAGGTGTGCCTGGTCTGGCTTCTGGGCTGTAGGGAGTTGGCTTTGTGTCGTGAAAAAGGGAAGAAAAACCACAAAGCAGCAAATAGAACAGAACAAAACAAAATCCTTTTCTCCACTCCAGCTCAGGGATGGGCTGTTTTGTGTCCCCCCCACTTTTCCCAATGCAAAGCCAGCCCCATACAGCCCAAGAGCATGGCACAAAGGTGTGTGTTGGCACACTCCAGCTCTTTTAAGCTGTTTTTGCCATTTTTTCACAATGCAAATCCAGCTCCATATAGCCCAGCAGAGACATGCCTCATTGCCTCATCAACAGTGGAAGCAAAAACGCAGTGGTAAAGGTCAGCCGGGGTGGTGGAGCATGAGCAGCAGGGACCAAAAGGACAGATGGGAGATAGGCGGGTGGGAGGAATTGCAGCATTGAGAGATGATAAGTGCGGGTGGGCTGCCAAGCGCCTGTATTTTGACCACATGACTGTGGGGGAGCTGCAATGGCTGTAACTTTGGGCATGGGTCATAAGTCCCTTTGTTCATTACCATTGTAAATTTGAACGGTTGCTGAATGAATGTTGTGAGCACTACCTGTACATATATTCTTAAGGTGGGTCTTTGCTGGCCTAATTGTGACTGCCTTCTTGACTTTATTGATTGGGTTCCAGTGGACATCTCTGTTTGTACCAGAAACATTTCTGAATATCTCAGTAAAAAATCCATTGGTGCCTATCAATTCAGGAAGGTTGGAAGCCACTTCTGCAGCTCTGGGGCTACACCTACCTTCAGTCAGAATCAGTCTTAAAGCAGAAAATCTGGGACAGTGAGAGAGTGGATGAAGGACAGCTATAGGGATTTTGAGCAGCTGAGTCATTAAACCCCATAGAAATTATGTGGCAGGATCTGAAATACACAGGTGGTGTCAGGAAACCCAAATGTTATTAAGTTGAATGGGCCAAAAATTTTATACATGGATATAAAACAACAGTTAAAGAAAATATTTTAATTTATAGTTATTGCAGCGAAAAGTTGTGCAGCTAGTTTAAGAAGTCAAAGAGTGGAACTAATTTGTGAAACTCACACATTACAAATTGGATGACTGTGAAAGCATTTTTTAGTGGTACTACAGTTGTATCACATATCGTGCATTTGTATTTCCATTAAGGTAATTTCATCTCCTTCAGAATAAATTGTTTTGTGCAATCATTTGTGTTTAGAACACATTCATGTGGGATGAACCTCTTGTACTGATAAAAACCCAACTCATGTTGCTGTACTGTATGGATTTATCTATCTAGTTTTCTTGGTGACAAACGTGTTCTGAAATGTTTTCTCAGTATAATAGCTGCAGCCTTGGGATTTCCCATGTAATTGGGAAAGTTCTAAAGCTCATTCATTTTTTGGAAGTTAACTGAGATAGGCTAGGTGGTCACACATATTGAGACTTTATAGAGTTGAACATAATTCTTTACATTTTACACAATCGTTGGATCCACACATTCTTCAAATTGCAATTTTTAATTATTCTGAAAGGCCATAAATTACATTCCACAGTGTGATATATTAAGATAAATCCTTATGTAGGAGCCTCATTTGGTCCATCATCTCAGGCATTTTGGAGATGGTTGTGGTTTCAGATAATTGCTTTTGTTATCCATTATGACTAGGATGAATATTTTTAATTATAGAATACTATCATATGTCACTTGGTGTTGTATCCCAAAATAATGATACACAAGTATCTATCATATTTTAGGCATTATATCTTTTATGTATATTCACTAGATTAGGATTCTTCATACTTGTATGAAGTTCTATGAGAACTTGATGAGGTTCTACAAAAGACTAAGAGCAAAATAGAAAAGTTCATTCAAACAGCCAAATTTTCTACCAGGAAAGCACTCATTCCTGAGCTGTGCCATCGTTAGCATACTTTGCTGGCATTCTGTCATAAAATGCAGGGAGGGGGAAGAGATTATGAAGGTAGGAGGGGGAATGGCAGGAACCAGAAATGTCAATCTGGAACAGACCAGCTGATCAAGGGCAGTGCCTGAAACTCCACCAAAGAGGCACCAAACCTTAAAGCCATTCCCAAAACCTCAGTCAAATATCATTGACTGGTCAAGGTGGGGATGGGAGGGCCGGGGGAGAGGAAAAAACCCACAGGTTTTGTGCAGGAATATTCAGAACCAGCTTTGCTAATGCTATAACCGCTTGACTTTAGTAAAAACAAATCTTTCACTTCAAAAACAGAATTGAGGATCTTTGTTTCCTACTTTTATGAAAAGATTTGGGATTTGGGAAACTCCCCTGGATTCATACTTTCACCCTTCCATTCTTTATGGTAACAGGAAAATCTGTAGGGAACATGGAGCAACATCTACAATTTATATTTTGCGTAAGATTAGAATTCTACAATTCTAATTTAAAATTCTAATTTCTCTGTTGAACCTGTAGTTTTCCAATATTTCTAGCAACATTAAGCGAGTTACTGGTGATGATAGATTTTTTCCCCCTGTAAAATTTAAATTCCTTGATAATTTAATAAACACAGTATAGTCTTAAGTACATTAGCTGCTTTTCCCCTAAAACCATAGCAGAACATTTGCACCATTTTAAAGTGGTGATAAACAGACAATATGTTATCTCCTGAGTCACTGAATGACACATATATAGTTGTTAGGGGGGGAAGAATTGCTTAGGTAACATAAATAGACTTACCCAAGAACAAAATCTGCACCTCTTTGTATGAGTGTTACATGAATAATTCTGAATGTAATCCAGAGTCTAGAATTTGTAGTGGTAGATCTTCATATATAGGTTCCACCCAGGGCATTTTGTTGCCACTTTGGAATCATTCTTGCAACGACATAATTGTCCACACCACAGATGGCCAATGGGGGGGGGACAGAAATCAGCCTCCAAACCTTCTCTCTCCCCTCGTCTATTTATACTGATGAAAAAACAGGTCTGACTGCAGTTCCTACAGAGAATGAGGAAATGGTCTACCCTCCTCCCCAAGAGACACCATAAAGTTCCAAGGGTCTCAAATGGCCAAACATCAGCTTCCTGACTTGAGACTGGTCACTAAGATCTCACATCTGTAGTCTTCCCTTCTTGAGTAGCTAGGAAGCACTGGGTGTGGCTTCACTAACATAGCCAATCAATGTTGGGAAAGTGTTTAGCCTGAGCAAATCTAAATCTTGATTTTGGGGTTGCTTCCCTCCGTAATTTTCTGGAAGAACCAGGAAGGGAAAGTTATTGATTCCATTCACTTCTTCCCATAATAAGCTGGAGTATTCTACACTTGGTTGCTTATTTCAGACACTTAAAACTCAATTACCTTGAATTATCTTAGAAGAGGACAATTATTGTCTTAAGAGAGTTGTTGTGTGTGCTTGACTGCATTGCATATTATATGGTGGTGGCAAATCCATCCCAGGGCTTAGAAAAAATAATCACTGGAGGTAAGGCAATGATTACTGGTCATAATGCCTCTATATTCCTTGTCAGATCTGAATACGTTGCTAGGGAACCTGGGATAGAAAGAGCTATTGCATTTCTACCCTACTGAGGGTTTCCTGTAGACATCTGTTGGATGCGGTGGGAACCCCCTTTGTTAGAGTTTATTTTTAGATTCTAAATCTCTTCAGCTGGAGGTCTTTCATGGCTGTGCTCTGAATGCATCTTGTACAAAGGCAGGCCCACAGAAGGGAGACATAAATAATTTAAGGAAAAGTATTTCACTTGAGTTTCTTTCATATTTGGAAATAGGTGGTAAAAAAGGCAAAAAGCCTGTGTTAGAGAGAAAAGACATCAAATTCCACAGAACGGATGCTACGTATGTGGTGAAATCTCCTAAATGTATTTAATAAGCATTTCCTAAAATAAAATAGTACCAAGCCTTTCATGCACATTATATAATATATACCATAACCTTGCAATGTAGAAGTCAATACAGGAAGTTTTCTTTTATTCAGTGGTGGCAATAAAGGTGTTAAGAGGATGCAGTAGTCCCTAGAATAGATTTTTTTTTATTAAAAAGTTTTAACATACATTTTATCTTTAACAATCCCCCCTCCCCCTCCCACACCCATCCCTCCCTACCCCTCCCCCCCTCCCCCCCCAACTTCCCAGAGCTAAGTACAGGGTATAAAAACAAAAAAAAACACTCATAAACATCCAAATGCTAACAACCATAAACTCTGAAACCTATCACTCTCTAGCTCATATAGGATAACTACAAACACTATTACTATTAACTATAAAAAAGAAAAAAGAAAAGAAAGGAAGACTTATTCAAATGCTACATGAAACTTTTTAGTCCCATATTTGTTCTGGATATACTCAATCCATTTTCTCCATTCCATAATGTAACGTTCTTGCGAGTGATCTTTCAAGTAAGCCGAAATCTTTGCCATCTCTGCCAGGTCAGAAACCTTTAAAGTCCATTCTTCTATAGTCGGCAGTTCCTCCTTCTTCCAATATTGACCTATTAAGAGTCTTGCTGCCGTAGTTAGATTCAACATCAACTTAGTGTCCACAACCGCAGCATCTGTAATTATACCCAACAAAAAAAATTGCGGGCAAAACTTTATCCTTTGCTTGAAAATCTTCTGCATGTTCCACCAAATTTTTATCCAAAAGGCCTTAACCTTTTTACAAGTCCACCATATGTGAAAATATGTTGCATCTTCATCGCCACACCTCCAGCACTTGGGCTGATAATTCGGATACATACTTGCAAGCTTTTTAGGATCTAGATGCCATCTATAAAACATTTTATAAAAGTTCTCTCTTAAGTTTTGAGCTTGTGTAAATTTTACGTTCCTCACCCAGATCTTTTCCCACGTGTCCATTGTAATAACTTCTTGAATATTTTGGGCCCATTTTATCATACAATCTTTAACAAGTTCTGTTTCTGAGTCAATTTCTATCAATGCAAGATATATCCGTTTGATATGTGCTGGACCCTGCTTTCTAATTTGCTTTATCAGATTTTCATCAGTCATTGTAAAACCAGTTTTCTGATCTTCTTTCCACCTGGCCCATAGCTGAACATATTGGAACCAAGTTTGAACAATCTTCTCATCTCGCAAGAGACTGTACGGTTTCAGACACCAAACATTTCTTTCCAAACTTAAAATCTCCTTATACATAGTCACGTCATGTTTGAAACCAACATTTATATTTTCTATTGCGTGTTTTGGGATTGCCCACAATGGTATCTTACAACCTAACTTATGTCTGTACTTCTTCCAAACTCTCAACAATGCTTGTCTTAAAATATGCGCTTTAAACACATTATCTACCTTTTTATCATACAACAAATATGCATGCCAGCCAAACAACAAGTCATGGCCCTCAAGATTTAATAATCTCTCTTGTGTCAAATTAATCCAATCACTTATTCCTGCTAACGCAGCAGCTTCATAATATAATTTAAGATTGGGCATTTTAAGACCACCTCTTTCACGAGTATCCTGCATAATCTTAAGTTTAACTCGTGGCTTTTTCCCTGCCCAAACAAATTTATTGATACCTCGCTGCCATTCCTCCAGATTAGAATCTTTCTTAAGAACCGGTATCATTTGAAATAAGAATAAAAATTTAGGCAGGACATTCATTTTCACTGCTGCGATTCGCCCCAACAATGACAGTTGCAATTTTTCCCAGCTCTCCAGTTCTTTTTGGATTTTTCCCCACAATCTTTCATAGTTATTTTTATATAACTTTGTATTAGAGGGTGACAAAAACACCCCCAAATATTTGACCCTTTTAACAATCTCAAATCCAGTTAGCCCTTCTAAAAGAACCTTTTGCGATACTGTCATATTTTTGGCCAGAATTTTAGTTTTTTGTGCATTAACTTTAAATCCAGAAACCTTCCCATATTGCATTATTATCTCCATCAGGTCCACAACAGAATTCTCTGGCTGGGTCACTGTAACAACCAGATCGTCTGCGAACGCCCTCAATCTATAATCCTGATCTCTAATTTGAATACCCTTAATTTTTTCCGAGTTCCGAATTTTTATCAATAATATCTCGGACTTCCGGTGGCGGCGCGGCGCCGGAGACAGCCCTTTCGGGCTGCCCGCGGCTCAGCTGTGTTATTTCCACCCGAAACAGCGCCGATCAGCTGTTCGGGTGGATTTGAAGCCCCCTCCTCGGGAGAAGAGGAGGGGGTGAGCCCCCAGGTAGGGGTTGAGTTCTCCGGGGCCGCCTGAGCTTAAAGCTTGGGCGGCTGAAGGATCGAACTCCCCCGTAGCCTGGGTTGCTCCCAGCTGGTCAGCGCCTCTGCTCCGTGATTTCTGGAGCGGAGCCAGGCGTTTGCGACCACCCCTGCCAGAAGGAAAGACTATGGAATAAAAGGAGCAGGCAGAGCGGTACAGGAGGAAAAGGTGAAGAGGACTTTTATTGCTGCTTTCTAGCTTAATGGATTTTATAAATTTAAAAGTGAAAGTGCGTAGTAAGTGAAAGTAAAGATGGCGGCTAAACCTCCTCCAAAAGCTCTTTGGAGTACTGGAACTTCTCCGGTGCAACAGTCATCATTGCAAGCGTTGCTTCTTCCTGATGTATTGACACCGAAGGATTTACAAGATGCTCTTGGAAAATATGCCCAGGTAATTCTGGAAGCAATGGGTGATAAATTTGCAAAGATGGAGGAGAAGTTGGAGAAACTGGAGGAGAGAATAGAAGAGAGGATGGAAGAGAAGTTCAGAGTGATGAAGGTAGACATTTTGTCTTCAGTGTATAGAGTGGCTGAATGTGTGGAAGATTTGGATGAAAAAGTGGAAGATTTGACTCAAAAAAATGCCATATTAGAAGCAAAAGTACTGGAAAATGAAGATTTAAGAGACAAAATGGACAAAGAATTGAGTCTTGCTCAATATTACCAGATGCAGTATGCTGTTAGAATCAGAGGTTTAAAAGAGAATATTAAGGAAGATCTAAAGCAGCTGATTTCTGAGGCTCTGGAAGTAGTATTGAGTCAGCCAGCATCTGAAACAAAGGGAGGCATGGATAAAGTGTTTCGTGTGAATTCATGGATTGCCAGACAGAGAAAGTTACCTAGAGGTGTGGTGGTTTATTTTGTAAAGAGGGAAATTAGAGACGAAGTTATTCAAGCTGCTTATGGTACTAAAGTCGTGATTGCTGATCAAGAAGTTTTGGTTCTAAAAGAAATTCCTCCAAAGATTTTAAGGAGAAGGAAGGATTTTACATTTTTAGTGCAAGAGCTCAAGCAACGAGATATAAGGTTCAGATGGGAGATTCCAGTTGGGTTGATGGTGATGTATGAAGGTAAAAGGTACCGTTTGACCACTGTGATGCAGGCGCGTGATTTTTACAATAACGTTTTAAAAGCAACCCCACTATCACTTTTGGAAGCTGCAAAGGGATCTGGAGAAGGAGAACACCAAGAGGCTGAAGATGGACAGACAGAGGAGAATGGTGCTGGAGGAGATCAAGCTACAACTTCTTTGGATGATTCTAGAGAGCAGAGGGTGACGTGTGCTGCTTTAAAACGATCAAAAAATAAAAATAAAAGAACAAGATCAGCAGAAGTCTATGGAATTTCCAAAATGTACTTACAGCCAAGTAGTGGGAGGAGCACGGCCTAAAAAAGATAGTCCTGTTTAAGCAGTGCTCCAAGAGCTTTGGGATGATATGCATGGCAACTAAATTTTTAACTTGGAACGTTAATGGGCTAAATTCACCACAGAAGAGGAAGAAAGTTTTTTAATATTTAAAACAATTCAAGATAGATGTTATATGGTTGCAAGAAACGCATATTAGGGTTGTGGACCAAAAGTATTTATCGAACTCAAGGTTGGGCACGCAATTTGTTGCTTCTGCAATGAATAAGAAAAATGGAGTGGTTGTTTATCTTAAAAGTGCTTTAACAGCGGACTTAATTGAAGCAGATAAGCATGGAAGATATGTTATGATAGAGTTGCTGCTAGTAGGTAAAAAGATGCTTTTAGTTGGATTATATGCTCCTAATTAACAACAAGTTGACTTTTTTAGTTTATTTCATACAAAGTTTACCCAGTTGGATTATAGAATTTTTATTTTTATGGGGGGTTGGAATGGTGTTTTGGATGTTCAGATGGACAAGGCTGGAGCTTTTAAGCGCGTCCCAAGTCATGCTAGACTGCCTAAATCCTTTTTTGAAATGAAGGATGACTTGGAACTGCGAGATATTTGGTGTGAAAGACATTCGTATGAAAAGGATTATACCTTTTTTTTTTTTCTGACAGACATCAATCTTTTTTTCAGGATCGATTTCATTTTGTGGACTAATGACTTTTTTTTAAGGATTAAGAAGGTGAAGATATGTGCAAGAACTATTTCTGATCATAGCCCAGTTTGGCTAGAGATTTATAAGGAGAATAAGGAGAATTTTTTTTTTGTTTTGTTTTTTTATATATTCTATATTAATAGTGTTTGTAGTTATCCTATGTGAGCTAGAGAGTGATAGATTTTAGAGTCTATGGTTGTTAGCATATGGTTGTTTATGATTCTTTCTTTTTTATACCTTGTACTTAGCTCTGGGAAGTCGGGGGTGGGGGGTGGGGAGGGGGGGAGGGGTAAGGAGGGAGGGATAGGGGAGGGGTAGGGGGGACTGTTAAAGATAAAATGTATGATAAAACTTTTCAATAAAAAAAAATAATATCTCCAATGTTAAAACAAATAATAAAGGTGATAACGGACACCCTTGCCTTGTGCCCTTCTCAATATTACAAGCTTCAGTCAAACTATTGTTAACTATTATTCGGGCAGTCTGTTTTTGATATAATGCCCTAATTGGTTGCAAAAATTTATCCCCAAAATTCATTTTATCTAAAACTTTCATCAAAAATTGCCAATTCAATTGATCAAAAGCTTTTTCCGCATCTAAAAAAATTAGCGCCGCAGGGATCTGGTTATTCCTTTCCAAAAACTCTAACACATCAACTATATGCCTCACATTATTTTTCATTTGCCTACCACTGATAAACCCAGTTTGATCCCCTAGAATAGATTTTGTTTGTGAAACAAATGCCACATACATTTTAAGATTGTTATGCATCTCTTTTTAATTATTAAATGCAATGCTTTTTTTCTAAAAAAAAAAAGTGCCGGAAGTCACACACAGCTCTGGTTCGTCGAAATCCCTTTATAGACCCGGTGGGAGAAGAAACCACTTTAGCGAGCTTCCGAGGCGCAGCTCACTCACCTGGAAAAGGTCTGTCTCCTCTTTCCACGGTTCCTGCTGCCGTTCCGATCTGAGGCCAGGGGATGCGTCCACAGCCCCCTGCGGCCTGATCCGGGCTCCGGAGGCCTGGAAGACCTCTGACGCCCAGATCTATGGCTGTGGAACGATTTTGCGGCCTCCCCTGTGGTCTGATTGCTCCATGGCCATGGATCTGGGCTCTGGAGGCCTTTTCCAGGCCTCTGGAGCCCGAATTGGGCTGCGCAAAAGCCGCAAAATTGCTTTGTGGCCATGGATCTGGGCTCCGGAGGCTTAGAAAAGGCCTCTGGAACAGGCATGGTGTGTGTGAAATCGCTCTGCAGCCATAAATTCGGGCGGCAAAGGCCTTTTCCAGGCCTCTGGAGCCCAGATCAGGCTGCTGGGGGTCTGCAAAATCGCTCTGCAGCCATACCTGTACTCGCGCTGGCAACTTAGAAGGAATCGCTTCATCTGTTCAAAAAAAGGTGCCAGAACACCGTTCTGTGCACTGTATGACAAAAAAAAACCCCTGAAAAGTAACAGAAAAGAGAAAGTGGCCTTCTTCCCAATTTACCCCAAAATACCATTTCACTCAGTCTCTGTTACTGGCCATGGCAGCTTTTAGTCCAGCCAAACAAAAGGTGTGTATGTTCCTGAGAATCTACCGTTCTCTCTTTCCTTCTATTCCCCATATTGGGGAAAACATTCAAGTAAGATGGGCTTCCTTTGGTTGTCCTATGGGGAAAATTTTGAAACATCTTTAACGGAACAGGCCTGCTTTTGTGGCTTGAGAATCGGTGGATATCCCAATGGTGCTTTTCCAAAAGGCAATTGGATTTTCTTTGAATTTTTTTTTCTCATCCAAGCTTTTTCAGTTCTTCTGAAGAAAAAAAATATCAAAGAAGTAGTGCAGGATTAGAAGATGTGGAGACTTAGCCCACAGAATGACAGAGTCAAATGTGACTGAATGGGTAACATCATCATCTTGCTTGCTATTCTACTTTCTGACCAAAGTAACACAGGAACAATGTGGAGAATAGTTTCTTTAAATATACAGTAAAGGCTATCCCAAACTGAACTGACCTTTGACAATTCACTAGAAGTTTGGGAGTAGTGTGCCACTAACCTATTCCAAGTCGTTCCCTCCCTCACACATTCCCCTTTAGACCGCAGCACTGTGTATTTCCTTTTCTTCCCTTCAAGCATCAACCAACCAACCAACCAACCAACCAACCAAAGCTGGAAGGGACCTTGTAGGTCTTCTAGTCCAACCCCCTGTTCAAGCAGGAGACCTTATACCATTTCACACAAGTGACTGCCCAGTCTCTTCTTAAAACCCTCGTGATGAAGCACCCACAGCTTCTGATGGCAAGCTGTTCCACTGCTTAATTGTTCTCCTTGTCAGGAAGTTTCTCCTTAATTCCAGATTGTTTCTCTTCTTGATTGAGTCAAGCAGTCCAACTCTGCTTCATTTATTCTGAGATCAGCCCAAGTTGGCCATACACTCTTATCTAGCTGGGAAAACTATTGTTCAGATATAGATCTGCCAGCAATATTTATATGAAGTTGAAGAATCTTAGAACAAGCTAAGGCTGATTTGCCATGAAGGATAAAATCTAGTACTTTATTGTACATTCTTATTGTTGTTGTTAGTTGCGAAGTCGTGTCCGACCCATCGCGACCCTATGGACAATGTTCCTCCAGGCTTTCCTGTCCTCTACCATCTTCTGGAGTCCATTTCTTATTAACTACAAGAAAAAAGAAGATACCTCCAAAATGCTTTAATCATATTTATTGTTATAGAATAAAAATACAGCAACAATGAAACCATAACTATAACTCAATAAGCACTGTTTTATAGTATATTCTTTTCAACAACCAAGAAAACAAATCTCTGTATTTTTTTAAGGAAATAAAGTCATAGTCTGGAAAAGTGACCTTGCAGCACTTTTTCTATTTAACTGCACCTGCAGATTAACAAAGTAAGACAAGAAATAAAACAAGAATTAGAGAAATATTATTTTAATTTATTATTTATTTATTATTTAAACTTATATACCGCCCTTCTCCCGTAGGACCCAGGGCGGTTCACAAGGCGATTAAAACAATATAACAATACAAAAGTTAATAACAAATTAAAATAAATTAAATTATCCTTAATTAAAATCTAAAACCCTTAACTCTAATTAAAAACCCAATTGCAATATGTTAAAAATTAAAAGTTCTCAGTCCTGGCCGGAAAGCTCAAAGAGCCAGGTCTTCAGGTCCCGGCGGAACGAACAAAAATCTGAACTCTACAGGTAACTGGTTCCAAAGGGCAGGTGCGCCCACAGAGAAGGCCCTCCCCCTGGGTGTTGCCCTTTGGCAATCCTTTGCCGGCGGCACCCTGAGAAGGCCCTCCCTGTGGGAGCGCACAGGACGAAGGGAAATTGATGCCGGCAGCAGGTGTTCCCTCAGATATCCCGGACCCAAGCCATTTAGGGCTTTATAGGTCATCACCAGCACCTTGAATCTCACCCGGAGGGCAACCAGAAGCCAATGCAGCTCGCGGAGCAGAGGTGTTACATGGGAGTATCGGGGAGCCCCCATCACAACTCGCGCAGCCGCATTCTGCACCAGTTGAAGCCTCCGAGTGGTCCTCAAGGGCAGCCCCATGTAGAGAGCGTTACAGAAGTCTAACCGGGAGGTCACGAGCGCATGAGTGACTGTGCGCAAGGCATCCCGGTCCAGATAGGGCCGCAACTGACGCACCAGGCGAACCTGGGCAAAAGCCCCCCTGGTCATGGCTCCTATATGATCTTCAAAACTGAGCCGCGAATCCAGGAGGACACCCAAGTTGCGAGCCCTATCGACGGGGGGGGGGAACACCTCACCCCCCATCATTAAAGGTGGAATAGGATGATTCACTTGAGATGCCTGTACGCCCAGCCACTCAGTCTTGGCAGGATTGAGTCGGAGCCTGTTTCTCCCCATCCAAACCCGAACCGCCTCCAGGCAACGGGACATCACGTCGAGGGCATCACTGAGCTGGTTTGGGGTGGAAAGAAAAAGTTGGGTATCATCGGTGTACTGATAATGCCCCACCCCAAAACCATGAATGATCTCACCCAGCGGCTTCATATAGATATTGAACAGGAGGGGAGAGAGGACCAACCCCTGAGGAACTCCACAAACGAGAGACCTCGGGGCGGACCTCTGCCCTCCCGTCAACACCGATTGCGAACGGCCCAAGAGGTAGGAGGATAACCACCGTAGAACAGTGCCCCCCACTCCCAACCCCCTGAGACGTCGCAGTAGGATACCATGGTCGATGGTATCAAAAGCCGCTGAGAGATCTAATAGGACTAGGACAGAGGAACAACCCCTGTCCCGAGCCCGCCAGAGATCATTCATCAGCACGACCAATGCCGTCTCCGTGCTGTACCCGGGCCTGAAACCCGATTGGTACGGGTCAAGATAATCAAACAGTTAATCCAGAATGCAGGAAATGGTACCTGTAACCAAAGGCATCATGTGAAATATTTGTTTTACTAGCCTAAATTGATTTAATAATCACGTCTAGATAGTATCATGCATTCCAAAGTAATTGTTTTCCTGCAACTTTAAGACCATCTATAAACATGCACATAAGTGGCTGAAAGAGCTCTAATTAACAGGGGAACTGCTAGAAAATAATAAAGGAAACAAAAACATCGTTTTAATATTAAGGATGTATTCTAACCCCAGAACAAGAACCTAGGCATTGACGGTTGTCCTGAAGTGCAAAGAGATTGATTTTGGGGTTTTCCACCAATTATGAAGAAAATCATAATTATTTGATGAAGTCTCTATTTGTAAACGGTGCAAGTAGACTATCTGATCAGAGCAGTTATTTCTAGCAGATGGACTGCCAGAGTATATATGGAACACACCAATACTTTATTCAGTATGAAAGGAAAAAATGGGATCTTATGTAACTATGTTGATCTACTAGATAACTGTAGCATTGTCTGAAACTATTTGGACAATGGGATAGCAGAGGAAACCTTCAAAGACTCTGAATATCTTCCAACTATTCTAATAGTTCTAATTCTTGATATGCTGCTATCCATATAGTATGAATCTAGTATGAATCAAATCCTTAAGATATGAGGATGTGAAGAGATGAAAAGTATACTCATATGGTAATGAGGACCTGCATCAGGGAAAGCACAAAGTTACATCATCAATGAGAATTAACTATCAATGAAAGGACTCCACAAATTTGGTGAGATAGAAAGATGGGAACTGTGTAATATCTGAATCCAAGGGTGCGATGCATAGGTAAGTGGAGGATGACATGGTCTTCACTCTTTCTGCAGGAAGACACTGTATGCAAGAACCTCAATCATACACTTGCATTTTAGTATCAGTTTATTAGATTTTTTTTTAAAAAAAATCCTGCCTTCCTCTAGTTAGTAACATTAAATATCATCCTCAAGAACTGGAGGACGTAGGAACAGCTGACCCTGAATCTCAAGTCATGTAAAGTTGAGTTATGTGCTGAGAAAGCTAACTACAATATCTTTCCAAGAAAACTGCAGGGAGAAGTTCAGGCAGTTTCCAGGAGTCAACATTAGATATGAACAGGGCTTTTTTTGTCACAGAACGCTCAGAATGGAGTTCCGGCACCTTTTTTGGATGGAACCTTGTAGGGTAGGCAAGGCGGGTTGTATGACATGTGTGAGTTCCGGCACCTTTTTTTTTTTTTTTTACAAAAAAAGCACTGGATATGAAGGTATTAAAAAAAGACTAAAATATATCAAAATAAAATAGAGGACATGAAGGAAAGAATATTTTAGGAAAATTGAAAGCTGTGAGAATGGATATATTATTGCTTCTTGTGGTCAAAACAGATTAAGGTGGCTCAGCATAAAGTAAGACTACTCTTGCATCATATGTACCCTTACCAAGAATTATGAAAGGTCTACAAAATTTTGAATGGATTGTGCATAGGTGAACTAGAAACCCCAAGAAAGTACAAAATCCTATAAAAACATGTATGACACCACTACAAATCTGTAATCTTATGCATCTCAGTTCACATATGCAAGAAGATTTGGGAGTGTGTAGACCACCTTTCCTGCCCTAATAGAGCTTCACTCACTCTTTCTGATGGCCTCCAATACAGATCTCTAGAGAACATAGAATAAAGGCCTTAAGTTATTTAATGATTCATCCATTTCCACTTATTTCTTCATCAATAATGTTGAAAATACACTCACTTTTTCTGATTTTCAAATTCTTGAGGCAAGTCACAGCCAATGTAAACGTCATTTATCAGACTGTACTCCAACAGAGCACTAAAGCAGGGATCCTGGCCAAAGGAAAGATTATAAAAGCTGTACAAGCTATTATATTATAAATCAGCCATAGATACGTCTCTGGTTTATATTATTTAATATTAGCAGGCCTAAATAAGAATAGCTTTAGGACATTATATGCAGCCGATATAACATTGTGTTGCTAGGATACCTAAGATGGCAGTGTGGGAGCTGGCCTAAAGCAAGCATAGTCTAACTTCTTATAATTTATAATATACATTACTAAATCCCATTGAAAGTTTTTATAGGCTTTTGTAACATTTATAATTTCATTGAGACAAATTACATGTTTCCTTATTTTCTTTGAAAGACTTGATTTGGCAACTATTCAAGATGTTCAGCAGACTTTACTTAATTAAGGTTGCAATAAATATATAAATGTAATAAAATAAATAAATAAATAAATAAACTAGAAAGTAGTGTTTCAAGATCTGAACTAGCATTTGAAAGTCAAAACTGAGCTGTCCAAATATCCTGGGTCAATTTATTCCTTCTCAATTCTTGTTGTCCTTTGTTATTGCCATTATTACTATAGTGAAAGTGGAACAACCTGGCCCAGCTTCTGTACACTTTCTCTTAATTGAAGAGGAAAGAAATTAGCAATTTAGTCTAGGGATTCAGTATTGCCATGAAAATCAACATTCTTAGAAAAGGAACATCCTAAAGAATACCTGCATTAATTTGTTATTCAAAAAGTCTTAAAAAGCACAACTACACTTCTATTTAACTAGTTATTATGCTTTTCCATGAAATCCTAGTCTCCATTTGGAATTAAAAGATCTTTAACAGAAACTCAACAATTATTACTAGGTGTTGTCATTTTTGGACTATATAAACAAGAAATTATATTTGGCTATAAAAGCACTATGAAAAGCTTAATATTTGAATTGTCCAATTTATAGCACCACTGTTCTCTTAATTATGAAAAATTAGAAGAAGCAAAATAAAAACTATACTATATTAGCTAAAATTATATTAGTGTGAATTAACAATAAACAGACAAATGAGGATCATAGCATGGAAGACTGCTGCAACTGACAGCTGAATTTGTCAATAAGTTTCAATTACACAAACAAAATTATCATTATATTTATATGCTGCCCATCTCCAGTTGCAACAACTAAATGCAATACAATCTACTAACATAGTACCACATTTAGCAATAATAATGCACAGTATGGTTGCTTTTTGGGGAGAAAGAACAGTTTTGTTATTAAAAGTGGCATTACTTTTGATTGTATGCCATATAATCTATATATGCCATATTTTTTATTTTTATTTATTTTAATTCCATTTATATCCCGCCCTTCTCCGAAGACTCAGGGCGGCTTACAAGCTTAGCAGTAGCCTTCATTCTATGTATATGCCTGCTTATTAGGGCTTTCACACACACACCCCAAGCGGCATTATTACAAAGTCAGCTTAATTGCCCCCAACAATCTGGGTCCATGTCAACACTTAGTGACTACATAAATTTTTCCAGGACGAGGCAAAACTACAACTTCAGAAGTGAGATGTTTAAGATCATTTATGATAGCATATATTATTACTACAAGTAAACAAATTCATCTGTTGACTTCATTTGGCTCTCTGCTGTATTCTCATTTATTGAAATTAAGACTGAGTTCACCATATTTCAGATAATTATCTTTTCTGCATTTTAGGATTAACGTATTGCTAAAAAAGATTCAGATGAATCACTAGCACATACCTTT
The DNA here is from genome assembly GCF_964194415.1 of Vipera berus. NCBI lineage: Eukaryota > Metazoa > Chordata > Lepidosauria > Squamata > Viperidae > Vipera > Vipera berus. Next base: position 20,103,163 of record NC_138208.1, on the reverse strand, counting down.
TCCCCGGAACTTTAAATTAGAAATAGAGACAGGCAGCTACCAATATGTCAATGAAATTATTATATTAATGTAATTAAAATGAACATGAATTAGATAATAAATAAGTTCTTACTTTGGCAAGCAGATGAGGATTTCCCACAACAATGAGCAAAGCCTTGGGTCTGGTAATTGCTACGTTAAAGCGCTTTGAATTAGCAAGAAAACCTAAAATGGGTCTATCATCACTGAGTAAAGTTTCATTTGACCGAACCTGGAACATAAGCATTGACCATTTAATTCCTCCAATTACACATAGTACTGCAGACAATTTTATAATCTGAAGTTGAATATAGCACAGTGATTAAAATGGACTAGAATTAGGAGGGTTCAAGTTCAACTCTGTCCTCAGCAAAAGAAACTCCCTGGGTGAATTTCGGCTGGTTGCTCTCCCTTAACCCATCCTTCTAACACCAAGATGGTTACTAGGGGAAAAAAGGGAGCAAAGAATACTGTCTGTGCTGCCTTGAACTCCTGAAGGAAAAGACAGGATATAGGCATGATGTCAAGGGGACACGGTGGCTCAGTGGGTTAGGACGCTGAGCTTGTCGATCAGATGGTTGGCAGTTTGGCGGGTCAAATCCCGAGTGCTGCATAGCAGAGTGAGTGCCTGTTACTCGTCCCAGCTTCTGCCAACCTAGCAGTTTGAAAGCACATAAAAATGCAAGTAGAAAAATAGGGACCACTATGGTGGGAAGGTAACAACGTTCTGTGCGCCTTTGGCGTCTAGTCATGCCGGCCACATGACCACGGAGACATCCTCGGACAAGCGCTGGCTCTTTGGCTTTGAAACGGAGATGAGCACCAGCCTCTAGAGTTGGAAACGACTAGCACGCATGTGCGGGGGAACCTTTACCTTTTTTAGGCATGATGTAGACGTTGTGCAGCCTCAGAGATGATTACCATGTGTTTTTGAAAAGTTTCAAAGCCCAGAATGAATCATTCTCTTCCACCAAGTACTGCACGTGAGTTAAAATGTAAGTCCTTACATCAACTACAGAAATCTTGGTCTAGCAATTCGATGAGTAAAAGGAACTGCATCCTACATAGTCAAAGGTTTAATAGTATTTTCCCATTTAAAAAGGGCTCAAAGTAAATTTGACACAATGGACCTGGTTTTGTGGATTGGTATAGTACAACCAATATATATCAACTACCACATTTTTTACTAATACACATCTTGCAATCAAAGCGCACTGATCAGCTTCACTATGTACACTGAAAACTACTAATGAATAATTATTCAGAGGATTGTATTATCTGCAAAGAGATATCTTCCAGACATTTTGGACTTCAGCTACACAGGACGATCAATTTCAAGTAATTATGAAAGCAACAGTTTGAAATATCAGGAGGAAAGCTTGAACAATGGGAGAATATGTGGATGAAAGGTTTAAAATTTACATTAAATTACAACTTAAAAGAAAATTTTTATCCGATGATGTATAACACCAGATAAAATTATCAAGAATGTATAAAGGTATTTCAAATGAATGTTAGAAATGCAAATGTAAAGAAGGGATTTTTTTTATCATTTATGCTGGACATGTGATAAAGCAAAGAAATATTGGAGTAGAATTCATATTCTAATACAGAAGATTCTTAAAGTGAATATTAAGATAAAACCATTAACTTTTCTTTTGGGTTTAATGGAAAAACACCTGGGAAAAAATGCACAAAAATGGAAGGACACTTCAATCCCCAGAATGGATGAATGATTGCAAATCTGATGGAGTTAGCAGAAGTGGCTAAATTGACTGCTTTCATAAAAGAAAAAAACACAATCATTTTTGTTTCTACTTGGAAACAACCCCATCTGGATTTTGTGCTTGAGGTGGAAAAAAAATTAAACTTTGATTTGGGTTTTATTGATTAGATAGATCTGTTGTTATAGAAATGGCTAGTTTATACTATTATGTAAAAGTAAAATGTTGAGGTTCAATCTTACTATCTTATCCTACTGCAATATAGAGTCACAAGTCAATGGCTTTTCTTTTGCTTTCCCTTCTTTTCTACACCTTTCCCTTTTCCCTCCATTTTTCCTATTATTTGCTTTTGTACTTTTGTATTTTATATTATAAACTAATAAAAAGGATTGACATGTAAAAAAATATAATTTTTTTTAAAAAATCTACCTGTCCTGAGCTTTACTAGTCAATTACACATGCACTTTATTCTACTTCACTACGTACTGTTGATATGATGATCACTAGGAATTCTTGTCCCTGAAACTCCTCCACTGAGCCAACTTTAATATCTGCTAGGTCCACACTGCGTAAGAGAACTGTGATTTTTTCTACCTAAAAATAATGATACAGATTATTTCACAGAAAGCACTGGACTCAAAAAATAACATCATGATTTGATTAAAATGATTCAGGTTTTGAAACAGCTAAACAAGTCAATTCTGAATTGTACTTTTGAAATTTTAGAATAGTTATCTCATTGGTACTACTTTACTACAATTTGAGTTAGAAAATATGGAAGTTTATTGAAAGCAATCTGAATTTAAATGTACTTAAAATGAATAAATTAATTGCAGATCTTCAAATAAGGCCTACTTTTCTTGGTGTAATTATCCACTATTTTTTCTGTTTTTTCATGTTTATCAAATTATTCTAAAATTGGAAAGAGTATCTTCTATCAACTATCAAGGATTGTCTTGGACAGGGAAACACACTTTTGTAAACATGTATTTTTCACTTTTTAGAAGACTATGCATATCTTTTATGTGTGAGAAAAACTGAGCTACATAAAGCCAGGCTGCACATTAAAACATCTTCAACAATGTTTCAGATCACTGTCTATCATTATGATCCTCCACTTGAGGCACTGGTATTATACTTCTGAAGAAACAATTTTCTCAGTACACTTTTCAAAACTATTTTTTAGTTAGTCTCAGTAAAAAAATCATTTTTACTGAGCTCAGTTTTGATATTATTTGTCGATATTTTTTTTCCTAAAAATAAAATGTGAACCACATTGGTCATTCACTAACTTTAACTACTCTGGGAAACAATGTAAATTTTGTAAACAAGGTGGTTTATACAGTACTACCCATCAGATGGATTTACAATTGGCTGACCAACTGCACTCAGCAAATAGTCCTCAATGGAACAATATCTACATGGAGGGAAGCATGCAATGCACTACTACTAGGTTCTGTCTTAGGTGCAATAATGGCTTTTTTCTCATAGAACGCTCAGAACGTAGTTCCGGCACCGTTTTTGGATGGAACCTTGTAGGGTAGGCAAGGCAGGTTGTATGACATGTGTGAGTTCCGGCACCTTTTTCTTTTACAAAAAAAGCACTGGGTGCAGTACACTTCAAAATTTTCATAAATGATTTAGATGAGGAATAGAAGGGGGAAATCATCAAACATGCCAACGACATCAAGCTGGGGAAAACAGCTGACACTATCTTTTGCACTAATCGCCTGCAAAAGCTCTTAATTTATATTTTTTCTTTAATCTTTACATTCTTAAAACCTCTTGTTTTTGTCTTTAAGATTTCTAAAGCTAAAATAAACAGGAGACAATAGACAACTCTGTGTTGTTCCTTTTTGTTTCTCACAGGGTATAGATAAATCTCCATTAACAATTGTTTATGTCTTCTGTAACGTATAAATAGATTTTATTCATTTTATAAAATTCTCCCCAAAGTAGATATATTTCAAAATTTTAAATAAGAATGTCCAGTTCAAACTATCAGAAGCTTTCTCTGCATCTAAAAAAATAATCCAACTTGTTTTTCATGGTGCTGTTCAAAATATTCCGAAATATCCAATTTAAGTTTTCTAACATTGTTTTTTAAACTGCCTTTTAGGTGAAAAAAATCAGCTTGATATAATGAATAAATTCTTGTAAAATTATTTTCAATCTGGGAAGCTGAAAAATATATCATGGGAACTTCAAAGCCCTTGGTTTATCAATGAGGAGATTCAGGAATACCGTATCTCTTTAACACACCCCAAAAAGAATGTTGTTAGTATTCACATTTACAGTCCAATAATGTAACAGACAAACAAACATATTAGCATCAAAATATACAATGCAATTAAAAATACCCAAAGAAATATAAGAAGCTGGATTAGATATACCTGTTTTCGATAAGGTGCAATTACTCCAATGTCTTTTCTTGATACTGAACAGCTGATGCCTTTAACAAGAAGGCAACAGTAGCGCATCACTTGAACTGCTTCTATAGGATTGAACCAAGAAGGATTGCAGCCTTCACGCATTTCCATACCCTGAGGTTAGCAAGGCAAGAAATGAAAAACACAGAAAAAAATATTATTTCAAATACTTAACTCTCTTTTCACAGTGCTTATGTTAATAATAAAATGTCCAAACAGGCATTTAATAAACAGAGCTGTTCCAAAATCATCCTGAGGAGACTCTATACAATAGTGACTGAACATACCACTGTAGCTTTGGGGCAATTTAAAAAAGGGCTTTAAGTCATTCATTACAGAAAAAAACCTCTTTGAATGGATTTTAGTATATGGAAGTTTCTATAGAAGAACTGGTCCTTAAAATTAAGATTTTATGGGGCATCATTAGCAGTTCAGAATTTGAACAGTAATAGTTATTTGTTCTTTGCTAAAAGGAATACATTCTCTGCAGCCATTTCTAATTTATTCTGGATAATTTGTAGGCTCCCAACAATAAAAATGTAATATATATTCTGTACGTTTCTCCAAATTCTTTGTACAGACCCCTCCCTAATGCCTCATAATTTTCAGCAAAATGAAATTGATGGTTTAGTGAGTAAATAGGATGGTTGTGGAGGTGAATATAAAAAGAGTAGATTTAAGAAAAAGTGGCTTTACTCTGTATTCATACATTGTTATCTTTTGATGATAATCACTTCCCCCTTGTTCTACTTCTATGTGGCCTCTATCAAATTATGTAGTCTTTGAATATATCTTCCCTTTTTTAGAAGGATTTGGGTGCTAAAGCAATTTTTTAAAAAATCAGCTGTAAGTTTAACCAATGAAAAATAGGATACAGTTAAGCATTTATCACTTATGTTTTTTTCCAGAAAGTTTTTAATTTAAATATTTGTCCTCATCCTTTCTAGAACCTAATCTTCATTCACAAATTAATGAAAACAGTTTTCATCAGCAGAGTGACATTGTTATATTTTCATTATTCTTAAGATGAAATGTGTGAAGGTAGAAAGCTAATTAGTTTCTTCTTGTGTCTGGTTTTTACACAATTCTTTTAAGCACCTAGAAGCAAAATTAAAACTGTTATTATGTCATGCCCCAAGAGCCCTCAGTGTGGTTTTCCCAAAATGGAACAGCAGATTATAAAATTCTCTTGCAAAGATAAATCACAATAATACATAAAATTATAAAGAAAAGGAACATTTATGTCAAATTTCTTGTATTCAGACTACATGGTATCACAATCTAAACAATGTGATATGCTTATTGATTTACATACCTTTGCGTATGTCTGAGATTTCTAAAATCAATCTAATTTTAAGTATAATGCAACAAATAATTGATTTGTTTACATACCCTTATTCCATGAAAAATCAGTGGAAAGCCTTTCTTTGGCAGCTTCTCCCACCCCAACAAAGAGTTTACCACTGAAGGATCAGCACAGACTTCTAGTTCCTTATGATAAAATAGCTTGGATGGCAATGCAAGCAATGCGCCATGTGATCTGTAATTCTTCACAAGCTTTGTAATCTGCAAGCATAGAACCAACACCATAGCATGAGAAGGAATACAGCTATATTCGGAAGCATTAACATGTTGATAGGTGAGTCCAGTTCTGTAAAGTGAGACAGAATCCCTGAGGAACTCTAAATGGCTCTCCACTAGGTTATATTTAGGACATCAAGAGGACATTGTTTTCAGTCACATTCTGAGTATCAGTCATATTGGGAACGGCAGCAGGCGGTTACACGGAGGGCCATATCAACACCTGGGATCGCGCCCCCGCTGTCTTCAAGCGGTGGCGTGCTCCGACCCTTTATCCGGGGATGAGAGGGATCAGGCCCCTGAGCTCAGGCTGGTGTACTTTAATGCCAGATCCGTTGTGAACAAGGCTCCCCTCGTCCGTGATTTGATCGAGGAGGAACACGGGGATCTGGCATGCATTACAGAAACCTGGTTGGGCTCAGAGGGAGGTGTTCCTCTGACTGAGCTTTGCCCTCCAGGTTTCTGTGTGTTACATCGGCCACGGGCTCAGGGCAGGGGCGGTGGGGTGGCGGTAGTTATACGGGAGACCTTATGTCCGCGGGAGACCACTATTGTACAGATAGGCGGGAGTGAATCCCTCTTCCTGAGGTGTGGCCCTGGGGCTCAGTTGGGCTTGTTGCTAACATACCTGGCGCCCAGCTGTGTAGCAACGGCCCTGCCCAAGCTTCTTGACGTCCTCTCAGGGTTGACGGTTGAGTTTCCCAGACTTATAGTTCTGGGCGACTTTAACCTGCCTTCTCCGGGAGGGTCGTCTGAGTTGGCCCGGGAGTTCATGGCCTCCATGACAGCCATGGACCTGACCCAAGTAATTCAGGGTCTGACTCATGGGGGAGGACACACTCTCGACCTAGTTTTCTTATCTGGGCAGTGGTTTGATGATCTGGGAGGGGGCTCGCCAACTATTGTCCCCATGTCATGGTTCGATCATCACCTCCTGCGGTTGGTCTTCCAATATGCCACCCCCCGCTGCTGGGCTGCGGAACCGACCAGGTGGTTCCGCCCCAGGTGCCTAATGGATCTGGAACGGTTCCAGACGGCGCTTGGGTCTATACCTATCCCCCTCGCTCACAGCCCGGCTGACGCCTTGGTGGATGCCTGGGAAAGGGCTGCCACCGAGGCGCTCGACCGTGTTGTACCCTTGCGACCCTTGACCCGGCGCAGATCCCGGTGGGCTCCATGGTTTTCTGTGGGGCTCCGGGAGATGAAGCGTCGGAGACGAGGTCTAGAGAGCTGTTGGAGATCCAGCCGGTCTGAGTCTGACCAGTTGCGGTTAAGAACCTTTACAAGGTCTTATCTCGCGGCAATGAGGACAGCGAAGTCTAATTACTTCGCTGCCCTCATCGCATCTGCAGATAATCGCCTGGCCGCCCTGTTTAGGGTGACTCGCTCCCTCCTTAATCAGGAGGTGAAGGAGGAGCCCTTGCAGGGGCGAGCCGAGGAGTTTAGCTATCATCTGACGGACAAAATCGCTCAGATTTGGGCCGGTATGGATTCTGACTGGGCAGAGACTGACGGGGAGGAATCGAGCGGTCTAGAGAATGTTACCTGGAGTGAATTCGATCCTGTGACCCCAGATGAGGTGGACAGGATCATGAGGAGACTGAGTTCCGCCACGTGTTTATTGGACCTGTGCCCTTCCTGGCTGGTATATGCAGCCCAGGAGGAGACACGAGGCTGGTTCCAGGCAGTAATAACTGCTTCCTTGAGGGAGGGTACCTTCCCTGCCGCCTTGAAGGAGGCGGTGGTGAGGCCCCTCCTCAAGAAGCCTGCCCTGGACCCAGCTATTTTGAACAACTATCGTCCGGTCTCCAACCTTCGCTTTCTTGCGAAGGTGGTTGAGAGCGTGGTGGCACTTCAGCTCCCTCTGTTCCTGGAGGAAACTGATTATCTGGACCCATACCAATCGGGCTTCAGGACCGGGTACAGCACGGAGACGGCATTGGTTGCGCTGGTGAATGATCTCTGCTGGGCTCGGGCCAGGGGATGTTCCTCTGTCCTAGTCCTATTAGACCTCTCAACGGCTTTTGATACCATCGACCATGGTATCCTACTGCGGCGTCTCAGGGGGTTGGGAGTGGGGGGCACTGTTTTACAGTGGTTCTCTTCCTACCTCCTGGGCCGCTTGCAGTCGGTGTTGACGGGAGGGCAGAGGTCCGCCCCGAGGCCTCTCTTTTGTGGAGTTCCTCAGGGGTCGGTCCTCTCTCCCCTCTTGTTCAACATCTATATGAAACCGCTGGGTGAGCTCATTCGTGGTTTCGGGGTGGGGTATCATCAGTACGCTGATGATACCCAGCTTTTTCTTTCTACCCTGAACCAACCCAATGATGCCCTCGACGTGATGTCCCGTTGCCTGGAAGCGGTCCGGGTTTGGATGAGGAGAAACAGGCTTCGTCTCAATCCTGCCAAGACTGAGTGGCTGTGCATACCAGCAACTCAGACTAACCAATCTTTTCCATCGTTAACTATGGGGGGTGAGGTGTTACCCCTCGTTGATAGGGCCCGCAACGTGGGTGTCCTCCTGGATTCACGGCTCAGTTTGGAAGATCATATAGGAGCCGTGGCCAGGGGGACTTTTGCCCAGGTTCGCCTGATGCACCAGTTACGGCCCTATCTGGACCGAGATGCCCTACGCACAGTCACCCATGCGCTCGTGACCTCCCGGCTAGACTACTGCAATGCTCTCTACATGGGGCTGCCCCTGAGGACAACTCGGAGGCTTCAGCTGGTGCAGAATGCAGCCGCGCGAGTTGTGATGGGAGTCTCCCGATACTCCCATGTAACACCTTTTCTCCGTGAGCTGCATTGGCTTCCAGTTGCCCTCCGGGTGAGATTCAAGGTGCTGGTGATGACCTATAAAGCCCTAAATGGCATGGGCCCGGATTATCTAAGGGAGCACCTGCTGCCAGCATCAATTTCCCATCGTCCTGTGAGCTCCCACAGGGAGGGCCTCCTCAGGGTACTGCCGGTCAAGGATTGCCGATGGGCGATCCACAGGGGGAGGGCGTTCTCTGTGGGCGCGCCTGCCCTATGGAATCAACTGCCAACGGAACTCCGGACTGCCCCTGACCTTCGTTCATTTCACCGGGACCTAAAAACCTAGCTCTTTGAGCTATCTGGTCTGGACTGAGGGGTTTAATGTTTTTAAATTGTGATTTAATTTTTGCGGCTAGACTTAATTTAATTTATTTTAATTTTATATTGGATTGTTTTTAAATTTTGCCTTGTAAACCGCCCTGAGTCCTTTGGGAATAGGGCAGTATATAAACCGAATAAATAAATAAATAAATATGTGGAACTAAAAAAGGAAGCCACCATTTCTCTCTCTCACTCATAATGCAAACACATGGATTCATCCACATCACTGACTTTCCTATACTAACATAAAGAAGTCTATCCAATTGTGAACTCAACCTCCATTAGTAATTAAGCTTGAAAATATATATTTATTTATTTTTCACATTTCTGAACAACCCCTCTCTCTCAGAGAGGGACTCTGGGCAGTTTAAACACAACAGAAAAGTTAAAACATTTAAAAGGAAGCAAAAGATGATAAAACACTCTTAAAATTAGTTAAAAGGTGAAGGGAGGGCTTTCAGAGCATCAGTCAGACCCACAACTGTGTGCACCTCTGGATTCCTCTTGGCTTCAACAATATTAATACCACAATACATGGGAGTAGCAAAGAGAGAACCAGATCCAACTACTGAAAGTTTTGTTGGTTGTATCTTGTTCTCTATTCACAATTAGTAGTCCCTGTCATTCAGCTGCACAAGATGTTTTATATGGTACTAGTTTTTGCTAACTTGTGTATATGTGAGACTGACTCACAAGTTGTTCAGGTCTGAGGAACAGAAACATTGCTTCCCAAAGGTGATTAGTTAATGTCTCCCATTACATGATTTAGTGGTTTAAAGTTATAATGGCAAACAGCCTGAAAATTGATCCAAAAATAAAGGTTATCTTAAATATATTTAAAGTAGTCAATTACAGCTGAAGAATAGCCACAGCAATAGCATTTAGGCTTATATACTACCCCATAGTGCTTTAGAGGACTCTCTGGGTGGTTTACAATGTAGAAGCATTATTTGCATATTGCCCCCAACAATCTGAATCCTCATTTCATCGACTTCAGAAGGATGGAAGCCTGAGTCAATCTTGAGCCCCATCATAATCAAATTCCAGGCTGTGGGCAGACTTTCCCTGCAATATTACACTTTAACCACTGTGCCACTAGGGCTCCTTCATATGGAAGTCCATATACTGCAGCTCTAAATTTAATCAAAATTCACAATACACACAAATTTGCTATATTAACAGCAATTTGATACAAATGTCTTAGATTTAGGAAACTTCCACACAAAGAATCTGTCAGCTCTTGATCACTCTATTCCCACATTTCACTTACCAACATAGGATTGTATGATCCACAAGGACCAAAAGCATCCTCATCTCGCAGGTACAAAGGGCGATGCATCAGCCTCTCCAACAAAGAGATGTTTAATCCATAAAGTGTTGCAAGCTTAGATTTTATTATTGGACCTAGTTGCATGGGATCCCCTGAAAGTATGATCTTCAGATACAGAACATTTTTTAAAAAAATGTGACAACTTGCATTTCATATAATGCTCTTCATGAATTACATAACAAAAACTTGGGAGACAGATGCCATCAATACAGAAGTAATACCCATTTCTATTTTTTTTTAAAATAAAAAAATAGTTATCCATATCCAAAGTAGGACATTGTATTTACTATTGCATTTGAATAAAAAGAAGCATAACCTTCCCAAGGCAGCATCTCCAGGTTTTCACTTAAAATCCAATATTTCCACCAATACGGCTGTTCAAGGCTCAAGTGGATCAAAAGCTCACAATGCCTTCTATAAGATTTAACTAGCAGGCAGATTGCTATTGACTAAGAGATACTCTGATGTGATTTTTAAATTTTATCCATTTTTATTACTATAACAAACAGTATATAGAAAGGAGAGGAATAATCTTGTTAGTTTATATAGTAGAAATATCTAGTAACTCATTCTCCAGGCTTCATCTGGCCCAGAAGCACTCCATACAAAAGACAAACACTCTCGGCAGAAGTTCTATCATCTGTGGCAAACTGAGGCTGGATGAAGGTATTTAGTGTCTTCGCTGGAGAAATAGGGGAAAAAACAACAACTCCTGTGTAATTGTGTCACCAGAAGAGGAGACTGGTAACCTTGTCAATAAGAGATGTTGCAGGACCACTCTTTCCTATCTTGCTGAAAGGCTCTTTAACTCTCGGCTATTTCCGTTAAGAGACCAGAATCTCACCACCAGCCAGTACTGACAGTTGCTTTGGTGTAGAGAAAGCCTAACTTCGTGGAATACCTTCCCACTTTGCCAATCTCCTTGCCTGTAGCTTCCCTTGCTTTCCCCAATCCCTTCTTCTCTCCCTATAGTCAGTTGCAGATCCATCATTCTCCCAGTTCCTCTCCTGTCATTACAACTTCCTTTACATCCACACCTCCCTCAACAACAGCAGCCACAGTTAACGCCTCCTGTGTTGCCCTGGGTGGGGCAGATGCTCTTTCACAAGAATGGAGGACCAGTGAAGGAAGAAGAGGAAGGAAGATGGGAAATCCACACTTGCCCAGGTAGGGAGAGAAGTAGGCAACAAGGAAGGAATATTCCTTTCTCCTCCTCTTTTGACAGTAAGAGTAGGAGAGAACAACTTTCTGGCCATATCCTGAAGTATAGAAAGCGGAATGCTGTGGGATAATAAGCACTTTTAAAAACAGGTGACTTTCCTCTTATCTCCAGAATGGAAGGAAAGAGCATTCTTAGGGCTGTAGGATCAAACCTATGACCAGTGCTGTAATGGGCAAGTAACAGGTAGTCCTCGACTCACAGCCATTTCTTTAGTAACTGTTTGGTGTTATAACAGCACTGAAAAAAGTGACTTATGACAGTTTTTCACGCTTATGACCACTGCAGCATTCCCATGGTCACATGATCAAAAATCCTGATGCTTGGCAACTGGCATGCGTTTATGATGGCTGCAGTGTCGCAGAGTCGTGCTGATCACCTTTTGCAACCTTCTGTCAAGCAGTGAGAAAGCCAGATCCACTTAACAACCGTTTTACTTAATTTAACAACTGCAGAAATTCATTTAACAAGTGTGGCAAGAAATGCTGTAAAATGGGGTCAAACATACTTAACTGTTTTACTTAGCAACACACCGTGGGTATGTTGAGCCAACTAGATGGTTCCGCCCCAGGCGCTTAATGGACCCTGAAAGGTTCCAGGCAGCGCTGGGGTCCCCACCTGCCTCCTTTGCTCACAGCTCGGCGGATGCTTTAGTGGAAGTCTGGGAAAGGGCAGCCACGGAGGCACTTGACCGAGTTGTACCCTTGCGGCCCCTGACCCGGTGCAGATCCCAGCGGGCTCCATGGTTTTCTGCGGAGCTCCGGGAGATGAAGCGTCGGAGACGGGGCCTAGAGAGCCGTTGGAGGTCCAGCCGATCCGAATCCGACCGATTGCGACTAAGAACCTGTATTAGGTCTTATCTCGCAGTGATAAGGGTGGCGAGGTCTAACCACTTCGCTACCCTTATCGCGTCCTCAGATAATCGCCCGGCCGCCCTGTTTAGGGTGACCCGCTCCCTCCTTAATCAGGAGGTGAGGGAGGAACCCTTGCAGGTTCGTGCTGAGGAGTTTAGTCAACATCTGTCGGACAAAATCGCTCGGATTCGGACCGGTTTGGACTCTGACTGGGCAGAGTCTGACGATTAGGACACGGGTGGTCTTGTCGATGTTATCTGGGATCAGTTCGATCCTGTGACACCTGAGGAAGTGGACAGGATTATGGGGAGGCTGAGCTCCACCACATGTTTATTGGATCCGTGCCCTTCCTGGCTGGTTTATGCGGCCCGGGAGGGGACACGAGGCTGGTTCCAGGCGGTTATATCTGCATCTTTGAGTGAGGGTAGTTTCCCTGCCGCCTTGAAGGAGGCGGTGGTGAGACCTCTCCTCAAGAAGCCTGCCTTGGACCCAGCTGTGTTAAATAACTTTCATCCGGTCTCCAACCTTCGCTTTCTTGCGAAGGTTGTTGAGAGCGTCGTGGCGCATCAGCTCCCTCTGGTTCTGGATGAAGCGGATTATCTAGACCCGTACCAATCGGGCTTCAGGCCCGGGTACAGCACGGAGACGGCATTGGTCGCTCTGGTGAATGATCTCTGGAGGGCTCGGGACAGGGGATATTCCTCTGTCCTAGTCCTATTAGACCTCTCAGCAGCTTTTGATACCATCGACCATGGTATCTTGCTGCGGCGCCTCAGGGGATTGGGAGTGGGAGGCACGGTTTTTCAGTGGTTCTCCTCCTATCTCCTGGGACGTTCGCAGTCGGTGTTGGCAGGGGGGCAGAGGTCGACTTCGAGGCCTCTCGCTTGTGGAGTCCCTCAGGGGTCGGTCCTCTCGCCTCTCCTGTTCAACATCTACATGAAACCGCTGGGTGAGATCATTTGTGGTTTTGGAGTTGGGTATCATCAGTATGCTGATGATATCCAGCTTTTTATTTCGACCCCAAACCACCCCAGTGATGCCCTCGACGTGATGTCCCGCTGCCTGGAGGCGGTTCGGGTCTGGATGGGGAGGAACAGGCTTCGACTCAACCCTGACAAGACTGAGTGGCTGTGCGTACCGGCATCTCGGGATATTCAGGATATCCCATCTCTTTCTATGGGGGGAGAGTTATTACCCCCCGTAGATAGGGCTCACAACTTGGGAGTCCTCCTAGATTCACAGCTTTCTTTAGAAGACCTTCCGGCGTGATCTAAAAACGTATTTATTTGAGCAATCTGACCTGGTCTGATGGGTTAGGGTTGGGGTTTTAATATGTTTTTAATTATTGTTTTAAATTTTAAATTTGGGCATTATATTTAATGGTTTTTTAACTTTTGTATTCTGTTTTTTATATTTATTACCCTGTACACCGCCCTGAGTCCTTCGGGAGAAGGGCGGTATAAAAATAAAAATATAATAAAAATAAAAAAATAAAAAATAGTAGCTGTGACTAGGGGGGCCTTCGCCCAGGTTCGCCTGGTGCGCCAGTTGCAGCCCTATTTAGACCGGGATGCCTTACGTACAGTCACTCATGCGCTCGTGACCTCTCGTTTGGACTACTGCAACGCTCTCTACATGGGGCTGCCCTTGAAGACCACTCGGAGCCTCCAACTGGTACAGAATGCAGCCACGAGAGTTGTGCTGGGAGTTTCCCGATAATCCCATGTTACACCTCTGCTCCGCGAGCTGCATTGGCTTCCAGCTGTCTTCCGGGTGAGATTCAAGGTGCTGGTATTGACCTACAAAGCCCTACATGGCATGGGTCCGGAATACCTTGGGGAGCACCTGCAGCCGGCATCAACTTCCCTCCGCCCAGTACACTCCCACAGAGAGGGCCTCCTCAGGGTGCCACCGGTCAAAGAATGCCGACTGGTGGCCCCCAGGGGGAGGGCGTTCTCTGTGGGCGAGCCGGATTTATAGAACCGTCTTCCGGTTGAGCTCCGGATGGCGCCCGACCTGCGCTCCTTCCGGCGCGATCTAAAGACTTATCTCTTCGAACAAGCTGGCCTGGCCTGATGGGAGGGGGTTGGGTTTTATTACTTTTAATGTGTTTTAACCTATTGTAAGAGTTGTGGGCATTTTGTTAATCTCTTTTAATTTTTGTATTTTGTCTTTTAGCATGTACTGCCCTGTTCACCGCCCTGAGTCCTTCGGGAGAAGGGCGGTATACAAATAAAATTAATAATAATAATAATAATAATAATAATAATAATAATAATAATAATAATAATAATAATAATAATAATAATAATAATAAAAAATGTTGGGCTCAATTGTGGTTTTCAGTCGAGGGCTATCTGTATTTCTCTGTATCATTAGAAGTTGAGATGATTGAAAGATTTCTGAGGATTCAGTAGTATGAGCACCTCATGATGATATGAAGGAGTTTTAATTACCGTATTTTTCCATCTATAAGATGCACCCTTGTATAAGATGCTCTGGCATGCGAGTTTCTCAGCACTGATCAGCTGTTCGGCAGAGTGCTGAACAACTGAGCTGGCAAATCCGGAAGTTCGGCCGGCCGACGATCTTGCCCCCTCCCTCCTCCCATTAGTGGCAAGCCCACAGGGGCTTGACACCTGCACCAGGCGGCATGGCAACCCACACAGGCATGCCTTGGGCTGTGGAGGTTACCATTATTTCCCTGTGTATAAGACGCTGCACTTGTATAAGATTTATTTATTTATTATTTAAATTTATATACCGCCCTATTCCCGTAGGACTCAGGGCGGTTTACAGGGAAATTAAAATACATAGTATACAAAATTAAAATCAATTAAAACTATTAATTAAATTACAGTCCCTGAAGTTAAACTAAAACCCAATTAAATTAAATTAAAACCCCTCAGTCTGGGCCAAACAGCTCGAAGAACCAAGTTTTCAAGTCCCGGCGAAATGAGCGAAGGTCGGGGGCAGTCCTGAGTTCCGTGGGAAGTTGGTTCCATAGGGCCGGCGCGCCCACAGAGAACGCCCTTCCCCTGGGAATAACCCGCCGGCATTCCTTAACCGGCGGTATCCTGAGAAGGCCCTCCTTGTGGGAGCGCACAGGACGATGGGAAGTTGATGCCGGCAGCAGGTGTTCCCTTAGATAATCCGGACCCAAGCCATTTAGGGCTTTATAGGTCATTACCAGCACCTTGAATCTCACCCGGAGGGTAACAGGAAGCCAATGCAGCTCACGGAGAAGAGGTGTTACACGGGAGTATCGGGAAACTCCCATAACAACTCGCGCGGCTGCATTCTGCACCAGTTGAAGCCTCCGAGTGGTCCTCAAGGGCAGCCCCATGTAGAGAGCGTTGCAGTAGTCTAGCCGGGAGGTCACGAGCGCATGGGTGACTGTGCGTAGGGCATCTCGGTCCAGATAGGGCCGCAGCTGGCACACCAGACGAAGCTGGGCAAAAGCCCCCCTGGTCACGGCTCCTATATGGTCTTCAAAATTGAGCCGTGAATCCAAGAGGACGCCCACGTTGTGAGCCCTATCGACGGGGGGGGTAACACCTCACCCCCCATCATTAATGATGGAACGGCCTGGCTAACCCGAGATGCCGGTATGCACAGCCACTCAGTCTTGGCAGGATTGAGATGAAGCCTGTTTCTCCCCATCCAAACCCGGACTGCCTCCAGGCAACGGGACATCACGTCAAGTGCATCACTGGGTTGGTTCGGGGTAGAAAGAAAAAGTTGGGTATCATCAGCGTACTGATGATACCCCACCACGAAACCACGAATGAGCTCGC
Source organism: Vipera berus (assembly GCF_964194415.1). Classification (NCBI taxonomy): domain Eukaryota; kingdom Metazoa; phylum Chordata; class Lepidosauria; order Squamata; family Viperidae; genus Vipera; species Vipera berus. Next base: position 20,087,076 of record NC_138208.1, on the reverse strand, counting down.
CCAGCGGTTTCATGTAGATGTTGAACAGGAGGGGAGAGAGGACCGACCCCTGAGGGACTCCACAAACGAGAGACCTCAGGGCGGACCTCTGCCCTCCCGTCAACACTGACTGCGAGCGGCCCAGGAGGTAGGAGAACCACCATAAAACAGTGCCGCCCACTCCCAACCCCGAGACGCCACAGTAGGATACCATGGTCGATGGTATCGAAAGCCGCTGAGAGGTCTAAAATGACTAGGACAGAGGAACATCCCCTGGCCCGAGCCCAGCAGAGATCATTCACCAGCGCAACCAATGCCGTCTCTGTGCTGTACCCAGGCCTGAAGCCCGATTGGTACGGGTCAAGATAATCAGTTTCCTCCAGGAACAGAGGAAGCTGATGCGCCACCACACTCTCAACAACCTTTGCCAAGAAGTGAAGGTTGGAGATCGGACAGTAGTTATTTAAAACAGCCGGGTCCAGGGCAGGCTTCTTGAGGAGGGGTCTCACCACCGCCTCCAAGGCGGCAGGAAAGATACCCTCCTTCAGGGAAGCAGTTATTACTGCCTGGAACCAGCCTCGTGTCTCCTCCCGGGCCGCATAAACCAGCCAGGAGGGGCATGGGTCCAGTAAACAAGTGGTGGAGCTCAGTCTCCTCATGATCCTGTCCACGTCATCGGGGGAAACAGGGTCGAACTCAGTCCAGATAACATGCTCAAGACCGCTCGATTCCTCCACGTCAGACTCAGAGTCCAAACTGGGTTGTTCTGGTCACCAAGATTCTGAGTGCAAATTTGAGTTTTAGTTTTGAACTTTAAAACCCAGCATAGCCTTCTTCAGTTAAAACCATCCTACATGGTGAGCTAATTTGGTAGCAGAAGCTACCTATTCCTGGTATTTTAATAGGTTAGTTTGGTGGAAATCTATTGTGTCTGTTACAGAAACAGGCATTTCCTTATGAAACAGTTCTTTCTGAAGTCTAGTCTTGTCCAGGCTTTGAATTTTTGTACGGCAATGAAAATGGAGGCTATTTTGAAGAGATTTTCAGACCCATGCCAACTACACTCATGAGTGCCTATGATTAATGTGACTGGATAAGGATTACTGTTTTTATTTTACTCCTCCTGTTCGACAGACCGCTGTATAGTTTTTCTTGTGTACTGATTATGTTTATTGTTGTAAACTGGTATGAGCTATAAGACTGGATTGCACATAAATAAAAGATGATAAAAACATAATAAAGGTCATAGTAGAGAGAAGAAACAGATATGAAAGATAAAGCTACCCTTAAACCAAATAAATGATACGGCCATGGGCAAGATCTTGACTATGGAAAGCCACTGGCATCCATAATGAATTAAGAGTTTTCCCTCTTCCTTTTTAAATAAAACTTAAGAGATATGGGATGAAAACTGAACGTGTGACAGTGCAAATATGGATGAATGATATTTGAAATAGGCATGGCTGTTTTTCTAGTAATGGGCACGGTTCATATTATATATTTTAGACACATTAGATCAACAGCGCGTAAGCAGTATCTACAAACAGAAATTTTTCCTCCTTAGAGAACATCAAACAATCTCCACACAACAGACCTAAACAGTTAGATATAATCAATTAGATATAATAAAAACTTATATACCTGGCCAGTGACTTCTGAAATCAGTCCCAGAGGGATTAGGCTTTCTGGTTCACTTGCCTGCCCTGCTTCATCCACAAATACATGTGTGAAATGTCCAAACCTAATATTGTTGAATAAAAATTGGAACTACTTGTAGTATGCTCTGCATTCTGAGACATCACTTTAAAAAATAATGAACATTGTACCTAAGTAACATTGGTAAAACAAAAAGTATTTACTTTCAGTTAAGCCCATTATAGATTTTAACAAGTGACTATATTTTCAAGAACACTGAGGTTCATAGTACAGTATTTTCAATTGCCACTGTGCAATCTCAATGTGAAAATAGCAAGGGATGATAATTATCCAATTTTGATTGTGGGATTATGAGAATGTCTTCATATATCCAGATTCAGATATATTGTAGCCTAGTATAAATGTATGACTGAGCTACAGTACAAATGGGTAAACATCTGCATTTTATCTCACAGTGGCAATTATATAAGTTCTACTTGGAGGTTCAAGTACAAGAAATAAAGCTAACTGTGAACTTTTACTTGCAATATATGGCTATTACATATTTTTAATGACAATATGAGCCTTGGTGGCGCAGTGGGCTAATGCCTCCTTAAGTAACACCAGCTGCCTGCAATTAGTGCAGGTTCGCATCCCACCAGGCTCAAGGTTGACTCAGCCTTCCATCCTTCCGAGGTAGGTAAAATGAGGACCCAGATTGTTGGGGGCAATAAGCTGACTTTGTAATAATGCCGCTTGGGGGGGCCCAAAAGCCCTAATAAGCAGGCATATACATAGAATGAAGGCTATTGCTAAGCACATTGGTTTGTGCTTAAATTGTAAGCCGCCCTGAGTCTTCGGAGAAGGGCGGGATATAAATGGGATTAAAATAAATAAAATAAATAAATATGAATCTTGAAAGAAACTCCTCTTCTTTATTTACTGGGATCTTTTCCCATGTGGAGTAACTCCAGCCATTTATCAGCTGTTGGGGAGGGAGTTTTTTGCCCATTTACTTAGTTCAAGTAATAGCTTCATGCTCTCATTTCCTTCTCTCTAAGAAGTTGCTTATATTTTTATATCCTACTTTTCCTGGAATAGTCAGAAAAGCTTACACATTACCTTATTCCTATCTGGTAGAACATTCCTGCGCTGCTGCATGTCACAATAATTATTCGAAACAGAGATGCTTCATGAATATCTTCTCCACCTTTGCAGTAAAACTTTATTACTTCATTAAAACTCTGCCAATACAAAGAAGGACGTTATTAATATGCCTATCATCAGTTAGGTTTACACATTTGCAACTGCAGACACGAGTTATTTATTATATTTATTATATTATTATACTCTGAAAGGAAGGCAATGCCTCTTCATACCAATGAAGTATCCCTAATTCGATTTGTATCCTATCAATTTAATTTTGAAAACAGTGAGATCCTCCTCTCAAATATTTTTGCTCTGAAGCACCATGTCCCTTCTTGAAAATCTGAGTTCTCAGAACATTTTTGTCTATATTCTGCTTTAATTTTGACCCCTTTGCATTCTGTTAGATACTTGGTTTCTCTACTGTTCTCTACCTTTCATTGTTGAAATGCTTAGAGGAAGTTATTCATCACCTGCTCTCTGGAAACACACTTGCGCACATATACATGTGCACACACATAGAGCCCTAAGTTCAAGTAGGTGTAACCCTGCGATACTTTAAAATGGCCTTGAAGGTGAGGGGAATATATGCCGTTTGTGAATTTCCCTGTTTTCATCATATTTCATTTGCTTTTATGTACTAGGTTTTGTTTTTAACTTAACAATTTACTGCCTAGGGTTGTTATGTACAAATTTGATTTATACATCACGACGTTACAATATTTCTCAGTGATCCCTTACATCATTAAGTTGTATCTGCTGTTTTAAAACTGTACAATATATTCATATAGCTCTTTACTGTTGTTCTTTGTAAGTAGATTCTGCAACAAAACTGCATAGGTGTAATGCAATTATGAACTAGTTTCTGCAGAGGATTTATTTCATCTGGAAGTTCTATTGTTTCGAAAATATCCACGTCAAAGAAAAATCTCCATTTCTTTTATTAAACACTAGAACCTGATACATCTTTCTGTCCTGATGGGAATCTTGGAGAAATTCCCTCAACCCTTTCTGCATCTTGACTCTGACTTTTCTTATGCAGAAACTGACTTATTGAGCCTAAGATTTAAGATTCAATCTTTCAGGAGAGATCATATTCAACAATTTAGGAGGAGATATTAGCAAGTAACAGATGGTAACAGAGTAACTTGGAAAACTAAGCACTATTCAGTTAAAACAAGTATGAAATAATTGGTTGTAACTAATTCTGAGCTTCAAATGCACCATTTGTCTAATGAGACAGAATGACTCATAGAGAAAGAAAGTCTTTTAAATACATTTTTACCTCTTCATTTCTGTTGATTGCATTAACTCTGACCATAACTCCTGGTCTTAGTAAGTTGCTCTCATGAAGTCGTAAACAAATAAGATCTGTAGCGCTGTTTGATGGTGCACAGACCAATATTCGGCTGCTTGGTAACCTATAATATATCTAATTAGATGAAAACAAGCATTCATATGTTGTATTGTTAACTGACACTCTTAATACAGTGAACAGTTACATGGTAATTTTTAAGAATTATATTGAACCAATTAAAATTCCAGTATTATTTTCTCTCCATGCTAGATGTGCATATGTTTACTAGCTGTACTGAAGACTGATAAGACATTAACACAATATTCAGAACATTTCAATAAGCTACAATTATGCACTGGTGCTTTATTTCTTCATATTGATCCACCATAAAAAAATACAATTTCCTGTAGCATCCTTTTTAAAGCATGTACCAAAGTAGCATTCAAAACACATTACTGTAATTATTCTCATGTTATTTTAATCTAGACAGAAAAGGTACTTATTATTTTCAAAGCATTCTCATGCATGTTAAAACTCTGTTATCTGTAGATGAGAAAATCCATCAGCAATTCCTATCTTCCACATTAACAAGTATTCATTCACAACGAATATTCCCAAACAAAAAGGGTGAATAATTTTTAACAAAGAGTTAACATTATTAAAAATAGCAGAGACAACAACCAGTTACAATTCACTATTACCTGCAAAATTGCTTCAATAATTGTGACAGTTTTGCCGGTTCCTGGTGGCCCAAATAGGATATAAGGAGTTGGACGACATTCACCACTAAGAATCCTTTTAACTGCGAGTTTCTGATGCTCATTCAGCAGAGGGTTGAAAAAGTCACAGTCTTGTCTATTCCAAGTTAGAATTCTATTTACTATATCCAAAATTATAGAATTTAATGAACATCTTATTATGGTGCACAGAATTTTAAAAAGCAGTATATGGAAATGTCTCCAAAATTATAGTAACCTTCAAAACACATATCCCTTTAAATAAGTAACAAGTATAGTTTGTTTGCCATTTGATATAGCAAAAATTAACAAATATTTAAAATGTACCTTCTAAACCAATTTATATTATTCCAACAAAATGATACCAACTTGTTTGTGTGGCAATAGTAACTGTATCAGAAACATCTTTTTCATTTTTTGGCATTTGTTTTTCCTTTTTTATCCTTTCTTCCTGAAAGCAGCAAAAAGAAAGAAAATCAACATTTGTAATGTTTCATTCATTCCACTTTGAATAAAGTGACAATTTTAATGTAACTTAAAATATTCACAAGCGGATTCTAAAAAGTTCTTGAAAAGATTATCATTAGTAACATTGTTAATGTACATAAATACAGTGTTTGTATGAAGATATTGTAGTGCATGTGTCATTATTCTGACATCATTGAGGTTTGTTATTGATGCCACTGTTTCCAAGCTTAGACAAACTAAATCAGATGCTATTTATTTCTTGTCAAGACATATGCACTATTAAGCTTTTACTTAAGAATGATTAAGAATTCAAGATTCTGCTCTGCCAAAATGGTCCTAACTTTTCTGTTACTGCTAAATGCTGATTACCAGCAGATTGCAAGATACAATTTAAAAAGCTGGCCACAACCTTTAAAACTATGGGTTGTGCACCAATTGGGGCCTCTCCTGGATCAGGAGTCCCCGTGCTGTCATTCAGGCCCTAATCATCTCATGGTTGGAGTATTGCAATGAGCTCTACATGGGGCTACCTTTGAAGAACATTTGGAAGCTACAGTTGCTGCAGAGTTCAGTGGTGTGGGAAGTTCTTGGGGCCCCAACGGTGGCCCATGTAACACCACTGGTCTATGAGCTGCACTGGCTACGTTTGGCCTGGGTGCAATTTAAAATGTTTGATAATCACTTTTAAAGCCCAACATGGCATAGGTCCAGGTTACTTAAGGCAGGGGTTCCCAACCCCCCCAGGCTGCAGCCCACTCTCGGGCCATGGCTTATTCGCGATTGGGCTGCAGGCTGGTGTGCACACACACGCACGCACAGCTCAACTCACATGAGTGGTGGGCTGGCGCGCAGACACCTAAATGCATGCAAGCAGTGGGCTGGTGCACATGTGTGCCTACAGCTCAACTTGCATGAGTGGCAGACTAGCGCACGCACGCATGCATGTGCAGCTTGACTTGTAGCCGAGCTGCATGTGCATGCCTGTCCAGCAACTTGCCGCTTACATGAGTCAGGCTGCATGCGTGTGTGCCAGCCTGCCACCGGTTCTCCCCTCCCTCCCAGCTGGGCCACCAAGCTGTAAAGGTTGTGGACTGCTGACTTAAGAGACTGTCTCATCCCACTGGGATTGGCTGCCCCACCCAAGCCGGCAGAGGAGGCATGCTGCGGACCCCATCAGGGTATTCTGGCTGGCAGGGTCCAGAAGACCATTGTACCTGCCCTTTGGGAACATCTTGTTCCCTGCAGTGAAGTCTACTCCAACCCTCCTGTAAGAGCCTAAAGATCTAGGTCTGCTGGCTGATTTGGGGCTCCAAAGGAAAGTTTCATGCTGGGTAGTTGATAAGATTAATATCAGACCCCACCCCATTTATTCTATTTCCTCTCTTCCCAACTTTTAGCTATTGTATTTTTATACTTTTGTAATATTTTATTTATATAATTTTATTTTTTAATATTGTAAGCCTACCAGAGTTACCCTGTGGTAAGATAGGCAGCAAATAAATTGGATAAATAAATAAATAAATGGATCTCAATATGTGTATATCTTCAGTACTCCCTTGTCCTAGGGGCATGCTGCCCACCCATTAGATCTAGAACAAAAATATCTCTCTGGGCTCTAGCTCCTGGCAAATGTCATCTTCAGGGATCTCGGTGGTCAATCTTTTGTAATCCCTAATTCTCTGGAATAGCATTCCTCCAGAGATCAGGCTGTCTTCCACAGAGATTTATAAAGATACTGATCCATCTTGGAAGGGAGTATGTATGTGGTGCCCAGTTTGTTGTTGTTTTTGTTATTATTTTTATGTATAGTGTATGGCTAATTTTATTACAGGATAATGTAAAGATGTTCAGAGTAATTAGGATCGGAGCAACATATAAGACTAATAAAATAAAATATAGTTAAATGACATGTTAAATACAAAAACAAATGAACACATTTCACATTTTACTTACAAACAAGCTGGTTAAACACCACAACAATAAAATTAATTAATGGAGAAATAGATTACGGGCAGGAGTTTACCTTACTTCCTTGGATAACACTTTGTTTTGGAATGCTGTAAGAATATTCTGAATCATGCTGCTGCTTAATGAATTGTGGTGATTGCACAATAAGCACATCAGGAAACAAAACTTTGGAATAAAGAGCAAAAAGAAGGAAAAATAAGAAATTAATAGACGCTATCCTTGTTGAAGATGCTAAAATGTTTATTTGTAAGATTCAACAATAACCTACCTCAATGTACCATGTCTACTGAAATAGTAACAATGAAAAAAATCTAGATTATTATAGTTTCAGTAAAAATGAACAAGTAGGTAAGACATATTATATACCCTTTGCTCCTAAATGGATGGCTTGTTCTATTGCATGATGACATCTTCTGGTTGTTATCCTGTCAAAAGTTCAGAAAAAAAAGCTAAAACATAATTTCCAACAGATTAAAACAGTAAGCCTGACCAATATATTATACTCAAGACCGCTGTTATATATGATATCAGGAAAGCATGTCTAAATCCATTTGTGTTTGCTCATATTTCTTGTCTTAGCAACTGCAAAACATATCACCTATCCAAAACACCATTATTTATCATTTTCCTAAATTTAGAAGGGTGGGTGGAGAAATGTGTTGTCTTGAAAAATGCCTGCAAATGGCTCATTATTAGAATTGGTACCAAAAGATCCATATTAGTATTCAAAATATTATATGAAATATTTGAAATCTTATATTAAAAACAAATTCATTAATAAAACAACATCATTAACAAACAAAAGCTGTGAAATGGCAACAAAGACACTGTGACTGTTACAATACTGCATCTGTTTGATGGGAAGGTGCCTAATAGACAGCCCAAGAGGGCTGGAATCAAGGAATGCTACGTAATCCACCACCCCTTTTTTAAAAAACTATTTTGTTAGACTGAATTATTTTGGGATCCTTTAAGATTAAAAATTATAAAGGCTTATCTTAAACAAAGGCTGACACGTCACAGACCAAATGCCACACTTAATTGCTATTGGAGGCAGAAACATTCTGTGTTTGTGACTTTAGAGTTGTGACTGTAACCTGAGCAAGAAAAGGTGCAATTTTTACAACCATAACAGAAAAGTTATTTAAAAATGCACTGCAGGCAGACCAAGCCTAACAAGAGGAGAAAAACAACACAATGTGCTCCATATGTGTGCCTGGGAACAGAGGCAGAAAGAAGTGATCTGGGATTATTAATCTCAGGTAGAACACGAAGACTGATAGACAAAGTGTCAAGGTTCCGACTGGCGAACCTAACCAAGCAAACACCTTTGAGACATTCCGTTCTCTTAATGTAAAACATTATTAAGTACATCACTCTGGCACTAATGAAAGCAAAACAGCTCTGGCAAGACCCCTCCCAAACCCATATAGTAAAAGCACTGAATTCTCCCTCCTCCCTCTGGGCCAAGCCACGTTGCCCAATCAAGTGGAAAAATATTGTTATGAGAAAGCATCTCTAGGTCTGGCCAGACACCTTGTGTAATGTCCTCGAGTCTAACAGTCTGGCTTCTTAATCTTTGAAGTCTGCATTCCAAACCTCTCCCCTCCCCCCAAGTTCGTTGGCAAGCTGAGAAGGAATATTTGTCGCAGGAGCAAAACTGTGCTTCGAAACTTGACACAAAGAGGAGCTGGGCTGAAAGAGTGTGACTGGCCTCAAATGGCTTTGTGCCTAAAATGGGACTAGAACTAACAGACTCCTGGTTTCTAGTTTGGTGCCTTGATCACTTACCAAACTGGCTATTTTTTAATGCATTTATTAATTATTTATTATGAAACCTATTCTTATGAATATTAGCAAACACCCCAAGAGGTCTCGCTGACCGTTATCGAAGTATTTTTTTTTTTAAAAAAAAACAACTTTCAGAGTTTGTATAATGGTAATTAAGAGGAACCTTCAAACAAAAGCAATCATGGTCTTCTGTCGTGGGCTGCAAAGTAATCATTTAAGACCCACCCTTTCCCAATGTGAACATTATTTTTTTATCCATTTTGAGTGCTTGAGAGAACCAGAATGTAGTTTCTTGAACTGGCAAGAACATATATACTATGCTTCACAATGAAATGAGATGCAAGTATTCAAAACAGTACCTGCTATGAATAAATTCCACATTCATAGGTTCAAAATTATATGCCTGTTCAAATTCTGAGTTGAGTTTCAGGGTAACATCTTCATCATGAATCTATATACGCAAAAGAAACTAATTATTTCATTACATACCCATACTTAAAAAACTCTTAAGAAAACACCAAGAGTTAAATTTTACATTCCTACACGAACTATTTCACAGATTCTTTTATTAATGTACTTACTAAAGTTCCAAAAACTGAAGGAACCGAACACATGTAGGAATCTGGTATGGGGTCATATAAATTAAAGTTTAAATACAGTAAATTTGGAGTTAAACTGCCCCCCCCCAATTGAAGGATACAATTTTACATCATTAACATGGAACTAATTCCTAATATAAGAGAGTTATTTTTAAGTAAATATGGCTGAGCTACATTATTAAGACATAAATGTACACAAAATAAGTCAAAAAGAACTAGTTAACTTACCTCAGCAATATATGCAACATAGTGGATTATCTCCTCTGAATAGTCTTGGGTCTTCAGTATCACTTTGTCACCTAATTTAAAGTGTATATGTTACATTATTTCCCTTGGAACCAAGTGTAATAATTTTGCAAATGGAACAGAATTCGGAAATCCAACCATACCACTATATCAAATTATTAAGCTTCTCTTTCTCAATATTTTCCTGAAGGCCCAAAAGGAGGGAAATAGTTTGATCCCTGCCAGGAACCCATCCCAAAACAACAGAACTGCCACAGAGAAGCAGCTTCTAGTTTCAAGAATGGGACCATAAGAAGTTGTTCCCTAGAACAGGGGTATCTAACTGCCGGTCCATGGGCCGGATACATCACAGTGAAACCACGCCCACCCCATTGCCGGCAATGGAAAAAAAATCGTGATACGTCGTGACACATCACATGATGTTGCGAGTTTGACACCTGCCCTAGAAGATCTGGTGAGCCAACCATCATGTACGCATGTACCAAGCCACCAAGGTTTTAAAGTCAATACCAGGACTTCGTTATTTTTATTTATTTGCACCCTGCCTTGATGTTTTTATAAATAACTGAAGGCAGCTAACATACCTAATACCCCCTCCTAATTTCCCCACAACAATCCTGTGAGGTGGGTTGGGTGGAAAGAGACTGAGTGGTCCAAAGTCAGACAGATGGGTGTAGAATTCACAGTCTCCTGGTTTCTGTGGTGCCCCGCTCCTGACATACATACACGCATACAGCAAGAGTTATATAGGCATTTATTCAACCCCCTCCCCCCTCAGAAAGCACATCCCTGTGCAGGTCCCGATTACGAGCTCAGCACAGCAAGAGCCACTGGGTAACTAAGTCCAACAAGGACACACAAAGTCCAGGAAAGCAGTCCACAATTCAAACAAGTCAGGATACACAGCACAAGCATACAAACCACAGAACTGGGTACGTTGCTGCAGCAACACTCAAATCCTCAGGATGGGATTAAGTAGATGCAGCCCTTCATGAGAGGCGAGGTTGCCTCCTGATGAATAGTATAGCTGACCAACGTATCTGTCTCCTCTCTGCTCCAGTGTCCTTGGATCAGGAGGTGGTATGGACTCCACCTCCTCCTCATTGCTAACAGACAGCAACTGCTCCTTGTCTTTGCCTGGAGCCTCCTAACCAACCTGCTGCAGCTGTGGCTCACCTCCTTCAGCCTTAGTCCCTTGTCTGATCAACCCAGCTGCTCCATCAAATTAGCATTCTCTGAGCCCTGGTCCTGAGCAATATTCAGCTCCGTGCTTTCCTCTGCAGACTCAAACTCAGCCTTCTCTTCTGAATTTGCACCTGGAGGGGGTCCGGGGCGGATCCATGACAGTTTCTAGCCTGGTGCCTTAACCACTAAACCCAACTGAGTCAAATTATGCTTTGATAGCAATCAACAACCAGTGTAGGGCCTTATTATTATTTGAAAAGCAATAAATTAATAAATAAAAAATAACTGGGTGATAATGAGGGCATGAGTTACCACAGCTAGGTTTTCCTGCATCAGATAACACAATAATTGATGCATCTTTTTATCTGTTCTTCCAACAGGAGCCATGAGTCCAGAAAAACCCCCAAAGTGTGAACCTGCTCCTTCCTTGGTAGTGTTTCCCTGAGATAGCAGTTGTGTCAAGGGAGAACACCAATGCACAACTGCATATGTTTGGATATATTTAAGAAAGATTTGAAAACCTATTTAATAAAGCAGACTGACTGGTGAAAGAGGTTGTAAGGCTGCTCTGTTGCCTTACTGGCAAAGTTGGATGGAAAAGGTATCAGGTTATGGTAATATAAAATGAAATCATTTACACTGACTGTAAATCATGGGTCTCCAACCCTCAGCCCGGTATTGCGCCATGGCCCATTCGGAAGTGGGCTGCAAAAGCGGCAGACCAGCTCCACTTGTACAAGCACCGGTGCATGTGCTCGCTGCTTACGCGGAACCATCTCCTCTCTTCCTCCCTGCCACTGCCGCTGCTGGTCCACAAAGCCGGAAGGGTTGGGGACCACTGCTGTAAATATATCACTACTGTAGTGTGTAATTTTAATAGTTCTTTCATTGTGCTAATTTTGCCTGAATGTGGACTGTGCTCTGGTCAACAGTGCATTATAAATAAAATACTTAAACAAGTATAACACTAATCGGGAAAAGGCTAAGTATATTGCTTATATGATCCAAGTCACACGCTTCTAGCTGTGCTTCAGCGAGGCAGAAATGAGGCTTGAGGACTGCAGTATATAGCTTTTGTATATAAAATTATAGAAAGTACCTACCAGGGAATAATGAAGGGCGGCCTTCTATGACCCCTGGCACTTCAAGTACTAAGAGATTTCCATTTTTTTTCAAAGTGACCCCACACATGGCAAACTCCTTCAGTTCTGCCTCTGAATGGATTTCTTCAAGCCACAAAAGAGTAGAAAAGTTTGCTTTAAAATTAAGTAGAGTTAAACCCTGAAACACAAAAAAGTTGAGAAAATTTAAATTACAGGAGCTCTAGATCTACAGGTCTTCTCAGACTTAGTGATGCTGCTTTGGGGAATGGCATCTCAAAAACATTTGGACACCAGAGATTCCCATCCTCATGCCTACTCTAGATCAGAGGTCCCCAACCTTTTTGGCACCAGGGACCGGCTTCATGGAAGAAAATTTTTCCATGGACGGGTGTTTGTGTGTGTGTGTGTGTTTCAGGATGATTTAAGTGAATTATATTTAAATTTTCTAAATAAATAATGCACTTTACTTCTATTATTATTACATTGTATTAGATTATTTATTTATTTATGGGATTTATATCCCGCCCTGTGCAATTAGCTCACATGGTGTAATAAGATGTTGTTACTGTGAGTTGGGGGTGGGGGCACAAAGAGAGGCTCAGCCAATCTCAATGTATACATGGTTGTACTTTGACAATAAAGGTTCATTTATTCGAGATGAGTTACCCTGGAAGGGATAAAAAATGTACTTGCCAGGAACATTTAAGAGTCCAAGCACTTCAAGCGCAGCCACGTTGCCAAACAGGGTGGCCACTTTAGGTTTCTAAAGACTTTACATCTGGTCAGAACGCAATTTTGGTGGCCAGGTATGAAAAAGGATATGAAAGTTATGTGAAGAGCTGTGCAACTTGTGCAGCCATGAAAAAACGTCCTGGACAACCTCCTGGATTATTGCAGCAGGTAGCAATAACCCTCTCAGGGAGTCCTCCTTAAGACCTGTTCCCAAGAAAGCGCGTGGTCCCCTTTTAGTGCAGGGGGAAACCCATTATGAAATAAAACAAATTCTTGATTCTAGATTGTACAAAGGGAAATTAGAGTATTTAGTGCAGTGGAAGGGATACCCACTATCAGAAGCTACGTGGGTAAAAAGTGCTGATGTCAAGGCAGGTAGGCTAATACAGAGATTTTTTGATAAGCATCCTCATAAGCCTTGGGGAGATTCCTAACTAACTTTTCTTTGTCTGCAAGATTTGTTCTCTCTAGGGGACCCGACTGTCAACTTTGCAACGATCTTGGCTGAAGCCATTTTTCTTCGTTTTTGGTTGCCATAGTATTGGGAGGAGGGATGGGTGGTTTTAATGTTAAACAATATCTTGTCCCGTGGGAACCAAGGTCATTGCTGTCTGACTTTTGGCGGGCTGAGCCTTCTGTTAGAAAGCTTGCCAAAGTATTCTATTGGGGAAAGTAGTTGATTACATCCTGCAGGGGTGGGAAGTTCAACTTTGTAAAATTGTAACTCTTTGGAGGGAACTCCAGACTTGGTTTCACTTTTGACTGTGCCATATTTTGTAGCCAATAAACATGTTCTTTAAGGAAACCTCTTGCCTTGGAGTTTTGTTTTTGCTGGTCTCATCTATCAAAACCACGACAATGTTATTGCTAGCTTTTAATTATACAATTGATGCTTTAACTTTTTTATGTTATATAAGATGCTGAATGTTGTTAAATAGTCAGAATACCAGTCTGATGATGATGATGATGATAATAATAATAATAATAATCCTACACAAGTACATGTGCTTATTATTTCCTAATTAACAATGATTCTTTTTAATCAAGTGAGACATATTTTTGGTGCCTTCAAGGCAGCTTTGACACCTAGTGACTGCCTGACAAATCCCTGCAATTGTCTTGGTAAGATTACATAAGTGGTTTGCTATTGCTTTCTTCCTAAGATCAACCAGCTGGCTTTGTGCCTAAAATGGGATAACTCAGTCTCCCAGTTTCTACTTGGTGCCTTAATCACTAGATCAGACATGTCAAATTCACGTCACGTGATGTCACACAACGTATCAGGACAGTTTTGCCATTGCTGGCAATGGGGTGGGCGCGGCTTCCACATGACGCATCCGGCCCATGGGCCAGCAGTTTGACACCCCTGCACTAGATGAAACTGGCTCTCAAATGAGACATACTTTCTTATACGAGTCCATTCTAAATCACTGTTCTTATAAGCTAGCACTTTGTAACAAATTCTCTCCCCCCCCACCTCACTGATAAAAAGTGTGAAAAAAGCTATATTTTAGTTATTCCGAGCTAGACTCGACAAAGACTTATATGCCCTTCCATTCTTCAATGGGACCACCTTGAAGCCTTTAAGAGAGCAAAGGCAGAATGCTGGTATCTTTTCAGTCCAAGTGTCAAGGGTTTACTCTCTATAGTTAATAAAAGATAAGATATTATATAGTGCAGTCTTTCTCAGTCTTTTTATTCTGAAGAAGCCCTTGAAATAATATTCAGGTCCAAGAGAACCTAGGCATACTGTAAAAATTGCACCTCCCCCCCCCAAAAAAAAAATCAGAGTATAATTCATTCCTATCCTATGTAACATTCATTTTACAATATCTGCAACAAGAGGAAAACAGCAGGCTGGTAGCTGAGTCAACATGTGCAAAAATTCCTACCACTGGGAGCACTAGCACTGCATAGCAGAAGAAAAATTCTGGTTGAGAAAGGCTGGTCTAGTGTAACACACATATTGATCTTAAAATACATTTATGTATACTATTCTGGATTTAGTCAATCTTACTAGTAAGATATTTGATTAAAGTTGTACCAGATTCATGCATCTGTACATTTAAATTGATAGAGACCTTTACTTACCTCTCCAAGTTCTGGATAAAAAATTAATATATCAGATTTCTTTTTCACACATTCTCTAATTCTGTCTGGAATACTGAACTGTGGAAGGAAGTTTGGCAGCTGTCTTCTTGACTTTCTAAGATATTAGTAAATCAAAATAGTAGTTCATACTCAAAATACACAAACCAATTCTTGCAGTTAGTCAGCCACTTATACTATTAAACTTTTTTTTGCCATCATAAACTAACTTTCCTTCTGCAATACTTTCCACAAATTCTCTGACTTTTCCCTCTTAGAAATAAAAAAGACTGAAGCGATTTTGAAGTTAATTTCTGCAATAAGGATGCTTCACTGGCCACTAGTCAGACATGACAAATAGTCACATATAAATTATGAATAGAGTTCCGTAAAAACACATGGATACTGCTACTGGTTCAACACCATAGCTGTTGGAATGATTTGTAAAACAATTTTGGAGAAAGTTTCAATAAAATACTAAACAGATGAAATGTCCTTAAGACGAAGTAGAAATCAATATGTTTTAAATATTGAAAAGGTGGATCTAAGTTTAAAACAGATATATCTCATGGTCCTCTTTAAAATTCAAATATACAGGGCACTGAGACATCCTAAATGAAAAACTGTTTCTCTTCTCACAATAAAAAAATGGTTGATCAAAAGCACTCAAGTTTCCAAAATGCAGCATGAAAATCTTGATTTCCTAAAATAGGTATTCGAAACAGACTTATTCCATTTTTTTTGAAGTAACTCCTACTGATTGTATTTCTACTAATAAATCTCTGAAATAAAGATAATCACTATCCCTTAAAGACAAACAATATGACATTAATGCTTAAAACGATTTTTATTCAAGAAAAGCAAGCCATTTGTTTAAAGCGGATTTAATCTTACTTTAATCAGCAGTACCTTTTCAAATGTGGTAAAATCACTGTTGCTTTTGCAAACTGGGGTTCAGAAATGGCTTGACATTTTTTCTGAAAATACTCCTCAGTAGGTTTTATCAATGACTCTTCTTCTGTTACTATAGTTGCTTCAAGATACCGACCAATAATGCAGTCAGAAAAACACAGCAACAAAAGTTCTTTGCAGCGGCCAGGATTTCTTGAATAAAATAAGAATTCAGTTAAAGTCATAAAAAGTTAACAACCTATAATAAAGTTGGCTTTTATCCCAGGATATGCCTGGCAGGAGAATAAGATGACCAGATGACAACCATATGAACAATATTAGCTGTTTTAAGATCATACTGGGTGGTTCAAGCCCACCAGACTTCTTCAATCTACAGAAAACCAATTAATGCCATTCACTTTCTGTATATTTTTGGATTGATAGCAAGTACTGTTTGTTTTGCCTTTTCTGGGCCATGCTAGCTGGGAATTGTTATATCAGGAAGGAACCACATTGGCAAAGGCTCTTGTTAACTAAAAAAAAATGTGTAGTATGCATTGAACAGTGTTTGTGAATGAAAGCTAAGGCAACTAACTCCTTTGACAAGTCTGTCAAGAGCCTTCTGTAACTTGAATCTCTCTTCTAAAGTGTTAGCTATTCTCCCAGGCTGGATGTCATCTGCAAATCTGATGACTTCCCCTACTATTTGTCTAAATCATTTATGAAGATATTGAAGAGTACTGGGCCTAAGACAGAACATTGAGGTATCCCACTGCACGCTTCCCTCCATGTAGATCTCATTCCATTGAGGACTAAGGGCCGTTGGTTAGCCAGTTGTGAATACCGCTGGTGATGATGCTGGCTATCTCACGTTTTTCTATCTTAGCAAGAAGTCCAAATATCAAGAAAGTGGATACCTTCCCTAGGTTTCAGGATTTTGATCAACACAGCTGTCTAAATCAAGAAATTAAAAACTTTAATTATAATTTCTTGAATTTTACTGGCTTAAACTCACTAAAAGGAAATTTTGTTGTGAAAGAGACTCTCTAAGCTGCAACAGCTAGGATGAATTTAACAGACATTAAAAATCACTGGTTAATACTTAGACAGTTTCAATGAATTCACTCCTGGATGTTTGCTAAGTCCCCATGTTAATTTAAAGTTTAAATGATTCCATTCCAGCAATATGGGCAATCAACACTCCTGAGCTCAGATTTTTGATGGAAGGAATGTTAAACAATAAAAGTTGCCTTTTTTCATACCTTTTCATGAAGCCTTATCAAGTAAAAAAAAAAAGATAAGCAAACTCACAACAGAGGGATCTAGAGTAGAATTAGTCTGATCAGGGCTTTTTTTTCATAGAACGCTCAGAACGGAGTTCCGGCACCTTTTATGGGTAGAACCTTCTGGAGTAGGCAAGGTGGGTTGTATGACATGTGTGAGCTCCGGCACCTTTTTCTTTTACAAAAAAAGCACTGAGTCTGATAATATACATGTGGAATTCCTTTTGGCTGTCAGTTTAAAACCTGACTTCTAACAGAGAAAACCATACATTATTGTTTCACAAAATTGGGACTCAGAGAAAAGGAAACTTACTTTCCAGTGCATACAACCGTTATAGAAGTCTTGCTCCCAGGAGAGACAGATATGCTTCTGTTAGATCCTGTGGCTTCTTCTCCTTCATATTCTTGTTTTTCACAGATTAGACTTTCAGACTGTCCAATTGTAGAATTATTACAATCTCCAATATTGCTTAGGTATGTAAATTCACCTTTTACAAAAAAACAAACCAAACCAAATACTCCAGCTAGAGTAGAGCTAATGAGCAGTGTAATAAGCTTTTAAATAGTGGATGTATATTTACCTGAAGTAGCTCCATTAGGGACAGTCAATGCTGAAGTTGTTTTCCAGCACACCTGTTTTTTTTCTGGCAGCTGAAGACAGAACTGCTTCTCTTTATCCCAGCCACATAATTTGCAGCTAATTAAAGAATGCTCAGTTTCCCCTTTGTTCCTAAAATAATAGCACCACTTTCCATCTCAATATTTAAATGTATTATATATAAGAAACGGTATCTCAAGATAGTTTATTTTTATTAAATTTATACAGGTAGTTCTTGACTTATAACCATCACTGGGGCCAGAAATCCAGTTTCAGCCATTACAGTCATAGGTCAAGAAACCCATGTGGCCCACGTTAAGTGAACCAATTCATCTCATTGCACATTTTTTTTGTTGGAAACTAGCAAAAAGCACTACAAATTGTGGTCACATGAGCACAGAACACCAGGACCAGTTGTACAGCTGACCTGCCCAACATGCGGTCATATAGTTGCACAGGGTAGGGTGGGTGGCACAACCATTTAGGATGACAAGGATGCTTTATGGTCCATAAAGCACCAGTTCCATGGCTATTATAACTTTGACTGGTCGTAAAATGGTTGGTCGAAAGTCAAGTCTACTTGTACATTTTTAATAGGATCATAAATAATTCTAGAGTGGTAAGAAAATATACTCTATGACAGTTTTATCCCAAGATATTAGCAATATGATGACAAGGAAGTGTATCCCTATGACAAGAGACTATATCCAATGAAGTCCTTCCATTTGCAGGAATTTTCGGAAGCTCTCTATTAATACTAATAAAAGTTAAAATACTAATAAAGTTAGCTTAGAATGTGGTTGTGGTGATATACTGAAAGCCTGTATTTTGCACGTTGCTGTGCATTAAGAGTAAAATAAAATCTTGCCTGTGACTTTTGGACCAAATAGGAAAAACACTTTCCTACACACTGTAAGAAATACACTTTCCCCCCACGCATTAGATAAACACACATTTCTTTTTGGTCTGCATAGAGTACTGGTGTTTCTCCTGCACTAGGAGATCATTCCAAGTGTTTGTTAAACATACAGAGTAAAACGATTAGCTTTAATCGTTCCTTGTCTTTCTCAAAAGGAAAGATATAGGATAACTGTGCACCTGCTAGACAGGGAAAGGTCATAGGTAGCTCAGCTTTGGATATCAGAGTAAGCTGTAGATTTAAATTATGATAAGTATTTTTTTTAAAAAATCTAGGCAATAACAAAATTAACTTACTCTATCCAAATTTCCATATTTTTGCTCACTCCTAATTTGAGTTTTCCAAAATCTGTCATTTTTGACACTTCAAGTCCTTCTTTGTCTTTCAATAAATTTTCATCTGATTCATTGAGATTTGTGTCTGACGATAGCAATGATCTAAAATATTAATTGATAATATGACTTAATAAATTTATTAACATAAATTTTATTCATTGCATCCATGTAATTGTACCAGCAGCTAACATACACTTTCATCCAGTATCTTTTTTTTTTTAAAAAAACTTAACAGGGACCAAACTTTCAAAAGCAAATAAAAACATTATCATATTATCATATATTTTATGCAACATCATTTAAAAATATATTTTATTAAAATCAAGTTCTTAAGAAATAGATACATTTGACTGCCAATTACTGATTTATTTTGGACAGATTTTCTATAAGGATTAATTTGAAACTACTGAAAATTAGAAAAGAATCAGTATGGTTTAGTGATTAAGGCTCCAGTCTAGAAACCAGGAGACTGTGAGTTCTAGTTCTGTTTTAGACACAAAAGCCATCTGGATGACTTTGGGACAGTCACTCTCTCTCTCAGCTCAACCCACCTCAGAGAGTAGTTGTTGTGAAGAGAATAGAAGGAAGGAGTATTAGATACGTTCATCACCTTGAATTATTTATAAAAAATAATAAAGACTGGATAAAAAAATCTTTAAAAGCTCTGGGAAAAATGCTATTTATTTAAATCTGTTTAAAATATTATTTAAAACTCCAATTATTTTTCATATCAGCTCTTAATATAGTCTCGAATTTATAGGGAAAATAAATGCAATCAGTAAATATTAATGAGTGTAAACTTTTGAAAGTTTGCTTACAACAATTCTTTTTAAAATAACTCTTAATCTCTTTATTGTTAGCATGAGCTAGCCTTGAGTTACAAAATAAATAAGGATAACGAACATGTTACTCTTAAGTTATCTCAAACAAAAACCATAAGACGGAATGGAACAGAACAGAATAGAACAGACACTATTTTACGCAATCACACTTATTTTCAAGAACTGTAGAAACACTTTATAAACTGGAATGAAATAATTTTGTTAAGAATTATGAAAACTGCATTACCTATTTTTGTCTACTGGAGCCATGCAAAATGCTCTCCAATTATAACAGGACTGGTTACTCTCCACCACCACAACATTGACAAGATCATGTTTATGGGGTAAATAATCCTTAGGAAGACTCAGAAAATCCAGACTGAAAAATATACTGTTGTCTACCACACCAGTTCTTCCATACATACTGGAAATATGAATCTGCAGTAATTGTAGTTATCATTAGATCAACTAAGAGTATAAACAATTGTAATCCGATGCCCCAATATGTATGAATATGCTTGGTATATCCTGATTAAGCACTCCTGATAAGCAGAAATGATAAAATACACTTGTATCTTCTGTGATTTGTTCAGCATTGTGTGTGAAGAAGAACTCTAGCTTGTTTGTCTTCTAATAGTTTATGACACAGGTTTTGGTACCGTATCCAAATTGCAAGTAGTCCTTGGCTTACAACCACATTTGAGCCCAAAATTTCTGTTGCTAAGAGAGACATTTGTTAAGCGAGTTTTCCCTATTTTATTTATGACCTTTCTTGCCACAGTTGTTAAGTGAATCACTGCAGCTGTTAAGTTAGTAACACAGTTGTTAAGTGAATCTGGCTTTCCCATAGCTTGTCAAAAGGTTGCAAAAGATGATCCTGGGACATTGCAACCCTCATAAATTGAGTTAGTTGCCAACTGTCTGATTTTTGATCAAGTGACCATGGGGATGCTGCAACAATTGTAAGTATGAAAAATGGTCATAAATTACTTTTTTTCAGTGATGTTTTAACTTTGAAGTCACTAAATGAATGTTGTAACTCGAGGACTACCTGTATAAGTCACAATGTGTTTGCATTTATATACATAAAAATGATATATTTATAAATAACTCAAGGTGGCAAACACACACGACACTTCTATTTTCCTCACAACACCATAAGGAGCTGAGAGAGAGAATGAGTGGTCCAAAGTCACCCAGCTGATTTTCATGCCTAAGGAGAGATTAGAACTCACAGTCTCCTGGATGCTGGTCTGGTGTCTTAACCACTAGATCAAACTATCTTCTCTATTGCAGGAAGAACTCTTATTCTACAATTCCTGACAGCCAAAACATTAATTCCAGTCACTTAACAGTTCAAAATTACGATGGGAAAATTTTTTACTTATAACCCATCCTCAAAGTTATGTCTGCCGTACCATCCTTGTGGTCAGATGATCACATTTTGGGAGCTTGGCAACTGATTTACATTTATGAGTGCTTACACTTACATTTTGTGACCTTTTTTGCCATTTTCTGGCAAAAAATATATATTGGATAAGCTGGACTTGGATTTACGACCATGTGATTCACTTAAGAGAATGCAGTGACATGCTAAAGGATCAGTATAAAAATGGGTGTAAAATCAAGTCTGGTCATGTGGTAACTCAACTTATGACTATAATGACTTATGACAAAATTCTAGGCTCAATTGCGGTTGTTAAGTCGAGGACTACATGCAGAGATCGCTACTGAACTTATGTCCTGTTTTCAGTTCAGTGTTTCAGGAACAGATTACCAATACAAACTTTAATCTAAAAAAAACCATTTAGTATTCTTACAGAAAAAAATGACACCACCACAACAGACTTTGTAACAATTTAACTGCCAGGTCTCTCCCCTCCTCTCAAAACCACCCTTGATAATTGTAATCTTGTTAGAGGATAAAGAGCATTTATTTTTAGACTACTTTTTCTGTAAGTTGGAAAATGTTTTATTGCAACGAAGAGGTTTCGTGGCTATTGGACAAAATCAGAATTATTCTAAGCTAACTGCATTAAGACAGTTCCTACTGTGGCTCCTCCCACCAGCCATTACAGTAACTGAAATACCTGCAAGGTCTCCCAATGTATAACACATACCTTGTCAATTCTTTTGAACCGTAAGGGCTTTACAGATATGGCTTCACTAGTCCATCTTGTTGGGTTGACAATATATTCAGCTTGCACCAAATCTCCTTTACAAGGATAAAAGTCTTAAATATAAAATAAAAAGCAGCATGGAAAAACTCCGTATCTGTTAAAAGAGAGGCTTCAAGGCTGTATAAAATGTCACTGCTTGACTTTTTGAAGCTGCCTTGATTCTGATATGAAGCTATGCCACAAAATGGAAAAGCTAAGTGTTCTCCCTCAACACCTCCAATCAGAGTAGACCACTTTATTTTGACAGTGTGTGGCTTGTCAAAACTGCACCACAGAAACAATTTGGTCAAAGGCGCCACTGAAATGAAGTAGCCCTTTTAGCCCTTGCACATGTAACAGATGGTACTACCTTTTTACACCACACTGTAATTTATCCAAATGCTGGATTACAAAACAACTAAAGCAGGAAAAAAGATATGCATTTCAGCAGTCAATACATATTTTAATCACATTTAAAAGTAAGCAAGCTGTTCAAAGATATATTTTTCTGTGAGCAAATATTTAATTCAGCCATCAAGTATTCCTGAAGTCATGTGATTGTGATATGGGCACTTGGGGTTTGGCTTGTAATTATGACATTGGAGCAAGCTGCAGTCATAATCATAATTTCCGTCCTTTCCTGCCAGATCTCCAAAGCAAATTCATTGGAGAAGCCATTAGGAAGTTGAAGTCACAAGTCATGTGAAATTCTTACTTAATTACGGCAAATGAGATTGCTGCTGCTAGTGGTGTGGTCACGTGACTTCATGCTTTATGACACTGTTACTTAGCAATGGCAATTCCGGTCCCAAATGCTTTTGTTAACTGAGGACTATCTGTATTTAAACCAACATACCATTTGAAACCTAAAACTATAGATTTTTAAAAAAATAAAACTATCCAAGGAAATATACAAGTTACCTTTACAAACTACCCTCATAGAGAAAGAGGTTGTTTGATTGATGTGGCCACTATCTCCAGTAAACCTTGTAATAGTTCCAATCAGCGTTTTAACATTTGTATCCAATGTGTAAGAACTTACGCTGTTATCATCCCATTTATCATAGATGCTTTCTACCTGCAAAAATGAACAAATAAATATATCTATTGATGATATTTCTGGTGGGAGGAGTGCAACCCTTTTAAAAACCTTTGTGTACTTGGCCTGAATCACTTCATAGCGTCATTCTAAAGACAAGCACAAGGAGCTGAACACTAGATCAAATGGTAGGTAATCAAGCCCAACTGAAAGTTGAGAATTTTCTTTAAACCAGTAATTTACAGACATGTGAAACTATTTTTTATAATTCTAGACAGTCATGGAGCAGAGCAAATACAAAGCTAAACCAAATACAAAACAGGAATCACTGTTGAAGGTTTTCTTGGCGAGAATGGAAGCACATATAGATACTTCTGAGAAACTTATTCAACCTATGAAATGTTGAACATGTGAATTAAATCATGCCTCCAAAACATCAAGTTGACATCATATCCTGCAGACAGCACTTAAGGTAAAAATAGAAAGATATCAGAAGAGATTAGTTAGTTTTTATTTCATCTATTCAATTACAGTTTTTGCATCTACTTCAAACCCATTGATATAGGACAGCAGGCAATCTACTCAAGGACACAATTATTAAGATAAAAGTAAAGGTTTCCCTGTCCAATTGTGTCCACCTCTAGGGGCTGATGCTCATCTCTGTTTCTTAGCCGAGGGAACCAGTGTTGTCTGAAGCGATTCCGTGGTCAAATGGCCAGCAGGACTATACGTCGAGGCACATGGAACACTGTTACCTTCCCACCACAGTGGTACCTAATTGTATTTGCTTGCTTTCCAACTACTAGGGTTGGCAGGAGCTGGGGCAAGTAACAGGAGCTCACTCTGTTGTGTGGCGCTTGGGTCTCGAACCCAGACTGTCAGCTTTCCAGCCGACAAGCTCAGCATCTTTAAACGCTGAGCCATTGCGCCGCTATTACTAAGTAGATACCATAAATGGTAAAAGTCAACTGGGTGTAAAACAGAAAAAAGGGCATAGATCCTTTAGCTTCCAATCTAAAAAAGGGAATGTATTTTCTAAAATGTGTCAAAATATGGAAGGCAACTGAAATATTTCAGTAACTTATCACAATATGCATTTAAGCTACTGAGAAATAATTTGCCAAGCCAGCTAAGATTTTAAACCAGCAGGGATGTATGGCTCCTGCTACACTCATTTAATCATCATACTAACAGACTGGATCTTGTTTACTACTAGAGATATTTGTGAGATGCAAGGGAACTTAGACCTTTTATTATTATTCTAGAGTGCCTATTTAAGCCTTGTTGGAACAGATAAAATGGACGCTTATTTCCCCTTCTTAAAACAGCCCCTCAGATCTATAGAATATACTGCACTGGTACTGTATTACTATTGCACATGGTATTAATATTTTATCTGCATGATAAAACTGAAATTAGTACTCTAATTAAAATTGTGGTACCTATAATCTTTCTTCCTTGAGGATTGTATGGAAGACTGTTTTTCCGCATCGGGAAATGTTTTCTAGTCAATGTGTCAAGTGTTGGGACTCGCAATAATAAAGCTTAAATTTTTCTCTCAACAGGCCAAGGAGAACTGTTAAAAGATATAAACTGAGTCTATATTTAGGATCTAGATTTTTAAGGGAATGAAAATTAGCTACAAATAATAAAACATACTTTATTAACTATAGATGAATTGTAAGGATGACAAATAGAATATTTATGTATTTCAGATGTCATAATTACTATATAATGAAATAGATTAGCTATAGATAAGCTGACTTTGTAATAATGCCGCTTGGGGTGTGTGAAAGCCCTAATAAGCAGGCATATACATAGAATGAAGGCTACTGCTAAGTTTGTAAAGCCGCCCTGAGTCTTCGGAGAAGGGCGGGATATAAATGGAATTAAAATAAAAAATAAATAAATAAAAATCAGAACATAACTTTGAATTATATTACAGAATTTGCAATGATATAATAAAAGATATTATTTTAAAAATGGATGAACTACTAAGATGATAAATAGAATATATTTGTTGTAATGATAGAGTTAACGTTTTTTCTTAATAGGCTAAGGGGAATCTTTAAAAGATACACATTGATTTTATACTTAATTTTTAGACCTTTAAAGGAAAGGAAAGTTAGCTATTAGAATTGACTTATATTACAGAATTTGGAAGGATACAACAAAAGATATTTTTTCCAATAATTGGTGTTAAATAGAATAAATTTGTATAATATAAGAATGCACTGAAATGAACAATATATTTATTTTAGACAGGATAATTACTATATACTGAAATGGGGGAAATCGGGGCTACCCGAAAATTAAGTTTTCTTTTATATATTATAGGCTAGTTTGGAATATCTTATTCCAATTAGGTAAAACATAAAAATGGGACATGGATATGTATATGTGAAAATAATTGAAAATTGTTCTAATTGTGTTATAATTAGAAATGTATTAAATTTGATTAATTTGACTATGCTATCATAACTAAGGGAACTGGAGACGAAATTCTTGTTGATGTAACTTGACCTATCTACAAATGACTTAGTTATTTACTATTTTTACTTTTAACTATCCAACCACCATATTACTTCATAAATACCTGGATGTAAAACTAAAATATTAATAAAACTTGTATTAAAAAAAAGAATGAAAAAAATTGATCAAATATAGGCTACTAATAATATCCCACCATTTCATAGAAAATGCCATTTGGGTGTTTCTCTCTGTACTGGATGCTGTTCTGCATTTGCTTTTCTGAATTCGGCCACACCCTTCACCTCCATTTATCTATTGGGTATGTGTAGTTTAACGAAGAGAAGGGTGAGGGGTGACATGATAGCAGTGTTCCAATATCTCAGGGGCTGCCACAAGAAAGAGGGAGTTAAGCTATTCTCCAGAGTGCCTGAAGGCAGGACAAGAAGCAATGGATGGAAACTAGTCAAGGAGAGAAGCAACCTAGAACTAAGGAGAAACTTCCTGACAGTTAGAACAATTAACCAGTGGAGCAACCTGCCTCCAGAAGTGGTGAATGCTCCAACACTGGAAGTTTTTAAGAAGAGACTGGACAGCCATTTGCCTGAAATGGTATAGGGTTTCCTGCCTGAGCAGGGGTTTGGACTAGATGACCTCCAAGGTCCTTTCCAACTTATTATTTAAAACTATTGCAGCAAACTTCTGAAGGCACTCTTATCTAAAGCCTATTTTACTTTTACTTTCCAATGAAGGTGAAAGAAAGATCTTTCATCATCTCCTAATCTTAGCAATTCAAATTGACTGAACTTCAACTTGTGCTCTACGTCTGCCCCCTACTGGACTTCCTCCATCTGCAGTGTGCTTTCCTGTGTGTATTATTTATACGTAGAGTCTATTTGTATTTTTCATTTCTGTCTCATCTAGAATTATACTTTTTGAAGAATGAACAAAAATTCAGTGCTTGGAGGCAAGTTCTCAGACAACAGCTACTTCTATATAGTAAGAGGGGAAAAGGAATTCCAAATGATTAAAAAGAAGCACAAAAACAAACTCATAAGTATAAATGATTAACCCTAAGCATACTCTATTCTTATCAGGAAATTTGGATACAGGTATTCCTGTTTTCTAAAAATTTCTACCCTTTTGAAAATATCTCATCCAGGTTATTCTGAATGTATCTGAATTTGAAATCTCTTCCCTGATTCATCTCAGACTGAATCATTCATTACATCTCCACATTTAGGTGGTAGGAGACAGATCTATGTATTCCAAAACTTTAAATTTTCCCTTGGTAGGACACTCAATAGGTCTTCTCAATCTGACTAACTGGGTGACAATCACATTAAAATGTCTATTTTGTAAACCAGTGGTTCCCTAATTTTTTTATTTAAGAAGATCCCTTTTCAACTTTTTTGCAGACCTGCACATGTATATCAAGTATCTGTTAAGTGAAAAAAACATAGCAAAAGACTATTAGCTATTCAGTAGTTATCAGTTTTAGGCGATGTTGCATTTTATTAATCACAAGATCCACATTCAATTTAAAATTAGCACTGCGTAAACATTTTTTTCAGTCTGTAGAAGGTTATGGTTTTCCCTTTCAAAGAATGAAGACCTTTGGCAAGCTGCTAAAATGGTCCCAAGTGGTAGTAAAATCCCCTTTTCATTCACTCCTTGCCATACTTGTTCACAGTAAGATAAGTAAGTCAAAACAAACCAGAAAGATTTTTAGCAAACAACTCTTCTCCTTCCTATGCACCTATTTTCTTGTTCCCATGAGCAATCTTTGTGCATGCTTAGAAAAATAACTGCATCCTCAGTTTTGCTGCCAGTAAATAACATTAACTTTTCTTGTTTAACAACTACATAAAATGCCGAGATTATCTGTAAACATGGGGTGAGGTATCAATATGCTGATGACACTCAGATGCATCTCTTCCTGTAGTGAGCTGAACAATGCTGCAACTGCCCTCTCCGTGCCAGGCGGCAGCTGAAGTCTGGATGGAGAGCAATAGGCTAAAACTGAACCTAGAAAGATGGAGTGACCTTGAGTTAGGGATTCTTGGGTCTTGGAGAATTACCATTGTTGGTCATGAATGGAGTTGCACTGCCCGATGGACTTGGTGCGTAACCTGGGGAGTCTCCTGGATTCACAATTCCTGCTACAGCAGCTAGCGCTCATGGCCAGGAGGTATTTTGCACAATTGCGAGTCATGTGCCAATTATGCCCATTCCTGGACTAATGTGCCCTTCTCATAATCACCCACACCCTGGTCATCTCAAGTTTGGACTACTAAAGTGTATCCTACACAGGACTGCCTTTGAAGAGAATCTGGAGGTTTCAGTTGGTTCAAAATGCAATGGCCCAGTTTTGCACCAGACTCATTACGTGCACGTACCGCCTCTTTTGGGGGAGCTGCAGCGGTTGGGTGCTGGTAATCACCTTCAAAGAGTTCTAGTTCTAATTCTATTCTAACCTCAGGCATGAAAAAGTCACCTGGGTAACTTCTCAGCTCAATTCATTTCACAGGATTGTTGTTGTGGGGAAAATTGGAGGAGGGAAGAATAATGGTCTGTTCACTGTCTTGATTTGTATATGAAAATAAGTGATGTGTATGTGTATGTAAATAAAACAGGCAGAGGCAAGCTGGTGTTCCTGTGAATCGTCCACAAATCTAAGTCTCTGTATTTCCCTGTAACGGCAGCCAGCAAACAGTGGAAAGAGCTTTCTGGCAGCCTATACAAGATGAACTACACTGATGCAGTTGAGGGTGCTTTTTTCTCGGCTCTGCTACTGTGACAGGAGCTTGAAACAAGCCATTGGTATGGCTGTTGAGGCTGAGGCTCAAAAAATTTCCAACTGGAACTTGAGATACTCTTTCCCTTTGGGGCTTTCTATTCGTTTCCTCTGTTTCTCCCTTCCACCTTACTACTGGCAGTGAAGTACCTTTCGGCCCATGCAAGAGGAAGAGCTGTGTGAGTGAGCTTTGTACTTGTTTTCTGTTTGGTCTATATCACAGACCCTTTGTAATTAACTCTGTAGCCCCCTCCAGGGGTTCACAATTGTAAACAATTAAAGTTTAAGAGAGGGATGCGGTGGCTCAGTGGGTTAGGACACTGAGCTTGTCGATCAGAAGGTCAGCAGTTTGGCGGGTCGAATCCCGAGTGCCGCGTAACAGAGTGAGCGCCTGTTACTTGTCCCAGCTTCTGCCAACCTAGCACTTCGAAAGCACGTAAAAATGCAAGTAGAAAAATAGGGACCACTACGGTGGGAAGGTAACAGTGTTCCGTGCGCCTTTGGCGTCTAGTCATGCCGGCCACATGACCACGGAGATTTCCTCGGACAAATGCTGCCTCTTCGGCTTTGAAACGGAGATGAACACTGGCCCTTAGAGTTGGAAACGACTAGCACGCATATGTGGGGGAACCTTTACCTAAAGTTTAAGAAGCATCTCCAGTTGTTTTAACCTTACCCTAACTGCTCTTAATCCATGAGATATTTTATCTTCTTCAACGTGAGCTATTACTCTTTGTCCGACTTGCAGTGGCACATTCCTCATCACAGCATCCTTGGTGAAGCAAATTAAATCATCGATCATCCCATAGTCTGGACAAAATCTTGTTACTACACCTTCTACTGTTTTTAACTGCTTGTCATCTTAAAAGAAATAAAGAAACGTTTGTGTCAATACTAAATAAATCTGTATTTGCTAGAAAAAATGTGCTTTAAAAATATTTTTTGATTATAGAAAAGAATAAAACACAGTCGTTTCTGATAGGTCAGTCTTTGCAAAGCGGTTTTACAAATGAAAACACACAAAACATTACAACACATTTTTTAAATCTCCCTTTTATGTTCTATATTCACAGAATCGAGTGTCTCCCCTACATCAATTCATATAATATGAATTGCTAGGTAAGTTAATGATTATCAACAATGACACTCAATAAGATTTTTTGTAACAATTGAATTGAAAAACATTGCATTTCACAATAGAAAAATGAAAAATTCCTTGTAGTAGTATCAGTCCACAATTTGGCATCAGAACTGAAATAAGTCAAAATCTAGTAATTCTATTTTGTTTGCCTGAAAGAAGTTAAGACACTACATTGAAATTAGCAATGAGCAAGGTATAAAGTAAACTACTCTGATCATCCAGTTGTACAGTCACTTTGTTCTGTTGTTCTTCAACAAAAAAAATTCTGCAGTCAAGCACATCACCTTATATGTAAATTGTCAACAGTATTCTAAATCTCCATATATTCTTATTTTCCAAGCATCAGGGGTTTTATGGACTTTCTGAAAATATTCTCTAATTTATTATGCATTATAATTCACTGCATGATATTTTCAAAGGTACATCTGCTTGTACAAGCATGTTGGACAGATTTATCTTAGCTAGAAAGTTCACAATGACAATATAGAAATATGAATCCTAGAGGGCGGTGGAATTTTTTCCCCAAATATACCACCCAAGATGAAAGGCCACTAGTTTCAGAAACATCAAACAAGCCAAGCATACACAGCTCCACTTTTTAAAGACATGTTTTCATTAAGAGGCAGAAGAATTTAATATAAACAAGTTTTGTGTACGGTAATATCATTGTTATCTAAACTTTTACTATATAAAACATTGAAATATTGCTAAGGCAGTGTTAAAATTTCACGTTAGCCCAATTATTTTTTATTTTTTTCATCTCCCCTAAAAAAATTAAGATGAACATGCTTGATATAGGTAGTCCTCGATTTACAATTCATTTAGTGACTGTTTGAACAGTTACAACAGCACTGAAAAAAGTGACTTATAACTGTTTTTCACACTTACAACCTTTGCAGTATCCCCATGATCACGAGATCAAAATCCAGATGTTTGGCAACTAGCATGTGTTTATGACCGTTGCAGTGTCCTGGGGTCATGTGATCCCCTTTTGTGATCTTTTGACAAGCAAAGTCAATGAAGAAGCCAGATTCGCTTAAAAATCATGTTATTAACAGCTCAAGTGATTCACTTAACTGTGGCAATAAAGATTGTAAAATGAGTAAAACTCATGTCTTACTTAACAACATAAATTTTGGGCTCAATTGTGGTCGTAGGTTGAGGACTATCTATACTCCTCCCACCTCCAATTTCCTCCACAACAGTGGTGGTGATGGTGGTTTGGACTAAGAGTGATTGCCCCAAAGTCACCCAACCAGCAGGACTAGAACTCACAGACTCCTGATGTCTTAACTACTAAGCCAAACTGATTCTCAATATATATATATATCCTCATATCCTGAAATGAGACAATGAAGTGTTGTACTGCATATATTCATCAAACAAGGTAACAAAATGGAACAGAGAAATGCTTGTAAATCATTCCATGTATCCTGATCACAAATATGTTACTAAGAAATCTGATCTACCTGAATCATGCTATGAATTAATTGGGCATATTTTGTAAGCATTGACTTTTATTTTTATTCATTTACGAGATTTATGTCTTTCCTTTTTTGGAGTAGCTGAAGGCAACTTGCCAAGCACTCCCACTCAATTCTCCAAAGAATGATGTAAGGATGGCTGAGCAGAGAAAGTATGACTTACCAAAATCAGTCAGTGAGTTTCTTGGCTTCAGTTGGGTTTCCTAAGGTATAATCCAACATCTTAACAGTTACATTTTTCTAGCTGAAAAATTATAGAGCTTCTGCGATCACCAAATGGTTATTAAAGGTAAAGTTTTCAATGAATAAAATCAAATCTCTCATGACCATTTTTGTCTGGAACTAAAATGGAAGCTTCTTAAGCCTAACTTCTTCCAGTATCATTTACCCTTTCTCTAGGACAGGGGTGTCAAACTACCGGCCCATGGGCCAGATGTGTCACATGGAAGCTGTGCCCACCCCATTGCCAGCAATGGCAAAATTGTTCTGATACACTGCACTACATCATGTGACGTCGTTTGACATGTCTGCTCTAGGACATACTTGATTGCTAAAGTCACTTCCTCCACTATATTGGAACATAACTCGTAATGAGTAAACAAGACCACAATTTAAAACCTAGAATACCCTACAAAAACTATTCTACACTAATGGCTTCCAAGGCCAATTAGTCCCCAAAACTAAAATATTTCAGTTTAATTTTACTTTTTAAAGTGAAGGCTTTCTTTGCTGCTACAGACTAGCTTTATTGGGTATTGTTTGTCAAGGCATATTTCTTAACAATATTCTAAAATTAAAGATCTTGATTTTGGATAGGCAAATCTTACATCCTTCAAAACTTTTAGGTTAATTTTCAAGAATTGTGGGAACTGTAGCTCAAAGTATTTGTTAGGGAGGCCAGATTGCCCACCCTGATTTAAATTTCAAGAATGTGTACTTCTATCATTCTTAGAAAAACAGTATTTTCACAGCCTCTAGTATTTCAAGAAAGTCAGCCTACGTGTGGGATGTAGTACTATTCACAGAACTGTATTTCTTAGAAATATACTTACTAAAAGCTAATAAACATTATGTGACAAATAAGACAGGTTATGCAACAATTGCGCAACAAGCAGATTATATCCAAAAATGTTAAAAACTAAAATGTCAATGTATTTCTTAGGAAGTAAGAGCCGGTCTGAGAAAATAAAATTTTCCTAAAGTGATTTTATTATTGTTAAATGTTGTTTTTAATAAAGTCATACTCAAAGATAGAAATGTGAGGAAACTTGCTTCTGTATCTCAGGATAAGAACTGTACATAACTAGTGTATTCAAATATGTCTTTTTAAAAGTTTATACAGATATAAAATTTTCCTAAAGTGATTTTATTATTGTTAAATGTTGTTTTTAATAAAGTCATACTCAAAGATAGAAATGTGAGGAAACTTGCTTCTGTATCTCAGGATAAGAACTGTACATAACTAGTGTATTCAAATATGTCTTTTTAAAAGTTTATACAGATATAAAATTTTTCTAAAGTGATTTTATTATTGTTAAATGTTGTTTTTAATAAAGTCATACTCAAAGATAGAAATGTGAGGAAACTTGCTTCTGTATCTCAGGATAAGAACTGTACGTAACTAGTGTATTCAAATATGTCTTTTTAAAAGTTTATACAGATATAAAATTTTCCTAAAGTGATGTTATTATTGTTAAATGTTGTTTTTAATAAAGTCATACTCAAAGATAGAAATGTGAGGAAACTTGCTTCTGTATCTCAGGATAAGAACTGTACATAACTAGTGTATTCAAATATGTCTTTTTAAAAGTTTATACAGATATAAAATTTTCCTAAAGTGATTTTATTATTGTTAAATGTTGTTTTTAATAAAGTCATACTCAAAGATAGAAATGTGAGGAAACTTGCTTCTGTATCTCAGGATAAGAACTGTACGTAACTAGTGTATTCAAATATGTCTTTTTAAAGTTTATACAGATGTTGTTGTTGTTGTTAGCTGCGAAGTCGTGTCCGACCCATCGCGACCCTATGGACAACATTCCTCCAGGCCTTTCTGTCCTTTATACAGATGTACTTTGCATTTAATACTAACTCCCAATAAAAATCTACTTAAGTTTTTGGAGATGATTATTTCCTAATTTTTGTCATGCATACAATTATACAAATGTATTGATATCATGGAAGTCCTGTATGGCATAAGGCCAGTATACCAGAGAGAATGCTCATTTCCAATTGTTTTACAGCAGAGTGGATATGCTGTAGATCCCCTCCATTAAACTTCACCATCTTGCAGGTCTTGTGCTTTCTATCACATCCTCTGTAACAGCACTTCGGCTTGGTTTCTCCAAGCCCCGAGTCTCAGTAAGGCAGGGTGCTGCCTCTTCTTGAACTCTCTCTACTTGCCAATGGACCCCTTTTATTATTTGGATTTATATACCGCCCCTCTCCCGAAGGACTCGGGGCGGTGTACAGGGCAATTAAAACACTATATACAACACATAATATACAAAAATTAAAATAAATTAAACCAAGTAGCCCTAGACAATAAAACACGTTCTAAAATGTAAAATTTAAAATCTAAAATCCCAGTCCCTCAGTCCAGTCTGGCAAGTTCAAATAGCCAAGTCTTCAGGTCGCGGCGGAAAGAGCGAAGGTCGGGAGCCATCCGGAGCTCAACAGGGAGCTGATTCCAGAGGGCAGGCGCGCCCACAGAGCATGCTCTCCAGCTGGGGGCCGCCAGTCGACATTTTATTTATTTTTATTTATTTTATTGGATTTATATACTGCCCTTTCCCGAAGGACTGACATTCCTTGACCGACGGCACCCTGAGGAGGCCCTCTCTGTGGGAGCGCACAGGACGATGGGAAGTTAACGCCGGCAAAAGGTATTCCCGTAAATAATCCGGACCCATGCCATTTTCTACCCTTATGTCTTGCAGTGTCACTCCTTGGTTGTGATGATGGTGACTATACCAGTGCTGAAGGACAGGCCTAGGGCTTTCAGCAGTCTCACCTGGCTGTCACTGCTGCAGGGCTTCTACTTCAGCCGCAGCCCTGCTGGCACCACTTCCGAGCACCGCCTGAAACCCCATGGCACAACTAGCCAGGCATGCTGTTTTCCAAACTGTGAGGACACATACAATTTGCAGAACGGTGTTTGCAGTCTTGGGGGAAAAAAGCTTACTGGAGCCAGCAGCTGCCTTTCATCGGCCCCCTAAGTATGCCTCATCAGCAGTGGGAAGAAGTCGGTTATGGTCAGCTGAATGTGGTACAGCCAGTGAAGGGAAAGTGGCGAGGGCTTTCCACTGCGGTGGTTGGCTGCAAGGCTTGAGGCAGCACTCCTTAAGTGGCCGTGGTGGCATTAGTGGTATTAGGGATGAAGTAGACCAGGGGTGTCAAACTCAATTTCATTGAGGGCCGCATCAGCATTGTGGTTGCCCTCAGGGGGCCGGGTGGGTATGGCCAGGGTGGGTGTGGCCTACTGGGTGGGCGTGGCTAGAGTGCGTATGGCCTACTGGGTGGGCATGGCCAGCTCTACATCGTTCACATCAAGGGTGCCTATGGGGGCCTGGGCAGGAGTGGGACAGATCTGAGGGTCTCTGGGCCAGGGCCAAGGCAGCAGAGGCCGTTCCCTCACTGTTTCCAGGATGGCTTTGCGGGCCACATGAAACCACTTCGCGGGCCGGATCCGGCCCCCCGGGCCTTGTGTTTGACATGTCTGAAGTAGACACTCTGGTGGAGGTGGCTGACAGAAAACAGTTGAAGGGCCAGAGCCTCTACTTCAGCCCTAGTGCCACTGATGCTGCCGCCACGTGCCACTATGCAGGACGATAAAAAGGACAGAGATGCGGAGATGGGTGGGGGAAAACACCCTGAGGTTGTAAGCAAAGGCAGGTTATCAAGCATCCAATTTGGGTGACTTTGGGGACCAGGCCTAAATATAGAGAAGGGTAATGATTCTTTGACCTCCGTATTAGGCTGAACAGAAACATATCTTGGAAAGAGCCAAAGATTCCTCAGTCCTGATCAGAAACCAATGCAATGTGGTTGGTTTTGCATTAAGTGGACTGGGAAAACTGAAGTGTAATCATCACACCACCACAAATCCATTTCAGGCCATGCTAGTTAGCCCTTGTGGAGATAACATTTGGGGGAGACCATCCTCTATGCCACCTTGAATTCTTGAAATGTTATAAACACAACGAATTAATACAGCCAACTGGGAGAACCTAAACCCCTTGCATAATAACCAAATGAAAGAATGAGTTTGTGTTTTGGGGGCGGGTGGGTGGAATTTTTCAAGCCGCCCAGTGAAGTCTTCGGGACTAGTGGCCGTAACAAATCTATTAATTAAATCAATTAAGCTGAAGTCCTGTAGGCCCTATTAAGCTCGCCTATTAAGCTCTTATTTTTCTTGTTTTCGCACAAAAAAACCCTGTGATATGAATTCGCTCCCTTGTTGCTTTTTTTTTTTACCGTCCAAGCAATTATTGGTCTAACGAAAAAGCCCCAAGTGACCTCCATTCTTCTACCTCGGGCTGCTTGAAACTCCTCTTCGACCTCCTGCTCGGCGACCCGCCAAAAAAACGAAAAGCCTTTGGACAAAAGTTGGAGCATTTCACCGAGCTTCCAGTCACGGGCCGCTCAATCCTCGGCAAGGCCTCTTCTTCCTCCTCCTCCTCCTCCTCCTCGCGCACCAAAATCCCGCCAACCACGCCACGTGTCTCCCAACCCCTTTTCTTCTCCGCGCGCCCGCAGGCAGGTCAAGCTCCACCCAAGCCGGGCGGAGAGCTTTTTCGCTGGCGCGCATGCGCGCGCAATTAAGGGCCGCTCTTTCTCCTATTCGTGAGGAGAAGGGTGTGTAAGGAGTGGGGGGTCCTCTTTTGCCTTTCCTAATTTAAATCTCTCTCCCTTTCCCGTCTCGTGACAGGTGGGTATGATGAGTCCCCCCCCCACTTTTTTTTTTTGCCCTCAGCGCTTTGGGGGGGGGGGGTACCTTCTTCCACCCGGATGCCTTCACAGCTTTCCCCTAAGTCAGGGGTAGGCAACCTCGGCTCTTTTATGACTCATGGACTTCAACTCCCAGAATTCCTGAGCCAGCTTGGCTGGCTCAGGAATTCTGGGAGTTGAAGTCCATGAGTCATAAAAGAGCCGAGGTTGCCTACCCCTGCCCTAAGTCATTTATCTCGGTGTCTCGCTCGGCGGCCCGAAAGCCGAACCTGTGTCCCAGGGAATCTTCCCGAGGGTGGGACTACGGCTCCCATAATTCCCAACCCTTTGTAAATGGAAGACAGATGCACTTTAATGGGAAAGCAATGTGTGTCTGTGGACGCATGGTGCATACTTACATGTGTGTGTTTCATATATACGGTATCTCTTACGCAGGATAGGCATCTTTTACATTCCCACACGTAAAGAAGTCTGCGGTTTGTTTGTTTTTTAACTTTTAAAGGCGGTGCTGGTACGTTTTGGTAGCTTTGGTAAAGAGGATAACGTTTTTTACATTGCACTCACCTCAGCTAATTGAGTTATTAGGGATCCTGTGGCAAAAAAGACTCAAGATTGCATGGATGCAAGCATATGGGGATTGTGGGGGGTCAAAAAAGTCAAGAAGGCTACTTTGCTTTGTCACTGAGGCATAAGTATGCACTCCCTACTGGAAAAGATGTAGGTTTGTTGACGCAATGAAGATGGCTTGGCTTGCCCTTTTCCAGGATGCTTTAGTCTAGTTTTTAGGCATGATATTTTTTATGCAAGTATTAAGCACAATTGATCCTACTTAGCTTTGCAAAATCAAATGAAATTAATTGGTCAGGTGTTTCCATCCTTGCTATGCCCTAAATCATGATTGACAGGGCACTGAATATGTTGATGAAATTACACCAAATAATCCACATTATAACCGAAAGCTTGCACCCCCAACATGGGTTGTGAATATTTTGTGCTGTTCTGCAAAATTACACCATTTAACTTTTAATAAGAAAGAAGAAAAATAAAAATAAAGAAGAAGAAGAAGAAAAAGACTGCAGAGCCTAGCCCAGGTCTGGGAATGTGTAAAAAGTCCTGTGCACAAAACAAAATATGCATTTCTGATGTTTCGGTCCATAAGCAAAATGAAATGACTTTTTTTCAGGATATGAATGCAAATGTGACTGTTTTGGGCTGAAGAGATTTAGAAGGGGCAGAGGAACAAATGAGAAAAACTTAGGGTATGTTTGTGGAAATGCTGACTGCAAGTACAAAGTATCAAAAATATCAGTTGTGGCTAATGGGAGGAAAGAAAGACAATAGTTAGGAAGATTGGGAGGTAGACTGGCTGGTGGAATGTGCCATACTAGGGCATCAACAGCAGTTTCCATAGACATAAAGGAATAGGAAAGCACTAGAATAGAAATGGAGGGCAGGCAGCACACAATTATATAGCAGGTGCTACCATTGCCAGCCTTTTATTGTGGAATCTCTGGTATCCTCCAGACTTGGTTTTGACTGAAACCCAGCACAACCCAACATTTCCAGGTTTCGTTTCAGCTGAACTGTGGCAGTCAGAAACAGTTGGGCAGAACTGCTGGAATGCGACAGTATATTTCAAGTTCAAAATAATACATATTTTCTGTTTTATGCATACAAAGCACCAAACTCAACTGTAGCTTATATTTCCAATATTTGCTTAGCTCCCCATATAAACCACAGAGACAGTCTTACAAAATGAAAAATTGAAAATGGCTACAGTCCAGATTACTTGGGAAATGCATGTTTATCCCCAGGAGAACAAAAGAAAAAAATAATCAAAGAGACACTAAAGTGGAAAAAGCCACTCCTGGATAACTTGAGGGACCGTTAAATGAGCAAACATACCTGTTTACCTTCTGATGAAGGAGGTTCATGATTAAGCATCCCTAATTTATGAAACTATCCATAACCTGCTCTCAAAAGATCTTGGCTGCAAAGTTCATTGGCTGAAAAAAATTGGTGTAATTTAGTGCAAACCAGAAGTGCCTATGAGTCAAAAAAGGAGCCATGATGCTGGTATCTAAGCTTTACCTGTTTGTGTGTGTGTGTTGACACAGATAAAAACAAGATTTGGTCAAATTACCATGACCAACCTTTTGAACATGGCTCTGTAGATGTCCTTAATACTAACCATGTTTGAATCCATATTTGGAAGCAGGTCTTAATACACAATGGAGAAGTATGTACAAAGGACACTACAGTAAGTGAAATGGCTTTTTAATGGCTATGTTGACACAACAAATGAGTTAATGCTACTTTATGTGGGCTGCTATCTAATGGCCATTTGGAGTTTTGCACCAGATCTGATGTATGTATGCAACATGTGTGTATATGTAAGTCTGACACAGGTTGGATAGTACATTTTAGTATTGAGAACAATTGCATTTAGATAAAAGCTGTTGTAATTGTGCCATCTATTTCCTTTTTACCAAGAAAAAATAGTGTCTCAAAATACTTTCTCTCTTAAAATTAGCATAGACAGAAGTTTTTTTCAGAGTTCTTTGCTGGAGTTGTTTCTTAGCTGCAAGGAATGTTAAGGCAGTACAAAATGTAATCATTCCAGTTAACTGTGCCAGTAGCTTCAGAGAAGATGTCATTCTTAATACCTGTAGTATTTAATAAGTAGAGAGAGAGAGATTAAATAAAACAAAAGTATTTTATATTCCCTATGAGAGAATATAGATTTGTCTTATTCTAATTTTTTCTCTACAAAACTAGACATATACTGTAATATATAGAAAAGTTCATATAATATTCTTATGTAGAGGATTAAATCAAAATATAGAATAATAATATTGTTTGTATTTTCAAATTTTGTTTTTAATCTTTAATTTTAATGGCAGTTAAAGATATTTGAAATTAATAATACTTTCAAGTGGGCATGTTTGAGTTTCTGTCCTACAGTCACTGTCCATGTTTAAGTTCCTACTCCTTTTTCTTTTGACCCTCTTTCTACAATGCTATTTGTAATGGAATAATTTTACAGATATGACCTAGGCAACACAATCCTATATATATTTTTCAAAGTAAGTCCATTAGACACAGTAATGTGTTATGATTGAAATTATAATTTCTCAGTATCATAATGTGATAATAATTAAACAATCATGCTGTTTAGTATATGTTATGTTATGTATTATATATTTACTTCTCAACAGCATGGAACTTTTATCTTGAAATTCTTCTTGAAGACTATGATGGAAAACCCTTGTGAAAATATGGTTTGGTAGTTTTGTAATGTGTTCTCTTCATTAACATTCTGTTGGCATTTTTATGTTCCCTTGCCTGAGTTTTTTGCTGTGCTTTTGTTCTTGTATGAATAGATCCTGTTGAAAGCCAAAGTGGAGGAGAAAAATTTTCAAAGGGTGCATGAATCATTACACAGTGAGACTATAACAAAGTATCCAGGCAGCTCTACTCACCAAAACTCTTCAAAGTTGACTATTAAACTTCTCAGTTTAAGGTATGTATAGCATTTTTGCAGGACTGATATATGCATAGATAAGTTATAGTAATCAGTCTGTGCTGTAAATAATGTAATAATTTAACTAGGTACCATTGATTAGTTGTATGTATAAAATAAAGTATTTTGCCACACAATAATTACAACTGGAGTGTCAGGTTGAGTAAGGATCTTTTGTCATTTTTCTAGTACTTGCTGATTTTCATACCCATGTAAAACTTAGGAAACAGTATATAAATGAACAATTATTCAGTTCATGGTAAAATTAATCATTATTAAGAAAGTGCACATACATTGGAATTTACTCAAATATGATTAATAAAATATATTCCAATTTACATCAAATGTTAGAGACCACTTTTTTAGTTTCACAGTGTAATATTTTGTAAGGTATGATAGAAAACTGTTAAGTAATTTATCAGTATAGTTAATTAAAATTAGAAATAAATTTATTAAATAATTTATTCCTTAGTCCAAAACAAATTGATGTGGAACTTAGATCTTAACACGTAAATAGGGTTAAAATTTACCATCTGTTAAATAAATCTGGGATGAGAGGTTAATATCTTGAGCATTTTTATGCAATGAAATGTATCAGGGCAATATGTATGTTAAGAGTTTGTAATATTACATAATAAAACTGAAAATACTAAAAGAAGCAGGGAGTTTTATCATTATTATTAGATTTTTATCTCACCTTTTTTTAAAAAAATATACATATTTCTGTCAACTCAAGGCATAGCTTGGAAAATAAATGAAATTGGATATTTTGTTATCTCTTTAAAGCATTATGACAAAGGAAGAATCTTACAGGGAAGAATTTAGTTATGATAGGATGCCAACTTTGGAGCGCGGAAAACAACAGAATGGAAGTTATGTTCCAGATATTAAATCTAGCAATCTTCAGCTCTCCAAAAAATTTCATCCTTGTTTCTTTTATAAAACATGGATTTATTCATTGCTGATGGGGGTAAGTACAAGAAATTATTCAGATCTACTTTAGCTAGTTACTGATTTCGTGTATGTGGAAAACATACATTTTCATCTAACTCAATTATAGGCAGATTAGGGCTATGTGCAGTCCTTGACTTAAAGTAATTTTAAACAGTCTGTAGAAAGCATCATTGTAACTCCTGGTAAAAACAGAGTTCATTGCCTGTTGACTAAAATGAAAAGCATCAAAAAGAGAAGAGAATGTCTGAATACAGAGGTTCCTTTTAGCACTTGTTACACCCTTTTTAAATTCTCTCTTGTGGCATTGCCTTCAAGGAAAGTAATAGGCAGAAATTTGCTTTCAGCATGTCAATGCAATTTGGAAAAGTTATAGAGTGCAATTTTATCAGAGGGCAGAGCTGCCTATGAATTATCTTCGTGATGACGTGATAAATGTAAAAAGAATTCTGCAATCACAGTATTCACTCACAGATTTTTTTTCCAGGAAAATGGGTGGCCCTTATTATCCACAGTTCTATTACCTGTGACCACACCTTTCATTGACTAATAAAAATACACAGTACTTACGGTCTGCACTTTTGGTGTGTGGTTGTGTTTCAAGGAGGGCTCTTGGAGTCTTTTAATATATTTCATGCATGCAGAGAATAGCATCTGTATGTTAAAGTAAATTTCAAGTTTATTTGTGTTTTTGTTATGTTTGTCTATTAGGCAAGAACAGAACCCATGTCAGTATAACAAGGGACACTATTTCTATATAAAAGATAAAGAGTTTTCTTTAATATAGATGAGACTCTTTTGCTCCCTATATTCAATAATAGTGTAAGAAGATTTTTGAATCTTGTGATGATGTTTTATGGTAAGTGTGGGATTGTTTGAGAGGTTGAGCTTCTTTTTCTTCCAGGGTGCTGCGTTCAGTGATCAGTGACATTTTCAGAAGGGACAGGAATCTTTTGTTTTTGCTTCTTCTTCTTTTTGCTTGTTTTTAAAGATAGAAATAGGAATGGAAGACGAGTACTCTCAATCTCAGAAATGGGAATGGAAGACAGTATTCCACCATTTTTAACTTCCTCCAAAGCCCCCAAATTCTTTTTATGTGAATAATTTCAGATTTTGGTGGTAGAGATTTAAAATATAGAAATGGGAACAATTTTCATGCCTACTTCCATTCCCATTCTGAAATTGCTGCTGCTGCTGTTGCTGAATTAAACTTGTATGCTATCAACTGTCAATGATTCCGGGCAGCTCACAACAATCAAAGAAATGACAATTAAAAATCAAAGATAAAAGATGGAAGGCAGAATGAAGCAAAGGATCTCGCTTTCCCTTGCTCCAGGACCTTCATGGCTCTTATAAACAAAAGCAGAGTGGGGGCCATCTGGATATTGGGAGAACAGAACATGCTGGTGATGATGACAACAACTAGGTTTGTGGGGAAAACAGAGGAAAACAATGGGAGAAGGGAATGAAAAATTGCAGCCTCGTTTTGGGAGATTTAGGTTCCAAATGTCAGTGAATTTGGAGTGCTGGTGGGCAGTCGAATGCTGGAAAGTCTCATTTCAGCCTATTAGTCGGCCACACTCTGCGCTAGGTAGATATATAATAGGAATGATGGTTTCTATTTCTTAGAAACATTTAGTAACATAACAATTCTACTAATATAAATTATATATTGATACATATACATATTTAATGATAGTGATTTTGGCATTGGAAATTCTATTCCACTATTGTTACAGACCAAATGATACTACTTGCAATATTGCAGTGATAGTGGCTCTTGAATATTTTCTCTAAGCAGTTTATGAATAACAATAGTGGTTATATAATCAGAAAATGTAGGGAAGCTATGCATATTTAGTTGTATAGTTGTATGTGTCTGCCAAGAAAACATTTATGCATATATATTCAGAATGTTACTGCAATTAACTAACTAAATTTATTAAATGATTGCTGAATTTCATATTTGATAAGGGAAACATAATGACAGAAATATCAGCTTGCTGCCTGCACATTAACAGCAGTTGCATAGAGAAGGGAAATATTATTGCTTCTGTGAATCTGTATCACATTCTCAGTGTAAATGTCTATGGAGATTCTCAATCATCCAGGTCATAGTTGTGCCAAAGGTGCTTTTCAGAAGGCAACTGGACATTCTTGTTTCTTTTTCTTGAAAACGTTTCACTTCTCATCCAAGAACTGAAGAAGAACTGAAGTTCTGAAGAACAGAAGAGTGAAGTTCTTGAATGAGAAGCGAAATGTTTTCAAGAAAAAAAACCCCAAGAAAGTCCACTTGCCTTGTTAAAAGCACCTTTGGGATATTCTCACAGTATTTCTTCAAATGTATTCTTTCTTAGCGAAATATGAATATTTTTTATATTGCTGCCAGATATTATTGGATAATAATTCTCAAATTTACATAGTTTACATAGCTCTATGGCTATATTAATCAGTATATGCTTGTCATATTTTTATATTTCAGACTTGTATTCTTGTTACTTCTGGATTTTCCCTTTACCTGGGAAATGTTTTTCCATCTGAAATGGATTATTTGCGCTGCGCAGCAGGTTCAGTAAGCATTCTACAGCATTGCTGTGGCTCAATGGAAACGTGAATTAGAATTGCAATTTAATTACTTAATGTTCATTAAACTTTACATATTTATGTCAAATTCTCTGTAATGAAAATTATGGCAATCTATATATATATATATGTCTTCTTTAGCTTCCTAGCTATTGATCATTGATAAATTATTTGCCATAAAATTACTGCATTTTTTGCCAAGTAAATACATTTTTTTTCACCCAAGCAGATATAGAGTAATCTACAATAAAAATTAGGTTATTTTATATAAGCATTTCAGTTAAAATAAGTCCTGCAATGAAATGCTATTATTAGCATTTTTTTAAAAAATTAGACTCTTTTCCCCCAAATCATGTAAATGTTTTCTGGTTCCACAAGAAATTAGAGGTGTTAGAGCTGGTGTTTTGTCATGAATATATTTTGTTGGATAAGAACTTAATGTGAACGAAACTTTACGATCAGATATTTTGGAACTGAGAAGAAGGGTTTTTGAATTTCTGCTGTAGCCCGGGAGCCATTCACTCTAGGATGGGAATTATACACATGTTAATGACTGACCCATCTATGTTCCTTTCATAGGACTTATAAGAACTGCAACCTTTACATGGAAATAAAAGATTGATTTTTTTGTATCTTCTTGCTATCATTACATGGATTCTTGCAGACCAGATAACGTGTGTGTGTGTGTGTTTACCAGTAGTCTCTTTAAATCATCTCATACTGTATAAAATCTTAGCAGGTGGCAGCACTTTGCTAGAGTTGTCAGGGTTTGGAAGCTAGGCAGATTTAGTCCTGCTTATGACTGCTTTGGAAGAGCATCAGAAAATCTTAGGATCACAAGCTGGGCTGGATGTTGAAAAATATCCTGGAGTAAAGCTCAATATAACATTGCAAGGTTGTGTCCATGTAGCCCCTAAGAGATGAGTTTGTCTTGAGGGTGTCTTTATTTTTAAGGTGCAAAACTCCATGAGAACAACTAAATTATGTCCTTGATACAAACTTTTTGTTCAAACAGCCTTGCATAATTTTTAAAGATGGTATATATTGTCCCCCCCAACTTAAATGAGTGATATAAGATTTCACAGTTGAAATAGGACTTGATTTTTCTATCATATAGTATCACACTAACATGAAAAATATATTATTTTTATGTTGTTTTCTTAATGTTTTTGGCCTAGTGTATTCCCTCAGCAGCAGTGAGTTTTGCCATAGCCAGAAACAAAGC
This sequence comes from Vipera berus, assembly GCF_964194415.1. Lineage (NCBI taxonomy): Eukaryota > Metazoa > Chordata > Lepidosauria > Squamata > Viperidae > Vipera > Vipera berus. Next base: position 20,042,934 of record NC_138208.1, on the reverse strand, counting down.
TAATGTGGTAAGTTCTTTAAGTTTAGAAAGTTGAGTAGTATTATTTATGTATTATTTTATATATAAATAAGAAATGTAATGTTTTTATCATTTTTACAGATACCTGATTTTCAGTTTCTATTTGTTTCAACATTTGCGATTACAACAACATGTTTAGTTTGGTTTGGATGCAAGCTTGTGTTAACACCTACAGCAATAAATGTGAGTTGTAAACAACAAATATGGAACATTTGAACAAATCAAGTGTTCACAGCAAAGATTTGCTGTGCATTTGTGACCATTAAATAAAGACTAGATAAAATACAATTGCTTATCAATAGAATACAGTCAGTAATTTTCATGCACTTGTATGTTTCATTAAAATTAATTGAAGTTAGGAACTCAAGCAATTTTTCATATACATTTCAATTATATTGAAGCATGACTAACTTATTTTCTAACCCAGACTTTCTGCTCAATATCTGATTTCTTTTATTATTTTATTTGTAGATGATTTAATATGCTAGGGTTGTTTTATTACATAGTAAACTATGATTTGTATCTGAGGGCCAGTGAGGGAGGATGGTTCATAACATATGTGTTTAGGCTCATTAGAGGTTTTGCTGGTAGTTTTGCGAAGTATGGGTTGATATTAAGATCCTCCTTTTTCCCCTTTACTGGTTCTCAGAGACCATTTTAAATCAATCTGTCTAACAAAAGCCAATAGCAAACTTTAGTCCTTTCAAGTCATTAGGTTTGAAAGTGCCAGGAGACTTCTTAAACAATGTATTTAGTTTAAGCCTAATATCCAACCCTACAGTTTATGGATTCTTCTCAAATGGCCATGTGCCATCATCTTAGCTCTCTTCAATTCAAATTCTGAAGGTTTTGGGGGCTTTCACTCTGTAGTTCTGTGGGGATGGTATAAAAAAAACTTCCTTTTTTTTAGAAATGTTCCTGAGGAGATATATGGCTCTTTGGAATCCCTAAGCCATATGCTCCTTTACTGTTTTCTCTATAAAGATTCAAGAAAGATATATATTTTTATCCCATTTTTAAAATCGACCCTAGTAGAGAGCACAAAATCTGTCTGATCCATTCTCCAGACATCTAAATTCTGCCATCCAACTGGTTTTTAGGAAAGACATTAAAACCTGGCTATCCCTCAAGGACTGAGATATTGAAATGTCTTCCCCCCAGGCTTTGGAATATTTGTCTAATGTAATATATATTGCTGTTCACATATGTAAATATACTTGGATTTTTTAAATTGTAATTTTGTTATTATTTTAACCTGAATTATACAGTAGATGATGGATATATATGCCCTTCAAAGTTGTCAGCAACTAGAGCAATGTATAAGTAAATAGATAAATAGCGTGATATTTTTGAAAATAGCTGGATTCCTACGTTATGTTAAAACATATACAACAATAATTTTATCAATACACTTAATGTTAATATAAATTATTTAAAACATTTTACTGACAGATAAATTTCAACCTGATTCTTCTGATTCTGCTAGAGGTTTTCATGGCAACTACTGTAATAATATCTGCTAGATCTAACGAGGAATGCTGCAGGAAGAAAAGAGTAAGGCTGACTTTTACTATTTTTAATATACCGTAGTTTTTATGTATGTATGTATGTATGTATGTATGTATGTATGTATGTATGCATTTATTTATTTATTTATTTTGCATGCTGTCTATCTAGCCTGAGGCAATTCTGCCTTACTTCAATATATATTGTATACCCCTTTTTTCAAATCAGAATAATTTGTTTATTTGTACATAGTAATTTGGAGAATATACTCCCTGTTAATTAAAATATATATATTCTATTCTGTCTATGCTATTGGAACGTGCTCTTTGAGTCACTCTTTCTTTAAAATATAACTTACAGAAACGTATGATAATCATTTCTTCTAATTTCTATATTTTATATATATATTATATTTTTGTGTACAACTATGTGGCTGACCTTAAAATCAGAAACTTGCTTTTCTTTTGAAATAATGCATTTTTCTTAAATGTTAAGTCCACAACCATATTGTAATTTTACAAGAAACATTGTCTTAATCATTTTGTTGTGAATGTATTTGTGTATCTCAAACCTCACATAATACAACACTTGCAACATCTGTACTTATGCTAGCATGCATATATGTGTATGTGTGTGTATGTATGTATACACAGTATATACAGTATATACATAATTTAGTGTTAGTGCATTCTGAAAATATTATAAGGAGGCTGTGATTGTTATTTTGCTCATAATTTTTCAGTGGAACAAAGTTACATTTTTAAATCATATCTTCTATTTAACCAACCAAGATTGAATCTAGAGATGCCTTATGCGAGGCAGGGCACTTATTCTAAGAGGGGAAAAATGTAAAGTTTCAGCCCAAAGCATTGAGAAAGTTCTTGCAAAATGTATCAGTATGCATTTTTTAACCAAATCTACTAACAAAATGTTTATGAAAGTTATATATAATGGCTTGCAATACCTCAAAGTATATGCTTGCATTAAAACATTCTTGTTTCACTGTTTAGCCAAATGGGTTCTTAAGGTGACTTACAGTAATCTTTATTATAACAATACCTACCTGAAATTTATAATTTTAAAACAGGTAGAGGAAAAGTAGAGAGAGGGCAGGGAAAGAAGGTGGGACATCTTTTGAAAAAAAAAGCATTTTTATTAGTGTTCAACAGGAAACAATAAGCTTTCTGGAATGGCTGCCAATTGGGAAGTATTAGGTAGGTATGAAACAGCTTCTGCTCTGCAGTTACTTGTATTAGAATAGTTGCTGCCAGATGATAGCTGAGGGGGGACAACATAATGTTATAAAAGCCAACTCCATAGTGTTCCTCTAGGGTTTGTGAAATAGTTATATTGAACAATCCACTGCCACAGTTTCTTAGACTAGTGCATTTCTGAACATCTAGTTTTGTGTCTTAATTTTGTCCCACAGATTTTTCCCCCCAAGACTGTTGTTTTCAGATTCTGAATAGTCCTCCAACCTTAAAGAAACTATTATCTTGATCACATTTGGAATATTTTCCACTAGCAGGTATACTTTGTAAGAAACATACAATTCTGTTTTGAACATTCCTAAGAGCCTTCTAAAGGCTGTATAGAAAATATGTGTGATTTTTATTCATGTATTGATGATGTTGATGAAGAATGGATCATGTTCATATTTACCACAAAACATGAATATGCACGATGCCATGATTTTAAACATAAGAATCCTCTTTTCTCAATACATGCATACTATATGGTAAAACCTTAACAGTATAATTCTGTCAATAGCTTCAGTAGATTGTTAATGTTTTATATTGTTGCTTTCTTATTTTGATCATATTTTCCCTTTTAGACAATTATTTATGATACTACTAGCACATTGAATAATGTCAACTTCCCTATACGGATCCTAAAATCCTATGCGGTAAGAAAATTATATTATTGTTCTTGAAGAATCTTTTAGGACTTTGTTACTATAATCAAATTCCAATCATATTATTTTTTTTAAGGTGGTAGAAGTAATTATTGGAATTTCTGCAGTGTTTGGAGGAATAATTGCCTTGAATATGGATGTGCTAATTTCTGGCCCATACCTTTCGGTCACTTTTTTTTGGATCTTAGTTGCTGTAAGTAGCACTCAATTGAATGTAGGTTATTTTTATTTTCATTTCAAACACTTGTTAACAATGAACAATTACTGTCATATCCTTTTATACTATCTGTAAACTTATCTTTAATATTTCCAATAACCTGTCTCTACAAATATGATTGGAGGACATCATTGAATCCCACTGTACAACAAAGTAATAAAGAGGAATTCTTATTCTTTGTAGATAATTTCCATCTATTTTGTACATCTCAAAAAGATGTACAATGTTTGGGAATGAGACTTGAAGCAAATAATATATAGCTTGTTAAAATATATGTTGATAGTAAATGAAATTAATTGCTTCATATATGAGTTAGATATAGTATCTTCCCATGATGGAAAGCCAATAGGAGATTGGCCGAGAGAATTTCCCAGGCTATGGATGCTGAAAATGTCAGCAAACAACAGTCACCCAGCACTAAGCATGAGATTCACCAAGTGGCCTTCCATTAAACAATGAGAGACATACAGGTAACCCTTAAGCTAGGATCACAATTGGGACGGGAATCTTGATGGTTTAGTGAAGTGGTTGTTAATCAAGACACATGTGCCTGCTTTGCTCAGTGACCACAATCCTGGCATTCCCAGTTGCAATAGTTAAGTGATCTTGTAGGATGTTAAGTGGACAGCTTCCCAGATAAGCAGTGTGGGATGCTTCAGGAGTGGAGGAGACCTTGGGAATCTTGGCTCAGGAACTGAAAATCCTCCACTCTGAAACTGAAACAGGATTTGAGCAAAGATACACTTGTGAGTGGCCTGCATTGGCTCTTCCAGGGCCTCTCCTACCTGCCTCAGGCATGCCACATTCTTTACTTTACTGCACCGTCTTGCTGCACTCTGCTTGGATTTTGGTTCCCTCTGTCTCTGGGGACTGGCTGAAAGAGTTGCCTGCTGAAGAATTCAGCTTCACTCCCTTCATGTACGGAAGGGGACTCCTTTGGCGGGATGCAGGAATGTAGTGCAAATTTTTAATATTTGAGTTCGTTTCTGCACCTCACCAAAGGAGTTGAGATCGCCTCCGTATGCAGAAGGGAACTCCTTTCACAGGATGCAGGAATGGAGGTTGTTTTTGTACCCTCTCAAAGGAATTTGGCTCCCTTCAGCAGGCAGTTCTTTCATCCATCCCCTAGAGATGAGAGGGAGTCCTCTCGGCAAATGGCAGCAGATTGCAACCTTCCCTGCTGACTTCCCCATTGCCTTTCTGGGAAAAAAGCCGGCAGAAAAGACTTCAAAGATGATCATGTGATCATGGGGCACTTGACAACTGGTTGTATGTTTGATCAGGATATCCAGCACTCAAATTGCGATTGCATGACCATGGGGGTGGCGGTGCAGTCATCCTTTCCATGGCCATCGTAATTCCAAACCACCAAACGAATGGTTGTAAGATGAGAGCAATCTGTAGTCATTTAAAACATAAGATTTTAAGAATGGACTACACTTCATTTGCATAGAGGGCACTCTGTTGCTGGAAGTGGCTTCAGTCTCTGTATATAATAAAGATTCATTCTTAGTCCATAGCATGTCAAGAATAGAAAAGCTTCAACTAGGCATGAGATTTTTTTCTCTCTGAGCTGTTTGGGTACAAAAACCAAAGTTGTGAATGTACATCACAGAAGGATCTACTTGAAGTATAGCTTTCAATGCTTCTTACTCTGAACATCTTGTCATATTTATTTTTTTCTTAGTGTTTTCCCAGTGCTATTGCAAGTCATGTTGCTGCTGAATATCCAACCAAATGCTTGGTGAGTACATTGTTAAAATAATTAAATGGTTAGAGATAATAGCCTCTAAATCATTTAAACCAAACACTGTATTAGTCTTGTGGTTTTTACCTCAAATGTATTTTCTGTTTTCATACAATGCCCACCTGGGAAACAATTTTATTTGGGAGATATCGTAGGATGCCTATTGGCCCAGTTCAGGTATTGCTGAACTGTTTGAGATCTTCTTTTTCACTGTGGAAACTGATATCACAAGAATTGCTGAAAAAAAATGGCTGAACGGGATTTTGTATAATTAAACAATGTGTTCAAATATGATTAGTGGGACAAAATGGTTTTATATTTTTTCCTCTTCAAACATTTCAGTCTCTATTTCTTGTAACTATTTACAATCGTAGAACTTGTTTCTGTTCTCCAGTTCTTATTCAATGAGTTTCAAACTTCATTATTTTTAGTTTCAATCTGTTCTTTTGCATGGCTCCATTGTTACATTATTAGTTATGCATCTGTTCTGTAATTTATGTTATGATAGAGGCTAGCAGGATATTGTCAAAAAAAAAATTAAAATGGCAGTTGCAACACTGTAATTGAAGCCCTGCTCCTTTCGATATGTATGCAATGTAGATGCACGTACAGAAGGAATGGGATTTTGATTGGGCTGTCCTGAATGCTAATTTGACTTGCTTTATTCCTCCCCACACCTTGCTCTGACATCACTGACATATTAAAAACAGGGACACCTTAAATAATTTAATAGCATATGCAAAACAGCATCCATTGCATGCCCAAGTATGTACAGGCTTGCAAGCTTAAGTAAAGTACTAGTCCAGTCACAATGTATATTATTGTACTTCCTTGTCATCCACTGAATGATTGCTGTCAGAACTTCAATTGAGCTCAGTATTAAGTCCTAATTTCTATTTTCAGCCACTTTGTAGCTTTGAATATACATTTTAATATACCGGTAATATCTGAAACATTTATGTGTTAATTTTTAATATTCACTGGTAATTTCTCTATGATTATAGCTTAAAATATTTATGTAAATAAAAATAGTATAACATTTCTGATGACATAAAAATTCACACATTTATGGATATTTCTTGTTTGCAACTGTATACTTTACAATTTTATCTTTCATTTAGGTGGAAGTTCTTATTGCCATAAGCAGTGTTACATCACCCTTGTTATTCACAGCTTCAGGATACTTGTCTTTCAGTATAATGCGCATTGTGGACATGATTAAAAATTATCCACCAACAGTTCAAGTATGTTTTATTTTTTTAGCTATTAATGCATAATAAGCTTTTATGAATATTGTATATAGGTCATAATATTCTGTGCAAATAACTGATTTCTAATGAAATTCTGTGATTTATTAAAACAAATGTGATTTTAAAGCATTTTGGAACAGAAGTAGCAATTCACAGAACATTGTGTATTATAAGGATTTTGGAGATGACAAAATGTGAGCTAGGAACTAAAGGGACAGCAAAATCAAAAATGAAAAGTTGGAAACTTTTAAATTAACCAGACAATACTTAGCTGCAGGTCTACCAGTTAACACAGAATTTTAGAGAAACTGACGGAGACCAAGTCAAGACTAGTGAATGTGCAATTTATTGTTTTTGTAATGTTTTAGAGATATTTATCAGTTGATTGAAATCAATTTACGTATCAACAGGGAAAATATTTGCATACTGCCAAAGACATTCATTTCAGGAAAGAATTTCAATCACTCACAAGTTTCTTCTTGCTAGCTGTGGTAACATGTGCTAGTATTTCTAACCACAGATGTCCAATGTTAATGTTTTAGACACAAGAATGACATTTTAGGAAAGTTACTATATGAAACCTACATTTGTTCAGGTAAAGAAGAATGTTGCCTCCACCAAAGCTTATTTATCTGGGTTTTAATGACCCTGTTAAAAAGAACAAATTTAGTTTGTCTTTCTTGGATTAAAAGTACTATAACACTGTGTTGCAGAATTCAGAATTCTGTAAGAAACTAAAGATAAGACACTATATTTTCTACAGGACAGAAGCTCTTTTTTGTTTACAAAGACAAACTAAAAGACAATCTAAATGTTCAATTTAACATGTAACAACACAAAGGTTTATATATGTATATGCATATGTGTCTGTTTATAGTATGTAAACATTGATGAGTCCTTGTATTTCATACTTAGTAAACTCTTGCTAAGAAATGATAACAAAAGATATCAAATTAGCCTTTAGGAACACGAAAAATCTTAATTGTGCAACTTGAAAAATGAATGATCTTTGAATCTCAATTGCTGTGTATAGAATTGCTAGAGCCTAATACACCCATCTAGAGCCAATTTGATGTAGTCATTAAAGTTTCAGGCTAAAAAATAGGAAACTGTAAATTTTAGAGTTGCGTTAAGCACAAGCCCAGTTGGGGACCTTGGGCCAGTCACTCTCTTATCTTAGGAAGCAGACAAGAGCAAACCACTTTAAAAAATATAATTAAAAAACCTGCAGAGACTAGTCCAGACAGTCACCAAGAATCATTACTGACTCAAAGGCACCAACTAAATCAACCAAAATGCCTCTAGCAAAAGTGACATTTTGAGATAGAAAAGTACATAATGTTTAGGATAATTGAAACTTGTTTTATATATCTGTTCTTTTTAGCAGTCTTATGATGTGCTGCTCTTGCTTCTAATGCTGATGCTGTTAGTTCAAGCATTTCTGACAACTGGAACAGTCATACTCTGTGTAAATTTTAAATCAAAAATGAAAATGCATGATTCGTTATGGGCGGGGCCACTAACAAACAAACAAGAATACAAAACAGCAGAGGTGAGCAATATTTACAGATTAAATTTCATAAAAGAATATTGTTAATAATTTAAATCTTATTGCTTCCAATATCGTTGAATGGTGGTATCCATATAGAGCTTTTCATAATTATTCATTAAAATGTGCAGAATATTTTACATCTACAATTCTTTTTGACATGCATGTGTCTATATCTAGCAGAGGTAAAGTCAACTTCATCTGTTTCATAGATCAATCCCATAAGAATACCTTAAAATGTTATATGCAATTATATCTAATGCATCATAGCTAAAGAAATATATCTGTGCACTTATTGCCTCATGTATTTATGAATCAAACAATATAAGGCAGACTTACGCTTAGTTTTTTTCTGTATCTTTTTAATGTAGCAGAAGGCCTGAAACAGTGGTGTATAGAAAAGGGTTTAAAAGCATTCCTTAAATGCTATTTTATAAATTGAATTGGCATCCTGAAATTTACTTTAATTTGCCTCGGGAGGAAAGCTGACATTTGTGCTTCAAAATTAGAGCAAATAGAAGATTTGTTTGGGAAAATAGTAGAAAAGGTTAAAATTCTGTTGTGGCCCTGATGAAACTGATGAATTAGGGAGTTATGGTATTTATAATCATGGAAATGTGTAATCAGCTTATCTAACTCATTAAATCATGATCCATTATTATTACGGATTCTTCTGCATTTTGTTCTGTGTTCCATTCCTTGACATCTTCTTTTTGTTTTAGGTCTCCAATAACAGCATGAAGGATTTTGACAAAGAGAGAGCTTGGAAAGCTGTTGTAGTGCAGATGGCTCAGTAATCTGCACTTGGGAAACTAAACCAGGGAAATTTTAGGGCTAAATATTGTTTGTATACAAGGGCTGTGGTATTAAATGCAAAGCAACTAATTTCATAGCAACTCCATTGACCAGAATGGCTTGAAAACTATTCAATATTATCAATAAACAATAGCATCCTTTAAAAGTAATAGATTGTTCTAATAGTACATGTATTTGATTTTAGTTCATCTTGATTTCAGTAACTTTTTTTTACAAACTCTGATTTTAAACAGTACTGTTAATTAAATATTTTGACCACATAAAACAGTTAATGCAATTAGTTTTGTTATTGCAAGAAACTAATATAATTGTTGGTATTTAACTGGTATATAATTTTAAGCAAGTTTCTAACAGATATATTTTACCTGTAATCTTTTGCTGATTATTTTTTTAAAAGTTAAACTTGTTTTTACTTTTGAATAAAATAAAAATCTTTATTGGAAGCCAGTTCTTGTCATTGGATTGATGTTGCTTTAACTAAAATCACAGAAATATCACAATTTCTGATAGATGTCACAGGAACACATAATGCTTCATTCATAGATTATACAAAACAATAATGTGGTTTTCACATAGTGTAATCTATCAAAAGAAGAAAATGAATAAAGTCGTGTTTGGTTAGGGCAGAAACCCAGAAATCTGTAAGTCTGAAATTGTGAGGTTATTGATTGCAGTAAATGGTGATGCATGTTTTTGATTTACTTTTGTGTTCAATCTACTACTTTGGTAAATGTTTTAAGAATATAAGGCAGAATCAGCTAAAAGAAAACAGGATTTTTTAAAACAATGATAATTTTGAAATATGACTCGTTTCTACTTCAGCCAACAACCTTGATTAAAAAAAATACAGCCACAATTGACAATGGGAATTGGGACTGTGGAGATCTAGCCATATTTTTAGATGAGCCATTTTATTTTTGTGGTATCTAAAGTAGTAACAGGCTTCTTTCATTTCTCATGAAATGTCAAATCATTTGTTATCCTGGAAAGGTGCAGCCTGTTGATTTTGTATTACACAACTTTATGGGAGTCTTAAAACTGAAACAGCTTCAGTGTTCAGAGTTTTACACCTTAATTATCCATTTCTGTACCAAATTCTATTTTTGATATGATGGTCTTGTAATAGTTCAGTACTAAAATATAGAGGGATGCGGTGGCTCAGTGGGTTAGGACACTGAGCTTGTCGATCAGAAGGTCGGCAGTTTGGTGGGTCGAATCCCAAGTGCCGCATAACAGAGTGAGCGCCTGTCACTCGTCCCAGCTTCTGCCAACCTAGCAGTTCGAAAGCACGTAAAAATGCAAGTAGAAAAATAGGTGGGAAGGTAACAGCGTTCCGTGCGCCTTTGGTGTCTAGTCATGCCGGCCACATGACCACGGAGACGTCCTCGGACAAGCACTGACTCTTCGGCTTTGAAACGGAGATGAGCACCGGCCCCTATAGTTGGAAACGACTAGCACGCATGTGCGGGGGAACCTTTACCTTTTACCTTTAAAATATAGTAGTTGGTTGTCACAAATGTGGCAAAAAAGCTAATGTTGATAGCTGGAAAATATCTGACCCTCCTGAGTGATGTATGGATTATGTCCAAGAAAGCAATAAGAGAGTATTCTAACCAAATTTACACTAGTTATTTTCATGGCTCAGATGACACTTTTGAGAAAGGTAATTCCTGGGTCCCAGTCATCCCTAACTCCAGTGATAGAGAATGTGAGATAAGGCCTTAGAGCGGGGGTCCCCAACCTCCGGTTCATAGACCAGTACCGGACCGTGTCATGTCAGGTACTGGGTTGCACAAACAAGCAAAGCCCAATCCACAGGATGCAGGCAGCACACAAAACCACGCCCCCTCTGGTCCGTGGAAAAACCTTTCTCCACAGAACTGGTCCCTGGTGCCCAAAAGGTTCGGGACCTCTGCCTTAGAGGATAAGTAGTGTCAATTGACAAAGGCAGCACTTTTTGATATTCTGCTTTCAAATCAGAGAAGACCTTGCTGAAAATAATGAGAAATCTAAACCGTACACAGAAATGAACTGGAAAATACATAGTTTAAGCAAACTATATTATGCGAAAAGAGTAATGATGCCTGATGCACTTTATACTTCGTAATCATTAGAATTTAATTATAGAAGATGCTGTGTCTGTTTTTTCTAAACAGCAATTAGCAATTATAGTAGTAATAACGGGATCAAATGTTTATATTACAGCCTGCTCTTGGGTTTGAAGTGTTGTATATGTACATTCAAAAGAAAGAAAATGCTAAAAGCATCAGTAATATCAGACAAATTTGTTCTGGAACTCAAAAAAAATACGAATAAAGTATAAATCAATCAGTCATGAATAAACTTAAACATGGACATTATTAAATATGGTCATAGGCCTCTTACATCAACAATATATAGTACAGGTAGTCCTTGACTTACAACAATCACTTAGTGACTGTTCAAAGTTATAATGGCAACTGAAAAAAATGACTTATGAACATTTTTCACACTGCAGCATCCCCATGGTCACGTGATTTACATTTGGACATTTGACAACTGACTCACATTTATGATGGTTGCTGCGTCCGGGGTCACTGCCGCTCGCAGTCGGTGTTGACAGGAGGACAGAGATCGGCCCCGAGGTCTCTTGTTTGTGGAGTTCCTCAGGGGTCGGTCCTCCCCCCCTCCTGTTCAACACCTATATGAAGCCGCTGGGCGACCTCATTCGTGGTTTCGGGGTGGGGTATCATCAGTACGCTGATGATACCCAACTTTTTCTTTCCAGCTTGAACCAACCCAGCGATGCCCTTGACGTGATGTCCCGTTGCCTAGAGGCGGTCCGGGTTTGGATGGCTTCGACTCAATCCCGCCAAGACTGAGTGGCTGTGCATACCGGCATCTCGGATGAACCAGTTTTGTCCATCTTTAACTATGGGGGGTGAGGTGTTATCCCCCGTTGATAGGGCTCGCAACTTGGGCGTCCTCCTGGATTCACGGCTCACTTTGGAAGATCATATAGGAGCCATGACCAGGGGGGCTTTTGCCCAGGTTCGCCTAGTGTGCCAGTTGCGGCCCTATCTGGACCGAGATGCCCTACGAACAGTCACTCATGCGCTCGTGACCTCCCGGTTAGACTACTGCAATGCTCTCTCCATGGGGCTGCCCTTGAGGACCACTCGGAGGCTTCAATGGTGCAGAATGCGGCCGTGTGAGTTGTGATGGGAGTTTCCCGATACTCTCATGTAACACCTCTCCTCCGTGATCTGCATTGGATTCTGGTTGCCCTCCGGGTGAGATTCAAGGTGTTGGTGATGACCTATAAAGCCCTAAATGGCATGGGTCCGGGTTATCTTAGGGAGCACCTGCTGCCAGCATCAATCTCCCATCGTCCTGTGCGCTCCCACATGGAGGGCCTCCTTAAGGTGCCTCCAGTCAGTGAGTGCTGGCGGGTGATCCCCAGGGGGAGGGCGTTCTCTGTGGGCGCGCCTACCCTGTGGAACGACCTGCCTGTGGAACTCCGGACCGCCCCCGACCTTTGTTTGTTTCACCGGGACCTAAAAACCTGGTTGTTTGATTTATCTGGCCTGGACTGAGGGGTTTTAAATTTTTAAATTTTAAATTTAAATTTTAAATTTGGGCTATTGTTATTTAATCCTATTTTAATTTTAACTTTATCTTAACCTTTGTACTATTTTAATTGTTTTTAACTTTGCCCTGTAAACCGCCCTGAGTCCTTCGGGAATAGAAATCTAATTAATAAATAATAAATAAATATGATCACCTTTTGCAACTGTCTGACAAGCAAAGTCAATAAGGAAACCAGATTCATTTAACAATGGTGTTACTAACAACTGCAGTGATTCATTTAACAAATATGTCAAGGAAAGTTGTAAAATGGGGCAAAACTCAACAAATTTCTCAGCAACATAAATTTTGGGCTCAATTGTCTTAAGTTAAGGATATGACAATGATGATCTGAATGTGTACTAACAAAAAAAACACCTAAATCAAAACATGTTCTGGTTTATCATACCATTTTTAATGTTACATCATAAATCTCTTACAGGAAAAGAAACAAGTGTAGTTTAGTTTAACTAATTTTTGTATCAAACATTCAAAAAATGTTTCTGCGTGCTAATGAATTCATCGCAAATGCTGAATGAAAACTTTGAAAGCAGAATGAAGGTTTCTGCTGCAGAAGACAAGTTTAATAACATGAAGAATATACCTTTCCAGTTACAGTAATAGCCAGCAACAAAAACAAACTCCTGTATCAAAATTAAGCATTCCTGAACGGGATATTGGTAATCCAATGTGTAACATCTAATACTTGTGCAATGTTACAAAAACAGTACTAGAGTATGGACTATGGACTTAGAAAGAAATCAAGCCAGGACTGGAACAGGTGTGATGAAAAAAAAAATGCTTAGATCCGTGCACTGTGGGCAGCAAGCAACATGTGTTTGAAATTGAGCTGATTCATACTTTAATACACTTGTGCAATTCCTATTCCTTTTCAGGATTCTTAATACAAAACTGTCTAATTAAATGCATTTATTCTCACTGAGAGCGGATCTTAATCACTAAACAATAATAATAATCCAGATTTTACCCCTTTCACAAATATGTCTGCTTTAGGTACAATTCCCTACCCACAATGCACAAGGTTGCATGCCTACAGAGGTCACAATGGTAGTTAGGTGTAAGGAGCAATGTAACCCTTTGTAAGGGGAGGATTAAAGGAAAAGTCTCCGGTGTCACCAGGTAGAGGAGCTCAGCTGCTTCCAGGAGGGTAAGACAAAATGGAAAGCGAATAGCCAGAATGCCAATCTAGGGGCCCTTTTGAAAGTCTAGTAAGTACTTGATAATGAAAGAAAGATGACATGAAAAAAGAGAGCGATTGACTGCATATGCCTAGGATATGCATCAGAACCTTGTAAAAATGATTTAGGAGCTCAGGTGTTCATGAACGACAAATTACACTTTGGGTTTTTCATATCAGTTCACATAAATGGTGGTGTGGTCAGGCATAAACAGGGTTTCCATTTGTTTCTGGTAAGAATATGTATTGACGGTACATTTTGTTTGGAAATAACTTAAAGAGGAGATTTGCTTCTGACAACCACGGCAGATCAGTTTAAGGACTACAAGTAAAGTATTCCATGAAAATTATATGTTTAGAAGTTCACAGTTGAAATCATATATTTGCTAGTGGACAGAAAAGTTAAGGAGAGATTTAGCCATAAATGTTTAAAAAAGGAATTTTTTAATATTTCATTTTCTTGAATAACTGCTGCTTGTACCTTTTGATTGAAATATAGTGTTAAGGTTGTAATATTTCTCCATTGGCAGGACTGTGACAAAACAGTGAAGCAACAATGACAGGATGAGCCGGCTTCATGTAGAAAGAAAATCTAAAAGCGAAGAAACAAAACATGAAGGAGAAAATAGTTAGTATTTACAAATTACAGCATTGGGGTTTATTAATGGGGTTGTGGGAAGAGGAGTATTAAAAGCAAAACAGGGAAATGACTGGATAATTTCATGACCCTTAAAAGATCATCCCCTTCAATTCCACACTCAAAGTCAGAAACCTGATTTCAACTTCAGAGGGAAATATCTGATCTTCTGTCTCACCTCTGTGTCATTTAGTGCAGGTAACACTTCCCAAGATCAGAAAAAGGGAGCATATCCTGCTACATAGCAGGAAATGAAGGAATTTGGTCAGGGGAAAATTTAGGCTAGTTGTTCCTTTGATCTAAATACAAATCTTCCCAATGATTGCAAGAGAAGATAAAAAATTCTAAATTCCTCTAGGAGGATGGGGAGATACTTGTATCCCTCATTTACATCCTTCAAAGATACGGTTGGCAAAGTATTAAGATGTTGAATGCTCTGTTGTCGGAATGCTCTGATCTATGCATAAGATGGTATTTTCATGTCACCAGAAGTTCAACAGATTTTATTTTATGCCTTCAAGTCTGTCTTGACTCCTGGTGACTGCCTGGATACATGCGGTCAGTTTTGTTGGCAAGATTTTGAAAGTGGTTTGTCTTAGGGCTGAGAGTGAGTGAGTGAGTGGCCCAAAGATCCCAGCTGGTTTTATGCCTAAGACAGGACCAAAATTTATGTTCTCTGGTTTCTAGCCCGATACCCTAATCATTCTCTAAATGGTATCTTTTTGTAACAAGAGAACCAACCAATAAGAACTAATCCTAATCAATATATTTATTATTCACCTGCTGTGGTGAAATAGTCTTATTTCAATGCTTCAGTAAGATGAATTAGAATTCAATGAATCCCATGAAATTCTATTTCTGACTCCCTTTTACTATTGGTATTCTAATAACCATGAGTTCAACTCCTTTAAGCTATATCCAGAGTTGAACTTGGTTAATGGGCTTTGAAGAAGCAAGGCAGAAAGTAGGGTATCAGAGTAGAGTGAACTTTTAAACATTGGTTTTGGAGAAGATTCCTGAGAAAAAACCCTGATAACCAAGAAAACAAACAAATGGATCAAATCAACCAATCAACCAGAGTTCTCACTCAAGGCGCAAATAAACAGATTCAAATTATTATATTTTAGACATGTTAAGCAAAGACTTGGAGAAGTCTATAATGCTCATAGATTCATTGGGCTGGAAGGGACCTTGGATGTCCTCTAGTCTAAGAAAAAGGTGGCAGGAAACGAGGTGATTAGCATCAATATGGTTGGACTCAATTATAGCAGTAATATGTGCACTGTTGGAAGACACGAAGGACCAGGTTGGGAACAGATCCACCTGGATATGGTGAGTAAGAGTTCATACCATCTTGATAGCACATAATCGAACTAAATATAGCTGAAGACATAAACTCTAACAGTGAACTCCAAACTACTTTCTACTTTAGAGTAAGTTTACCAGAATCCTTAATTATGTAGTATAGAGTATCATAGAATCATAAGGCTGGGAGGGATCGTGGAGGTCTTCTAGTCTAACCTTCTGCCCAGGGCAGGAGTCCTTATTCTATCCTGTACAGATAGTTGTCTAATCTTAAAAAAACCTCAGTGATGGAGCACCCAAGCAAGCTGTTTTGCTGACAAATTGTTCTCACTGTCAGGAAATTTATCCTTAGTCCTAGTTTGGATCTTCCTGTGATACGTGTCCACTCATTTCTTATTGTACTGCCTTCATTGCTCATTGCCTCTTGTACTGCCACTCTTCCCTGTGACAGCCTTTCAAGTATTGGAAGATGGTTATCATGTCACCCTAGTTCCCGTAGCCATTCATTATACAGTTAGCTTCCAGACCCCTTATCTTTGTTGCTCTTCTTTGACTCTTTCTAGGTCCATAGCATCTTTTTTGTATCATGGCAACCAGAACTTGATGCAGTATTCCAAGTATGGACTATTAGTGCAGTACAGAGTGGGATTATCAGTTCTCGTGATCGTGACTGTATCCCTCTGCTAATGCAGCCTAGGACTGCATTGATTTATTTTGGCAGCTGCAGCTCACTTCTGGCTCATTCTTAAGTGGTAGTCCACTATGACATCTAGATTCCCCTCACAAGTACTACTGTTGAGCCAGGTACTGCCTAGTCTGTGTCTGTGCATTTGGATTTTCCTACGTAAGTGGAGGAACTTACTTTTCTCACTACTGAACTGTATCTTGTTGGAAAGGGCTGAATGCCCAAGTATGTCAAGATTCTTCTGAATTTTGAGTCTGCCTTCCAAAGTGTTAGCAATATACTCCAGCTTAGTGTCATCTACAAATTTGATGAGTGCCCCTTCATCCGTCATTTAGGTGGGATGATCTAGATGATGTTGAATAGTACTGGGCTCAAGACAGAACCTTGAGGTACCTCACTGCATGCTTCCCTCCACATAGATGTAATTCCATTGAGGACTATACAGCTTTCCATAAATAAGTTTCCTAACAAGATGATAAATGATTGTATGCAGAGAGATAGGTTTAGCTTAATCCTGCAGGACATACTTCCATGCTCCCACATAAAGATGTATAAGATTATTTTGTATTTTAGGATGTCCATATGAGCTATTGGGTTAGCTATTGCTAGAGATGGGATTCTAGGTCACAGTAAATGGACATTTGGTTTAAAATAATTATGGAACAGAACGCAAGCCATCTAGTAGTTTACCCTCCAGTATATATGACAAGTGTATGGATGAGTGTAAGACAAGTGAAGGAATATTTTATCCTAGAATATGCGCTGGTTCTCATAAAAAGTTACACATCTAAATCTTAATACATGAAAATGATGTGATGAAATTAATTTGGCTATAGGTTATAACAATTTGGCTTCAATGTGAAGTAATTAAAACATTTAAAGGGTCATAAGGTATTTTCCGCCTTTCTGAAAATAAAGAAAAATTCCAAAGATTCTTAGAAATCTTCTCCCAAGAGTTTCTATAGTCTTTTCCAATCTTAAAAATTCTAACATCAGAAAGATGAGGAAACAGGAATGGAAGACTGGTTTAGCAGTATCTCAGGAAGAAGATAGCAAAAACGCAGTAGGCTAGGCTTATCAGGGCATGGTTTTGTGTGCTGCCTGCATCCATGGATGGGGCTTTGCTTGTTTGTGCAGACCGGTTGCTGGCATGCCGTGGCCCGGTACCGATCCACAGACCTGGGGTTGGGGATCCCTACTCTACTGTGATCCCAGCCATTACTGGTCACCTGACTTCATTTCCAATGTTGTTATCCCCCATGCAACTGCCACCTGATGCTGTTGGCTGAAGAGGGAATGACATTATAGTAACACAGGTGTAGCTGGGGCTACCTAAGGAGTCTCCCTCATGGTTATGCCATGAGATGAAAGTAATGTCATGGGAACAAGGCAGAGAAAGGTTGTTGCCAGGCTATGGTTCAGCGTAATCAATAATAGCATGACAAAGTAGCAAGAATGGTGCATTAGAATATCTTGAAAAAATACAATTTGCCTGCAAGTAGGAAGTGACAAGACCATAAAATAGAGAAAGTAATAGAAAATGAAGAAGCTAAAGTACTCTGAGACTTTAGAATCTGAACAGACCAAGCACCTGCCACATAACACCCTAGATTTAACAATTATTGATAAGACAGACAAAAAAAGTCTGTATTGATGTGGCAGTACCTCAAGACAGCAGAATAGAAGACAAAGAATTGAAGAAAATCATAGAATAGAAAGAGCTGCAAGCAGAAATAGAATTACTGTGGCAAAAGGAAGCAAAAATACTACTAACGGTTATTGGCACCTTGGATGCAATCCCAAAGCAACTGAAGCATTATTTGAACACCATCAGCACTGACAAAATCACTACCAGTCAATTGCAAAAGGCAGCTTTACTTGGAACAGCTTACATCCTGTGACAATACCTTTAACACCATCAAACAACACCCTTTGCCTATTCCACATCCTTGGGAAGGATTCAACAGGTGGCTAAAAATGGAAAATCCAGTCTAAACATCTGGCTGATTGTACAACAAACCATAATTTATTGAACATTTATAGACCTTCTGCCCTGTAGGCAAGATGCCAATTTGCCTCTGATCTGAGCATTCAGAGGAGGCCTGCCTGTTAGTTTGTTTAATTCCACATATGTAAAAATGCACTCCAATTCTAGTTTCTATTCGTCATCGTTCATCTGACAAGTTTTGCTCATTTTCTATCAGGTTTAACAGAGTCTGAACTCTCCCCTGAAAAGAACCTGAATATTGCTTTGGACAATTGCCTTCCTGTAGTTTCCTGCCACCATGGGATGTTTCCTGGTATGTTTCCAGTATCTATGTACTGGAATATTGAGCATTCATTTAAAAAAAATATTGTGAAATATTTCACAGGAGCTGATTAATACACACAGTGCATTTTGGTCGGGAATATATGGTATAAGAAAATTAGAGCAACTGTATCTGATCAGAGGAGCAAAAATAGTCTTCAGTATGCACCGTGTGTATCTGTCTTCAAGTCAGTTTGAGTCCTGGTGACTGCTGGACTAGTGCCTGCAGTTTTCTTGGTAAAATTCAAAAGTGGATTGCCCTTGTGTTCTTCCTAGGACTGAGAAAGACTGACTGGCCCAAGGTCACCCATATGGCTTTGTGCTTACGATAGGACTAGAACTCAGATTTTCCCCAGTCCTAGCCTATTGCCTTAACCACAACGCCAAATTGGCTGCAGTACAAATATTTTTACAGGTCAGCCTCTGGTTCCCTTTTGTATTTTAAAAAAAATAATTAAAAGAATGAGAAGCTGCCATATTTAGGCCCTCCAGCAGCATCTTCATTTATTCCAGGAATGCTGTAACTATAGATCCTGAATCGTGCCAAAACTCTTAAAAAAAACAACGATGACAGGCTGCATGTTAATGCACAGTTTGGAAGTGTACTCAAATGCCCAGAAAAGGGATACTGTAAAGTCAAAGCATAGATAGTAGAAAATGTCCTATGGAAGCAGGCAAAGGGAGATAGCAATCTGTTAAATCCATGTTTTCCAACTGCTCTGTCCCCATGGCAGTGATTTTATGAGTTACACCCTCCCACACCCCACCATAGTCCTTTGTGAGAATGTTCCTAGCTTCTTACCAGAATTCCAAATGTGTCCACCAACCCTAAAAGGTTGAAGTCTCCAGAGTAAAGGATTAGAGCTTTGGACTGTGCTCCTATGATCCCAACCATCATAGGATTCCAACTTCAGAGGGTGTAATATAGATCAGATTCCTTTTTCTGTCTCACTGCAAAATGCTAGTTCATTTCTGTATCAAAATACTCCAACACAAGGGAGTCTGTAACAGGTGTGACAAGTGGTTGGACACAGGGAGCAAAGAAGCCACTGGGTCCATCAGGTATCTCACAACCACAACTCCTCACTCTGACAGAACATTCAGATTAGGCCTGAGGTTCGTACAACTGAATGACTACGGTTAAAAATCACAGAGCTGCCAATAAGGGGAAGGAGAAACATCATTGCTTTTGCATCCTCTTGGTCTAATTTTTCTGGGTACTTTAGGTGGAGGCTAGAAGCATGAGATAAAAAACTGACTCTAGATTAGGAAGTTAGAAAATTAAAAGTTGCTACCTTTTTTTACAAGATCTATGGAGACATGTCTGTCTGTAGTCAGAAACCAAATATCCAAAGAGCAAAATGTCCCTGAAACAAATTTTGCTACGTCCCATTATGGGTAGTCCTCAGTTAACAACTGCCCTATTTAGTGACTATTCAAACTTACAATGATGCTGAAAAAGTAGGTTCATAGCTGTTGCTTATAATTACGGGAGTCATAGGATCTCCATGGTCTTGTCATCATGATTTTGGCCCTTGGCAACCAGTGTGATTTACAACAGTTAACTGTCCCAAGTCATGTGATCGCCATTTGGGAGTGTCACAGCTGACTTCCAACAAAGTCAATGAGGCCAGTGAGTCACAAGTCTCAGTGACATGACACCTCACTTAATGACTCTAATGGAACTGATATTGTAAGTCAGGTGTGGTCACATTTAATGATCATGTCGCTTAGTAATTGAGTTGCTGGACCCAATTGCCATTACCTGTACTGCTAGCATGATGTGCTTGAAAGCATGAGAAAAGAGGGGTGGGGAAGTAAGATTAATTTAGAATAATAACCTCCTTTCATTACATTTCATTTTCTGAAAGAAGATCTGCCATCATTTCTGACTCTCAGCTCTTCTCAGATGGAATGTCCCTCATTGTAAGTGCATTTGTTTCCAATAATCTCCCATGGCAACATTCCAAGAGAAGAAATAGGCAATAAACCTTCATTCCATACTGATAGATACTAAGATGAAAGAAGGACTTGGGGAAATTTTCTCAAAGACTTTGGCAATGGTTTGATCTAGTGGTTAAGGCTCCGGGCTAGAAACCAAGAGACTGAGTTCTAGTCCCACCTTAGACATGAAAACCTGCTGGGTGACTCTGGGGCCAGTCACTCTCTCTCAGCCCAACCTACCTTACAGGGTTGTTGTTATGGGGAAAATAAGAGGAGGAAGGAGTATTAGGTATGTTTGGTACTTATAAAATTAATAAAGACAGAATAAAAATAAAAAAAATGTTACTCTTTTGCTAACCCCACTGAAAAATATGGAAGATGAAGAGCATAACAGAGTTTGCACATTTCATGGAAGCTTATGTAGTGGTGGAAACTGTAATTTTTACGAATTTGGGTAATTATACTTGCTGAAAATATGAGGCTAAATTTAGTATAGACAAAGGGTGTCCATCTTTGGCAACTTTAAGACTTGTGGCTGGGGAATAGTGCACAGTTCAAAGCACACTGAAGATGTCCTCCAGAATGGAGATGAAATGTTTGCAGCCAAATCACAAAGCTTGGAGATCAAAGCAACAGCCCAACTTGTAGGTATATGTGTCCATCAATCTGAAAAGGTAGTAAGGCAGAGGTTGATAAGATCCATGATTTTCAGGTATTTTGATCTTATTGAATTTGGTCAAGTGTGTTGTGCAGTACTGCTGCCATGGATTCATTCATTAGTTCTGGTTCTATGGATGTAAAGAGTGCTGTGACATTGAATGAAATCATACTCTTATCTTCAATTATTAGGTCTTTAATTATTCTGGAGACAGTGTAATGCAGAGAATATTTGCTCCCCTCTATGAGATGTCCAAGTGTTGTTTATGTAAATTCTTTAGCTGTTTTGTGCATGATAAGAATTACCAAATAACCTCATTTTTTCCAGTGCATTTCTAATTCTACATTGTTCTCCTTTTATTTAACTCTTTTTATAACATAGTGTTTTTTTCTTTATATTTTTAGAGTTCACTCCAAGATCAGTGGAAGAATTGCCTCCTCCCCCCAAAATAGACAAATACAAGCTTGCAAGATTTTTAGCAGATAAAGCCATCAGGGTATATTTAGTAGCAAATTTTTTGAAATAGTATTTGTGTTGTAGCATGTCTAGCTCATTTCTGGAATTAAACCATTTAAAAATATTCTACAAACATACTAAATATAGCACTAGTGCTCCTGAAATAAAAAAGGGAAAATACTTCATTGAACAAATACAGGCAAAAGTGAGAATAGGATTGGCATCTGTTTAAAAATACAGCTCCATAATTTTTCACACTCAGAGTAATGTCTATATTTTTTCATTCTTCCAAAAGGTTCTTAAAAGCTGGGTTCATGCCAATATTTTTTTTTCCTTCAGTGATTTTAAAGTAATTTGAAAAGGAATTTTTCAGTGCATTTCCCCAAGTTTTCAGATCTGTCAAATGTCTGCAAGATCTAATTAATCCAGAGATGGTGATGGGAGAAAAAGAATAATATCTGTATATCTATTGAAGGGACGCGGTGGCTCAGTGGGTTAGGATGCTGAGCTTGTTGATCAGAAAGTCGGCAGTTTGGCGGGTCGAATTCCGAGTGCCGCGTAACAGAGTGAGCGCCTGTTAGTCGTCCCAGCTTCTGCCAACCTAGCAGTTCGAAAGCACGTAAAAATGCAAGTAGAAAAATAGGGACCACTACGGTGGGAAGGTAACAGCGTTCCGTGCGCCTTTGGCGTCTAGTCATGCTGGCCACATGACCACGGAGACGTCCTCGGACAAGCGCTGGCTCTTCGGCTTTGAAACGGAGATGAGCACCGGCCCCTAGAGTCGGAAACGACTAGCACGCATGTGCGGGGGAAACTTTACCTTTTTATCTATTGTAAGATGGTTCAATCAACTGTTGTTCAAAATTCTTCAGGTTTGCTCTCTGCCCCCAGCAAACTGCTATTATGTGTTGGTGAGGTGGTGCCTGAGCCAGTCAAGTTTGGCTTTCGGATCTCATTCTTCAGTGACTCCCTTCAGTGCTTTGCTGAGTTCAGGGTGTCATGGTTCCGATAGACAGAGACTCAGAAGTAGGTCTGAAAAGATCTAAATGTCCTAAGTATCAAATTATACCATTGGGAAATCATGCCAGTATGTCAATTCTCCTATACATAAATAGGAGAATTTAGCTTTCCTTGGCCTGCTTTTCCTCTTAGTCTTTTGCTGATTGCAAGTGGAACATGAGAGGGAAAGTACCCATGCCAGACCTGCTTCCAATAATGTCAAAGACACAGAAGCCCAGCTGTAGGCTTCCTAGTCAGGATGGGATTCTTCCTTATCCAGACGAGATTCCTCTGTGTATATTGCCATGATGATTTGGGGACAACAAGAGTATCATGGCATATGCCGGTCTGCCCTCTGCCACAATACAGAAAAACTCAAGCATGTTTGTTTCCTGATTATTATCTGTAAACGTTGTATGCAGCTCAGAAGAGGGAATCTCTGACTCTTCTTTCAGGTACTGCTGAACTATAACTCCTAATATTCCTAATACTGTATGGCCATCAGTCTTAGGGCTGTTGGGAAACTCCACTTAAGCAACTTAGAAGGCCACAGATTCCCCATTCCCTATTACAGTTAGTCCACAGCATAATATGTATTATTATTTTATATTCTTCAACAGAGCATGATTTCTTCTCTGTTTGTGATGTAAGAAAACAGAGTCCTCCCCACTCACCATACAGAATATCTTATTTTCTGTGATTACTCTCAAATACTATATTTCCCCTCCACCTTTATGATTATCAATCAGTCAAATCAGCTTGCTACTTTTTTCACTCCTCTCTAATACTTTTCCACTTGAGAGCCATAACCTCATTCATTTCTCATGAGACCATCTTTGGTTTTGAGAATTGCTTTGTGTCTCGGAACCAATAGGGACTCTTGTTTGAGAACTTTATTTTTTGTTGTTGTCTTTTTTGAGTCCTCATTCACGTGCTGAGATCTGGGGAAAAGAAGAGGATATCTACCATCACAAAACTTTTGTATCACCTGTTTGAGAGGCTGCCATGGAGTCCAACTTTTGTACATGTTTGTTCAAACTTTCACACAAATACATGGCATAAAATGCACAATATAGTTGCACACATATAGCGCCAGCAACACTAATAACAAGATGATGCTGATAGCTCCTGACCTGGAAGTTGACAGGATTTAAATTGGAATCATGTGTGGCTCAACATCCTTGGAGACAGTCTCAGAGATGTCCAACTGTTGTTACTAAAAGGTTATCTTTATACAACAGAAGGTCAAATATTAACCATCTCACTGGGAGTAATTTTATTAGGTTTAACTTTAATTAAATGTATATTTTTACAGAAATCAATTTTATTTTTTAAAAAAAGGGAAACCCTTTTTCAAATTAAGTTTTTGTCCTGGTCTACTATTTGGCTTGGATAAGCTATCCAAGTCCAATGGAGCCTTCAGGCAGTTTAGAGCAACATTAATTTGCCTGAAAACATTGAGGGCAATACAGTGATGGAAGAGAAACTGCACAGTATGGTGAAAAATGTTGATGCTAACCATGATAGTGCAATCAAAGCTTTGGAGTTTTTTTTGTGCATTGCACTTTATTTTTGAGAGAGACTTTTAAAAAATTAGCTAAATACAAAGATGAAGAACATATCATTGCAGACATTTAGTTTGACTATTACTTTATGTTAACATTGGATCTGAAACCCATTTCTTTATGATTTCAGGAAAGGAGAATTTTTACCATCTGTGGTCCTTACCCAGTAATCCGCTCTTCTTTAAGAAAGAGAGGATGGGTAGAAAGAAAGAATATCCTTAAATTTGACATTCAGAACCATAAAGATGAAGGGAATGAAGCAGAATGTGACAACAGTGTTAACAATGGTAACAGATCTTTTAACCATGGTTTCTTTCTTGCTTTTTATTTGCTTAGAAATGTATAATAGTTGGCTTGAATGGGAAATAAGTTTTTCTACTCTACTTTTAGGGTTGGTAAACTTTAATGACAAACCATACTCAATGAGTAGTCCTTAATGGTACTACATCTGTATGGAGGAAAGTAAGCAGTGGGGTACCACAAGGTTCTGTCTTAGGCCCAGTACTCTTCAATGTTTTCATAAATGACTTTGATGAGGGAATAGAAGGGGATCTTATCAAATTTGCAGATGACCCTAACCTGGCAGGAATAGCCAATACCCCAGAATACTAACTCAGGATCAAAAAAGATCTTGACAGATTTGAACAATGGGCCCTGACAGACTTGAACAATAGGCGCTATCTAACAAAATGATATTTAATGTGGATAAAAGCAAGATCTTACACCTGGGCAGGAAAAACCAAAGGTACCAGTAGAGATTAGGTAAAACCTGGCTCAAAAACAGTAACTGTGAGAGGGACCCTGGAGTTGTAGTGGATGATCATTTAAACATGGAATTAAGGAAAAACTTCCTAACAGTGAGGACAATTAACCAGTGGAACAGCTTGACTTTAGACTTTGTGAGTGCTTCATCACTGGAGGTTTTTAAGAGGAGACTGGACACCACTTGTCTGAAACGATATAAGGACTCCTGCTTGAGCAGAGGGCTGGACTAGAAGACCTCCAAGGTCCCTTCCAGCTCCATTCTGATTGATTGATTAATGCAGATAATTCTCATGGATGTATGAATTATTTGAGATTTATATTATGTCCATATACTTTTTCAGATATATTTCTCTCTTTGTCCCAAGAAGCCAAAAAATTGCTAGTTTCTTATTTAGTGTTCTCCCTTGATGATAACTTTACCAATTGCGAGGTTATAGAATGCTCTTAATTGATCTGATTGGTGAAGAGGGAGAAGCACCAGTTCAAGGAATGTTGTGAATAAGTGCAACTGTTGTGAAATAAAAGGTTGGTTACGATCAGCTTAAGCCAGTGATGGCGAACCTTTTAGAGACCGAGTGCCCAAACTGCAACCCAAAACCCACTTATGTATCATCAGGTGCTGGGAGGGCATGGCCCATTGGGTGGGTGTGTCCAATTGGGTGGGCGTTGCCCATTGAGGTGGGCATGGCTACGGTGGTAATGGCAGACTGGGTGGGACTAAAAAGTTCAATCAATCCCAACTTTGTGAGATCTTTTTTTCCCCGTGAGAAGTTGAAATTGATTGAACCTTTTTTTTTTTGCACACGGTGGTGGAGGCCTAAAGCAAAAAGGTTTTATAAAACCCAGCTGAAGGCCTAGGACTGGGGCAATGGTGCATGTGTCCACAGAGAGGGCTCTGCGTGCCACCTGTGGCACACGTGCCATAGGTTCACCACCACGGGTTTAAGATATATAGACAATACACATTGTAAGCTGTTAGTGGAAATGTTTGTTTTTAACCATTTAGTTGTGTCTGACTCTTGGTGACTCTATAGGGAAGTGCTCTCCATGCTATCCTGTTAAGCACAGCTTCTTTCAATTGTTGTATGATCAACTTTGCTTCAGATTTGATGTTATCAAACCAGCGTGTTCTTTGCTTGCCTCTTATTCTTTGTCCACTAATCATTCCCAACATCATTGCCTTCTTCAATGAATTTGTATGCATAACATGGCCAAAGTAAATCAGACATAGACTTATGATTTTAGCTTCCAGTGATGTGTCTGGTTTTATACAATTTATTATCTCTCTGTTAGTTATTCTGGTATAGGCAGTAATTTATGCCAGCACTACAGTTCAAAATAGTGGGAATACATTTTATATTTTCCTTTAAACGAAGCCTACCACATCTGGGTTGCAAAAATTTAGACAATTATGTACTGCAACTGGATTCACATTTACTCCATCTCTTTGCTGCCATTTTTGGCTACAAATATCTACTAAATTTGATTTTCTCCTGCTCAACGTTAAAGCATGTAATAGCATTCCAATTGGTAAATTTGCCTTTTCATTTTGAAGTTAATGACAGTAAATGACATTGCTTTACAATATAAAACTGAATCTGGACACTAGGAAAAAGATTTGGTGTGTGTGTGTGTGTGTGGGGGGGTGACAACAAAATTCTGATTATACTATCTCATGACTTTATTTTTCTAATAACATTTTTGGAAATATTACTGAAGTGAGGCTTTTCATAGTTGGGATATAGCTTTCTTAACATTAAAAACATTTAACACGTATTTCAATGTTCTACTATAGACTAACCTTATTTGAATCTTACATAATTTTTAATCACAGCAATAATGTATTTTCAATATGCTTTGCTGCAGCCTATTTAACTTTTTATATTTTCTTTTTAAGAAAGCAAGACTGTATTGCATGAAGAAGAAAGTCATTCAAACAATTCAAATGACATCCATGATATAATGGTAAGCTTATAGAGATAATCATATTACAGTAAATTTTAGGATTTTTGTTGGTACAGAAAGTAGATTCTCAGCCCCATTAATCTATGTCACAGAAGAGAAAAAACAATATATATTTTGGTTTCACTCTAATTCATCATGGTAATCTAATTCAGTTCGCCAGCAAATCAAATATATTTTAGTGATTTCATCCTGACACTTTACATAGCTCCTATGGGCTACTTCAAATGAACAGTTCTTCGTATTTCTACAGAAAAGATGTTGGGTAGTTATTCTGCCTTTCCCTTGAAATGGATTTTTCAGTGTGGAAAAATGAGGGAAAAAGTAGAGGGAAAGATGATTCAGTAGGGATATTAATGGAAAATTACACTTTAGGACCTGTGAATAATTCTATTAATACTGTAAGGTAGAGCAATTGCTCAATAAAAGATTGGCTTGGAATTTTTTTCATGAGAATTAAACATTTTGAGACCACGTCATTACAACATTGTTAGCATCTGTAAAATCTACCACAGCTTTAAGATAAATACCTGAATCCTGTTCTACAGTTTTCCATGTAAGAGGGAACCATTGAATATCATGGATCCAATTGCACCAGATACAAAAATGCAAACAGAATTTTTATCTCTTCCTCACTTAAGTTTGATTTGTTTCACTGGCCTTATCTCTATCCAGTTCTGCACAGATAAAACAGGAATCTTTTTGGTTGAAATCATGCAGCAGTTACATACTTTATTTTGTCTCAGTAGACTAATATTTTTTCACAGCATCTAAGACACCAATATATGAGCCAGAAGTACAGTTATATTAATCATATGTTTAAATTTGCACATGCAAGTCATCTACTTTTTATTTTGGCAGAATCCTGATGTGAGATGTTTTCCCCAGCCAGATTGGAGGCTCCAATTTTCTGATAAAAATAATTCCATTCTCTTTTGTGTCTTAACAATGGTTAATTACTGTAAATTATATCTTTAAAGGTGAATTGAAGTCTTCATGGGATCTTCTGAGCTATATGTCTCTAATATAGTCCCATGTTCTGCAATTGGCCAGGACTCATGGATCATATGGAAATCCAATATAGTTTTATAAAAGACATTTCACACAACAGTAACATAGCCATCATTCCCATCTCCCATTTCTGCCAATAATGCATACATTATTGTCCTGGCTGCTAAGGATCTTCTTGAATTGATTAGTAGTTCTTCCTTGTCCCCACAAAAATGGACAACATCATCACCACCACCACTACTCTATTCCCGCAACCCTTTCGTTATCAAGTCTATTTTCAGTGAGGGTGGAGGCACCCACCTATTGTTGAGAGAGTAGTAGATTCATCAGAATGTCTTTCTGGATTGCCCTAAAATGCAACTCCTTACTCTGCAGTTCTAGAAACAAATACTAGCAAGTAACTGGACAGCATTTTCTCTGTACCATGATCTGAAGTGATTACTTTTTGAGTTCATTGGCTCAGCTTGAAAAACTCACAAAGGTTTGCCTACATCATAGGAACACAGGTTTCGCACAGTTGATGCATGTGAAAGGGACTAATGACTGATTACCTTTTATGAATGTATTCACCCTTTGATGAATAAGAGGGTTGTAAATTTAACAAAGAAATAAACTGGAGTTATTCTTAGATAATCATAATGTTTATAGCTTAGGAATCAATATGCACTGATTTGAAGGCCAAGTTCTACGGTGAATCTGACTCTAAACCTGATTTCAGTCCAGATCATATAAATTTTCCACTTTCCATGTGGTTTTTCTTGTAACCTGAATGTCTCTTTTCATTAATCTTCCACGCTTTATTGTTTTGTGTAACAATTAAAGCCTTGGATCATCATGGAACTTCTCGTTCCTTAATTACTGCACAAACAGGAATTCCTATAAAATGAAGTGGAGGTGTTGCTTCAATTTGTTCAATTCAGAGATGGGTTATCAAAAAGCATTGGATGAAGTGGATAATATTTTCCATGTGGAAACATAACACAATCTTCTTTGGGCCAGTCTAGATTGGTAAGAAATGAAGAAACATCTTTTTATTGGACTACTAAAAAGGATGCAGTTGATTACTACACTCTCCATAATGATCAAATGTTGAACCATTATTCAAAAACTGGCTCTTTTACAACCAAAGTAAGTACGTAAATAGTGACAACGATAACATATCAGTAAATGTTTAACACATGTTTTAGCTTAGTAAGGTTGATTCAGTTCCAGAGTAATGAAAGCACCCTTCCCAATAAATTCAATTAAATCCTAACTGATAGAATATTAAACTAGAGCAAGACTATGGAGCCATAGATTCTTAAAATGATATACAAATTAGTGTGACACTCTCATGAGCTGTGAAAATAACCATGAGGAAGAGGAGAAAGGTCTTTAGTTAAGGCAACAACCAGACAAGAGAACTCCCAGCCCAAAGCACAAATGTACTTGAGATAGCACCTCAAACTGGTCCCTCTATAGGTCTCTTTAGGATAAAAGCAGGAAGGGAACACAACTTTCAGGGTTGCAAGATTCAGTTTTAACCCTATAGTAAAAGTTGTTTTATTATTCATGAATTAGCTGTACAAGATTGGTTTCCCTTGCACAGTTGGTAGACACCCTCACGCACCTAAATAAATCTAATGTCATTGGTGTAAGGATTAGGCCCTATCCAACAAAATGAAATTTAATGTTAGGGTTAGGGTTAGGGAGGGTTGGGAAGAGGGGAGGGGGTTGGGAAGGGTTTGGTTTTGTTAAAGATAAAATGTACTGTAAAACTTTTCAATAAAAAAAAAGAAATTTAATGTAGAGAAAAGCAAGGTTTTACAAGGTTTTAAACAAGAAAAAGCAAATGTACAAATACAGACCAGGTGAAACCTGGTTCAAAAGCAATAACTGTGAGAGGGATCTTCGAGTACTAGTGGACAATCACTTAAATATCAGCCAGCAATGTGCCACAGCAGCCAAAAAAGCTAATGGAATCCTTGGTTGCATAAACAGAGGGATAGACTCAAGATCACATGAAGTATTACTACCACTTTATAAAAAAAATAGTAAGACCTCATCTGGAATACTGCATCCAGTTTTGGTCACCACATTATAAAAAAGATGTTGAGTGAAGAGTAAAGCAACGAAGATGTTTAGGGGCCTGGAGACTAAAATATATGAAGAATGGTTGCAGGAATTGGGTAAGGCTAGTCTAGAGAAAAAGAAGGACTGGGGTGACGTGATAGCAGTGTTCCAATATTTGAGGGGCTGCCACAAAAAGAGAGTCAGCCTATTTTCCAAAGCACCAGAAGGCAAGACAAGAAACAATGGATGGAAACTAATCAAGCAGAGAAGCAACCTAGAACTAAGGAGAACTTTCCTAACAGTGAGAACAATTAACCAGTGGAATAGCTTGCCTTCAGAAGTTGTGGGTGCTTCATCCCTGGAGGCTTTTATATTTCACTAGGTTAAATAGGTATAGAAAAAATTGACAGCCTTTCTCCCTATAAATTGCATATGACTCCTCAAGAGTTGGGTTTGAAGTTATGCATTATTGGAAAGTCTTTCAAAAAATCATTTATTTATTTATGAGCAATCTTACTGACTGATAGTATTTTTGTTTTGATGAACATAATTTCTACCATGTTGTCCATCAAACCAAAATGGAGTAACTCAACTATCTGATGTTGATTGTTGATCATCAGCACTGATGATCATCAGCACTGATGACGTTATCTACTTGGATAATGGAACATTTGCAAAAAAACATCCAAGCTCAGAGAGCACGACGGACTCCATGTTTTAATACTGTTACATATACTCAAGTTCCTTAAAGCACTTTATGCACAATAAAATTAAAAAAGCACTTTACAAAATATGCTATGCAATAAAATGAATTGTACTGTATTTATTTATTTGCAACTATAAGTTTTACATATAAAGCTACAATGATCACATCAGTTCCATGTATTCCTTCTAGTGTTAACAGCACTACTTGTTTTTCATATCTTCCTTGCAGCCATTGCAAACATTGTAACTATAAAATGAATTAAAATATATTACACATGTGCACACGCATACGTGCAGAGAGAGAAAAAGAGAGAGAGAGAGCACATAAAAAAGAGGGGAGGAAAGAAAAACAAAAGCAGAAGCCAAGTTCATCCAGAAAAGTTCTAAAATGAAAAGACAAGGCTTCTTTAACAATATCTAGAGGATGTAACAGAGGCATTTAACAGATTTCAGGGATTGTAGAGTATGGATGCCAGCACAAGAAAACTTGCCCATGATCAATCACTAGATAGTCCTTGAGACATAATAAGCAAAACCTCCATTGACAATTTCAGATATCTACCCTGTTTGTAATTAAGAAGGTGGTACTAGTCCCATGACTTCTTTTTTTATTTTATATATATTAAAAAACCCTTGACTCTGGCTCAACAACTAATTGTCAATAGGACAGATACTTCAACAGATGTGGGATATGAACAGATGTGGATTATGAATAGTGATATGACTGTTGGATGCTGATTCAGCTGACCAAGCACAAGGATAGTTCCAATAAAATGCTTACAATAAACTGTTTCCCAACTTTGGCAGCTTTCAGATGTGTGGATTTCAGTTCCCAGAATTCCCCAGCTAGCCAGGGGAACATATCTTAAGTCACACATCTTAAAGTTGCCAAGATTGAGAAGCACTGAACAAAGCATTATTAAGTACATGAAGAACTTTGGTTGGTATACTAACTACACTTATTCCTGGGTACAGCTAGTTTGCTATTATCCATAAAAGCACTGATAATATATATATATATATACATATTATTTATAGATAGGACTCTGTTTGCACATGAGGAATTTGCCATGGTATGTGTCAGTGAACCCAAACAGTTTCTTTCCTCGGTGTTATGCCATCTGTTTAGATGATGACAAATCTGCTTTTATCGGTGAGTTATTTTAAATTTCCTTCATTTTAGCCCTGAAAACCTGCCAGTGGAAGAGGTTTTATTGTTGTGGCTGGCAACAAGCAACTAAAATCTATAACAATTCTATAGCAATGCATGCATTTATTGAGCACTTATTCCAATCCAATGGAAATTAGGGAAATGTCCATGTTGATAAATCAGCACTACAATCTTAGTTACATTTATTTGGAAATCATATCCATTGAGAGGAATAGAACTTTTCAATGTGTGTTAAAATTGCAGCTCTCCTGACATTTATTGTCTTGAAGAAGGAATGTTTTATAAGCTCACTTACAACTATGTAATATTTTTCCTTTCTGCAGATGATTTAGGAATTCTCATAGACCAATTTAAGAAAACAGTTTATTTTCTTACAGGATTATGCAATCTCTTGACTTGTCCTAAACTTTTTAAATCTGAGATTACATTTTTTGTGCACAATTTTGTACTTGACTATATCACTATCGCAAAGGTCTCCAATTGTTTGATAGTCAAGTGTTATAATGAGCTCCTGTTTTCCATGGCTGCATCCATCTTTTTCTTCTGCAAAAAACCTGCAAAATAGAATAGCAAGAAAATTATTTGGCAGATTTGGAATGAAGGATGTGTAATACAGACAATGGAAAACTTGTCTATGTTGAAGATGGCTGTGCTTCTTCTTTTCTTGACTGCTTGTGATCAGAACCAATCTGAGGAATGGCCAGAAGGACCTCAAAGTCAAATTTTAGGTTTTTGAATGTATGACTTACTTGTTATCACTTTTAATTTTAATTCTGGCCATACTCAGGAACCGAGGGTCTGTGGAAATATCTGAATAGACTGAATAGGATCTACTTACAATGTACTATTTCTAGCAGACTTGCAAGTTAACCCCTTTCTCCTAAATTATTATTCATTTTAATAATGATTTAATATTAACTTTCATATTCTTAATCTTATTAGTTTTAGGGAATAAAAGTTGTATGACAATATTAGGCCTACAATTTTACAAAAACAGATTGTACTCTAGAGTTTTTGCACTGGCACTAAATTGTTAGTTGTGTTACTCCAGACAACTCTTATTCTTGTCTTTGAAAAGAAACTCCCCCCACAAGACTACAGTATTTTAATATTCACAGTTAGTGGTGGGATTCAGCCAGTTTGCACCACTTCGGCAGAACCGGTAGCTAATTTTTTGTTGCCCAGGCCCAGAATGGATTTCTGGAAGCCGAATCCACACAGAGAACTAGTTGTTCACATATTTGAATCCCACCACTGTTCACAGTGTACTAAGATCCCCTCCTAATGATATACATCAAGACTGAACTATATCAGTTGGCAGAGTGATTAGAGAGAAAAAGCATCTGGAGATGTTTCCAAATCATTTCATACTTGTAGCCATGACTTATTTTCTCTTAAACTGCAGTCTAATAATGGTTCTGGATGGATTTAATGATGTTTTCACCATATGCTTATAGTTCTGCTCTCTGCTTTATCATTTAGACAATTTGCTGCTTAAAAGAAATGTCATGTATTTCAGATGACTTCAGAAAAACAGCAGCCTTCTGCATAATTAAATGGGTTGTCAATTTGCATATTTCTGATGATTGGTCGTCTAAAGAAAACAGTGATAAAGAAGATGCCATTAAGATTAAAGGTATTTTTTACTATTGTGGCTGTTTCTACAGTTGAATAAATGTCCATTTGTGACAGCATCAATTTGCCTTTTTATTTTCAACGTTGTTTTAAATAAAATCTACCAAACGTATTTTCTCTTGCAAATTTTGAACTGTATAAATGTTACAGGGACCTTACAAAGAA
Source organism: Vipera berus (assembly GCF_964194415.1). Taxonomy (NCBI): domain Eukaryota; kingdom Metazoa; phylum Chordata; class Lepidosauria; order Squamata; family Viperidae; genus Vipera; species Vipera berus. The sequence continues at coordinate 20,009,089 of NC_138208.1, read as the reverse complement.
GCCTTGAGGAGAAATAGATTGAACTGCATACAGAGTGCCATTATTGATAAGCATTTTGCCTTGATTTCCTAGATTATGAGTTAAAGAAAGTTAAGGAGCTACCTGGAGAACTTGTAGAAATGGCATGCAAAATATGTGAAACCTACCTTGAACAATTTGAACATGAAGACATTGATGCACAGACAGATAATGTTCCAGTACTTTCAGAAACACAATGGAATCAGTTCATTGATCACTACTATTCTCTCATTCAGTAAGTGTTGTTGTCTGTTAACTGAAAATTATCAAAAACTTTATATTTATCTTGGTTCTTAATTTTATAAGTCTTTCTTTGTGGAAACTAATTTCACACATGCAAATATGTAAGAGATTGCTAGTCAAAACCCAGCAGAAATTTTATCTCCTTCATCTAGTAAGTTTTCCTTAGGTGTCTGAGGACTTGAAAAGAAAAAAAAGAAAAGAAATTTATAAGCATCATGCATCATGTTTCCAATCAGTTGAGGAAAAAGGGTTTTCAGTAGAAGAGAACATATGTGGCTCAGGGTTGAACTATGAAGTCCTTGGTGCTCTCTGAACTTGATTGTTTGCTTGCAGACATTTCATTACTTAACTAGGTAACATCACCAGTGCTGATTACAGTGCTGGTTGGGTAATGAAATGTCTACAAGCAAACAACCACATTTGGAAAGCACCAAGGACTCCACAAAAAAGGGTTTCACACAATGAATTTCCTCTCTGTGCATACAATTGTGTATCAATGTATAAATTGTTGTAAATAAAGAATATAAAAAAGTAGAACTGGGAAGGTTTGAAGAACTGTTAAGAAGGGACTTTCACAAGAGATTACTGTACATCAGGGGTGTCAAACTCAATTTCATTGAGGGCTGCATCAGCATTGCGGTTGCCCTCAGGGGGCCGGGTGGGTATGGTCTGGGTAGGCGTGGTCTACTGGGTGGGCGTGGCTAGAGTGCGTATGGCCTACTGGGTGGGCATGGCCAGCTCTACATCATTGCATCAAGGGTGCCTATGGGGGCCTGGGCAGGAGTGGGACAGATCTGGGGGTCTCTGGCAGAAGGAGGGTCTCTGGGCCAGGGCTAAGGCAGAGAGGGCCTCCTCAGGGTGCCACCGGTCAAAGAATGTCTACTGGTGGCCCCCAGGGGGAGGGCGTTCTCTGTGGGCGCACCGGATTTATGGAACCATCTTCCGGTCGAGCTCCGGATGGCGCCTGACCTCTGCTCCTTCCGGCGTGATCTCAAAACCTACCTTTTTGAACAAGCTGGCCTGGCCTGATGGGATGGGGTTGGGTTTTATAAATCTGTTTTAACTTTTTTAATGTGTACTAACTTATTCATGGGCATTGTTGTTTAATCGTTTTTAATTTTTGTATCTTGTTTTTTAATATGTATTGCCCTGAGTCCTTCGGGAGAAGGGCGGTATACAAATTAAATTAATAAATAATAATAATAAGGCAGTGGGGGCCGTTCCCTCACTGTTTCCAGGATAGCTTCGTGGGCCACATGAAACCACTTCGCGGGCCGGATCTGGCCCCCGGGCCTTGTGTTTGACATGTCTGCTGTACACAGTCCCGAGATTGGAGGAAGTGTAAAAAAGCAATTCAAAACAATCTTGTTTTGATTTGTTTGGTATAGGGTGGGACAGAAGGAAGCTTGAATTTCAAGAATCTGTTATCATACCCAACAACAATAAGGTAGCATTTTTGGGATCTCTGTGGTGTTCATTTCTTGACCTGGGCTTCTTGAATGGCTGACAAGCAGAGATAAATGTTAAGCAAGTATAGTGCATAAGACAATACCATCTCAGACTCCCAAAATGTCTCTATAGCTCACATGGAACTATGCAACAAGAGTATTACATGTGCAAAAGTAGACTCAGTACTACCCACAATGGAGAAATGGTGAAAACAATGGAACTTACAGAAATGGCCAAACTAACTTCTTTCTTTTTTCATAAAAGTTTTATTAATTTTTTAAAATTATAATCTTTAGTGCTTAATAAACAACATGTTGTCTGGTTCAAAAATTTAACATTAACTTTTTCAATATAAATCTGTTCAATACTACACAATCCAGTATTTTTTCCCCTGATCCTCCTTTCTTCTCTATATTTTTTCCATTTTCCCTTCATTACACCATTACAATTTTTGGTACTGTTAATGAGCATCTTAATCATATTTTACTAATATACAAATAATAATATCAATTCATAAATCAATAGAGTCAATTCATTAATCAATATCCTGTTTTTCGTGCACTTGTTAAAGTTTGATTTCCCATCAGTATTTGAAATATCCTTATCAGTTATGATTTTCTCAATATTAATTACATTTATATAGCTGAAAATTTTATTCAAATCAATCCTCTTCATATTTCCCATACCAAAAAAGAGAAAAAAAGCTATCTTAATTCTAAATCATATCTTTCATTGTAAAAGTCTAATTATATCTAAAAGTCTTCCATTATTTTAATCTTATTCAAAAGAATATTTAAACATATAATGCCCCCTCTAGAAGGTCAAGTCTTCTGTTTTTAAAATCTGACTCTCCCTTTCTTTCTTTGCCAAGTTGCTTTCCAAGCCAGAGCAATTACATGGCCCAGGAATTTTTTTCCTATTTTTGTGAAAATTGCTTGGCATAAGAAAAACAATTTGGGTACGGTATTTTTACGGGGGAATTCCAGAAATTTAATATAAATTCCATTTATATTCCTTAAACAACTCCCAGTTCCTTTCTCCCTCCATTTCTCATTTCATTTCCTGTCTTTCAAGTTGTGACACTTCCCTAGCAGCTCTATATACCCTTTTTAAAAATCTTTTTCTTTTCCATCTGATATATTTTGCAGACCTAACGGGTAAAAGATCTTTTGCATTTTCGTTGTTATAACTAAGTCTTGCAGTTCTTTTATATCTTCCATCTCTAAATCCATTTCCTCTGTTTCGTCTTCTGATTTCTGGATTATTTGTTCATACTTTGTAGTCGTTATCACGGAGCTTTCTAGTTGTAGATTTAATTTAGAGATTTGCTCATTTATATTGTCTAAATTATTTTTAGTCTCATGATTTATTTTATGTTCTCTTTGCATTCAACAATCATTTGGTGAATTAGTTGTAACATAGAATATATTTCTTTCTGAAAAGTGTTTGTTTTTTCTCCTGCCTTTCCACAATAGACTTTTCATGAGAAGCTTTCAAAATTGCTCACTTTCCCTAGAAATAGGGGGACCAACAACTTTAATGTGTATCTGAGCTACTTTGACATCGACTTGTTTTCCCAAAGGGATCCTGGACTTAAAGTTATATTCTAATTTTCTTTCTTTAAAATGTCATGCTGTACTCCAAATAATCTGTAATTGTAATAATTCTGAATACAAATTTATTACATGGTTGGTTTAATTCTCTTGTTTGCTTCCAGTGAAGGTGCAGTTATTTGTAATGCAGACAGTTATTTTATTCAGTGTCAAAATATTTTGCACAAAATTAGGCTAGTTAACCCACAGCAAGAGATTGATGGTCTTCACAACATCTGGATCATTAAGCCTGGAGCAAAATCCCGTGGCAGAGGTAGGATTATAAAAAAATACTATTATTATTAAAGATTATTAAAAATCCTAATTTTTTGTGGAGCCATGTATTGAGAATAATGTTATACCTTAAAATCAAGAAGTTGTGAAACCAATGAGAAATTACCAAAGAAATTAATGTAATATTCATAATGCTACCTACTTTGATAATGAAACGTTCAAAGAAGAAACCAAGATCAGCAAACATCAAAATCCCAACAAAAAAGTAAATGCCATTGTGTCCAAATCTATACTCCTAATAACACACATTATTACAAGATTTTCCATTTCAGGTTTGATAAAGAGCATCACAATTTTTAGTATTAAACTTTCGATTGAAAGTACCAAGTAGCAGTGATTAGGCAGCACAATGCTTGTGAATAATATGCAATATTCTTATCAATGCTGGTGTATCCTGATGCCCCAAAGATAATTCTCCTATCTTTTTCTCTAGAAATAGTATGCAAAAATCGACTGGATGAAATATTGAAACTAGTTGAACCAACTGATCAATTTCCAATTAAAGATCATAAGTGGGTTGTCCAAAAGTATATAGAGAAACCACTCCTCATTTATGATACAAAATTTGATATTAGGCAGTGGTTTCTTGTAACAGATTGGAACCCATTGACTATATGGTTCTACAAAGAAAGCTATCTGAGATTTTCAACTCAACGGTTTTCCTTAGAAAATCTTCACAGGTAACCAAGATTATACTTCTAATTTTGATTGTATGATATGTGATTATGTGTATGGATAATATCCTATAGAAGAATTTATGTCAGGTAAATAATTATTTATTTAAAATATTTATATGGCTGCCCATTAAAAACAAAAACCTGGTGCCAGATCAGACTTTTACTGTCTGATTATCTAGTCTTCTCTTAGCTTTTGGGGGCAAAACATTTGTATTTCTTTAATGTTACATTAGATCACAGAATAATTTCAATATAATCATGATTATTTTTAAAATGATGCTGAATTACAAGTAGTCCCTTCTGGTTAGTACTTATATATTTTTTTCACAGTAAGAGGGAAAAAAGTAAGTTCAATGGATCATTCTTACACTTTCCCACTGGTATTTATGTCCATATTTTATACTTGGTATAATCTCTACACAGGACTAATTGGTCCCTTTAATTTCTACAGCTCCGTTCATATTTGTAATAATTTCGTCCAGAAAAATTACAAAAATGCATCAGATCGTAGTTCTCAGTTGCCATATCACAACATGTGGTCCAGTAGCAAATTCCAAGAGTATTTGCAGAAGAGAGGCCTTGGCCATGTTTGGTGCAACATCATCTATCCATCTATGAAAAAAATCTTAATATATGTAATAAAGATGGCTCAGGAGCAAGTGGAACCACGAAGGAGCAGTTTTGAACTGTATGGAGCGGATTTCATTCTTGGCAGTGATTTCAAACCTTGGTTGATTGAAATCAACAGTAGCCCAACTATGCATCCTTCTACTCCGATTACAATGGACCTTTGTGCTAAAGTGCAAGATGACACAATCAAAGTTGTGCTTGACAAGAAGCTTGACAAAAATTGTGAAACTGGAAATTTTGAACTTCTGTGGAGACAAGTAAGTAGTGTTTCATTTTGTTCCACAGCTGAATAGTATACAAAACAGTTCAATTATAACTACTGTACATCTAACTATGGTTAGAGTAATTGGAACCATGGTTTCAGAATATGAATAATAATGGAGAAATATCAAATTCTACTTCCAGGAAAAGGTCCTCTCTTCATGCAAATAATGTTTTAGTAAGTTTGAAAGCATTTTGACATAGTGCTGGTTTAGTGTAGGAACTATACTATTTTATTTCCCTGGGTGTCTTTAATAGCTTCTAAAGGCAATGGTTTATCTTTTTTAGGCTTGCTAATATAAAGTCAAACATTCTTTGTTGCTATTCTTAGCATTTGTTACATGGGGTTGCAGGTTCCAATTGCTTTTGCCTCATGCTTGCTGAGTTGTAGCAAAGTGATCAATGCACGATATAACAAGAGGCTCTACTCATCAGTCAGCTTGTCACAAACCTCGATGCCAGTTAGGGCTAAGAGGAAGTGGCTGGCCCACAATCATTTAGCTGATTCCCATGTCTAAAGGAAAACAAGAACCTGGATTTTCCCATTCCTATTGCCTAACTACAGGTAATCCTCGACTTACGATCACAATTGAGCCTAAAGTTTCTGTTGCTAAGTGAGACATTTGTTAAGTGAATGTTGTCCCAATTTACATGTTAAGTTAGTAACATGGTTGTTAAGTGTATCTGACTTCCCCATTGACTTTGCTTGTCAGAAGGTCACAAAAGGTGATGACTGACCCTGGGGCATAGTAACTGTGATAAATATTAACCAGTTGCCAAGTATCTGAATTTTGATTATGCGACCATGGGGATGCTGAAAAATGGTCATAAGTTACTTTTTTCAGTGCCGTTATAACTTTGAACAGCTACTAAATGAACTGTTGTGCCATAAGTCAAGGACTACCTGTATTCCATTATGCTAGCTTTCATAAATTTAAACTATGAAAATGCATTACATTGTGTGTAGCTCTCCTTTTGTTTTTAGTGAACTTTTCATTGCTCATTTATTTCTGAAAACTCCTCTGAAATGTAAATGCAACCCCCTCCCAAAATAATAATTGGCTCTTTTTTGATGGTCCTACCAAACGTGGTTGTGGAAAATTTTTGAAAAGAAGAGGTGGTGAGGAGAGAGAGAGTTTAAACTTCCCTTTTGCATGAGGTGGCCTCAGACAGGTTTAGGCATTTGCATGCTTGTACCAGTCAGGCACTGAATCAGCACAATCAAATGAAGGTTAATACATAATCTTGGAAAGGAATGATAGCTCTGAATACTTCTTTGGAAATAAATTTAGAAATATAAAATGAAATTATTTCTAAATAAAATTTTATGTAGAAATAAAAAAATGCGGCATAGTGGTTAGGGAGTTGGCCTAAAAAACAGGAGAATGTAAATTCTAGTCCCGCCTCAAGCATGGAAAATTGGCTCGGTAAGGTTGGACCACTCATTCTCTCAGCCCAATTCACCTTAAAGAGCTATTGTGGAGAAAATAGGGAAGAAATGCTGATATATTTACCACCTTGAGTTATATATGAAAAAAAAGAATAAGAATCCAAAAAAAAAAGAGACTGGAAAAATAAACTGGATGTTCAACAGATATCTAGAGGAGTCATAATTATTTTTAGATGGGAACTAACAGGCCTTTTCCATTTCTCCATTAATCCACAACTCAGAGAATAAGCATCTCTTAACTAATACCTATTTTATTAAGACAAAATTATAAAACTAGTGATGAAACATTGGCTTTGTTTTTTTATTCTGTAGCCCATATTGGATATGCCACCATTTAATTCTACAGACCTCGTTGTGGAAGGAATCGGTGTTAAGAAACTGAAAAAGCACATGGTCATCAGTAACTTTAATTTTGCTGAACCCCTGTTGAACATAGTGCAGCCTTCAACTAATCAGGAAAGTAAAGGAGATTCAGTTCCATCTATCAACGAAAAGCAAAACATAAAAGTAAAACATGGAAATAGCACTCTTTGCACCTTGCCAAAGACCCTTGAGAAGACGTCTGAAAAAAGCACTAAAGTAAAGTCAACTAACAAAAAGCACATCAGAATCATAGACTTCCCTCACATAACTATTCTCCAAGAAGCAGCAATCATGCCTGATAAAAAAAAGACCAAGGCAATTAAAGAACCCAGACAACAGACTGGAAATCAAGCAGCCACCAGCTTTCCCAATTCAAATTCATTAGACTGGGCATTACTTCAGCCCTCTAAAAATACAGGTAAAATAAATATATAAATCATACACAGACACACACAGACACATAAACTATTTCGATTTCATTCAAATAATTTTGATAAATTTCCCAGTTCTCCCTCTTAGTAAACCACTTTGGTATTGCCAAGATATTTGCACATTTGTGTCCACATAAGTCATCAGGAGTCAAGCTTGACTCAAAGGCAATTTAACCTCAAACCTCCGGACACAAATCTTTAGTTTAGGTCAGGGGTAGGCAACCTTGGCTCTTTTATGACTCGTGGACTTCAACTCCCAGAATTCCTGAGCCAGCATAGCATAGCTGGCTCAGGAATTCTGGGAGTTGAAGTCCACGAGTCATAAAAGAGCCAAGGTTGCCTACCCCTGGTTTAGGTGATATATATTGTCATGGGGCAGAGGTTAAGCATTGTGTTCTCTGTGCCACATTTCCCTTCTCTAAATTTTCCTGACTGCACTAAGAAACATGGAGACATCATGTAAGTTCTGCTGTGAAGCAACTGTCTCCTGGATTGCATTCTCAGATGGTGAAGGTGGGAAATCTCCTTTCCCATCCTTACATTTCCAATTTGACTGAAACTCTTTGGTGTTTCTTTTCTTAAAAAATATCCTATCTCCAAAATCTCCCAAAATTGCATCTGTTTTGTTGAAGAATTGTACCCCTAAAAATTTAAATAAAGAAGGGCATTCATAGCTAACTCAGGAAACCTCTTATAAAGACAAAGCATTCCTCTTAATGGAGAAATGGTTCTTAAGGGAATTGCCAGGTGGGGATAATCCCCACTTTCTAGTTTATTGAAGATCGGGATTGATCGCGGAGGGGAGGAGCGGGGGTCGGTCGCCCCCGGGGCTCCAGGGCAAGTCGTGGGAATGCCTATTCCCACGTTAGGGAATGGCAGCAGGTGCAGGAACAGAGGGCCGTATCGATCTCAGGGAAGGCCTCTCCGCTACTTGCAAGCGGTGAGGCGTTCCGACCCTCTTGTTCTGCCCCGAGGTCCCGGGAGTGAGGATGTGCAGCCTCCTGAGCTCCGGCTGGTGTACTTGAATGCCAGGTCTGTCGTTAATAAAGCTCCTCTCGTCCGTGACTTGGTCGAGGGTGAGCAGGCGGACCTGGCTTGCATCACGGAGACTTGGTTGGGCCCAGAGGGCGGTATTCCTCTGGCTGATCTTTGCCCACCAGGTTTCCGGGTGCTACACCGGCCTCGGGCTCAGGGTAGGGGTGGGGGAGTGGCTGTTGTTATGAGGGAGACCTTAGCTCCGCGGGAGGCCACCGTTCCGCAGATAGTCGGGTGTGAGTCTCTCTTCTTGAGATGCGGCCCTGGTGCGCAGTTGGGCTTGCTGCTGGTGTACCTTTCACCTAGTCACGCAGCATCAGCCCTGCCTGAGCTTCTCGATGTCCTCTCTGGGTTGGTGGTTGAGTTCCCGAAACTTATAGTTTTGGGGGACTTCAATCTACCATCTCTGGGAGGATCATCTGAGTTGGCTCGGGAGTTCATGGCTTCCATGAAGGCCATGGACCTGACACAAGTAATTTCAGGACCGACTCATGAGGGAGGCCACACCCTTGACCTAGTTTTCTTATCTGGTCGGTGGTTAGATGATCTTGGTGGGGGCTCCCCAATTATTATGCCCCTGTCATGGACCGATCATCATCTCCTGCGGCTGGTCTTCCGTTTTGCCACCCCCCGCCGTGGGTGTGTGGAACCAGTTAGATGGTACCGCCCCAGACGCTTAATGGATTCCGCGAGGTTCCAGGCAGCGCTGGGGTCCCCACCTGCCTCCCCCACTCACAGCTCGGCGGATGCCTTAGTGGAAGCTTGGGAAAGGGCAGCCACTGAGGCTCTTGACCGAGTTGTACCCTTGCAGCCCCTGACCCGATGCAGATCCCGTCGAGCTCCATGGTTCTCCGCGGAGCTCCGGGAGATGAAGCGCCGGAGACGGGGCCTAGAGAGCGGTTGGAGGTCCAGCCGATCCGAATCCGACCGATTGCGACTAAGAACCCATATTAGGTCTTATCTCGCTGCGATAAGGGTGGCGAGGTCTAATCACTTCGCTACCCTTATCGCGTCTGCGGATAATCGCCCGGCCGCTCTGTTTAGGGTGACTCGCTCCCTCCTTAATCAGGAGGTGAGGGAGGAACCCTTGCAGGGTCGTGCCGAGGAGTTTAACAATTATCTGTCGGACAAAATCGCTCGGATTCGGACCAGTCTGGACTCTGACTGGGCAGAGTCTGACGATCAGGACGCGGGTGGTCTTGTCGATATCACTTGGGAGGAGTTTGATTCTGTGACTCCGGAGGAAGTGGACAGGATTATGGGGAGACTGAGCTCCACCACATGTTTATTGGACCCGTGCCCTTCCTGGCTGGTTTATGCAGCCCGGGAGAGGACACGCAGCTGGTTCCAGGCAGTTATATCAGCTTCTTTGAGTGAGGGTAGCTTCCCTGCCGTCTTGAAAGAGGCGGTGGTGAGGCCCCTCCTCAAGAAACCTGCCTTGGACCCAGCTGTATTGAATTCTAATTTAATGTAAATTTTAAACCTTTTCCCCACATATTCTCCCTTTGTTCAAGCTGTATATTATATCCAAAATTCCTTGCCCATTGAATCATACAATGCTTTACATATTCACTTTCCAAATTCAAATTCAATAATGTTTTATAGACCTTAGCAATAATATATTCATCACTACCACACATAGGATTTTCAATTCATTTTTAACAAAAATAAAAACCATAAGTCTTTTTGTCTAATTTAAATCTTTCATTGTAAATATGTAAACCAGTGGCAGACATGTCCTTCTGTTTGTAGCTCTTCCTTAGACCTGAGAATAGGATCATCAAAATTAAAAAATATTACTTTACCATAAGTCCACCAGTCTAGCTTTGGCACCATTTCTTTTCTAAAAAAAACCTTCCTGGGGGGACACCCAAAGAAGCATCTTCATAAAAAACCTTGTTTTATATTTATTCCAGACTCTTAGAATGGCACGTTTAACAAATTAGTTGTTGAAATCAACGTTTACTTTAACTTTGTCATACCATTAATAACAGCGCCATCCAAATCTTAATTCAGGATCTTCTAAATCAAGTAGCCTCTTATTCTGGAGGTTCACCCACTCTTTTAGCCAGACTAAACAACAAGTATTGGAATACAGTTTCAGATCTGGTAAACCCAAACCCCCTCTTTCCTTAACATCTTGCAGTAGTTTATATCTGATTCTTGGCTTTTTCCCTTGCCATATAAACTTAGGACTAGTGTCTATCGATAAAAGAGGATAAAAAATCCCCTTAGGCTTTCAAAATAATAACAAAGAGAGGATGAAGGATGAACAGCTTCATATGAACCATGAGTAACACCATGTAATGATTAAGCATGTAGTCCTCAATTTACAACCACAATTAAGTTCAAAATTTCTGTTTCTAAGAGAGATTTGTTAACTGAATTTTGCCCCGTTTTATGACCTTCCTTGTCACAATTGTTAAGTGAATCCTGGCAGTTGTTATGTTAGTAACACAGTGGTTAAGTGAAACTGGCTTCCCCAGTGATTTTGCTTGTCAGAAGGTCACAAAAGGTTACCCCAGGGGCATAGTAACTATGATAAATATGAACCAGTTGCCAAGCATCTGAATTTTGATCATGTGACCATGTGGATGCTGCAATGGTTGTAAGAGTGAAAAATGGTCATATGTTACTTTTTTCAGTGCTGTTGTAAATTCTACTAAATGAACTGTTGTAAGTTGAGGGCTATCTGTATATGCTTGTTGGGGAAATAATTAAAGAGGTAACATCTAAAGCTTGGAAATTGTTGGAAGCCCAACTTCTAATAGTTAGAGAAAGTTTTATGTGTATTTCATTTAAGAGTCCAAATACCCTTGACCCAAAGACCACTTCTTTTTGTTTTACTTTTTATTTTGTAGAAACACCTTAAGTGTGACACAGAAAGCTATGTGATTCCGTGTTGATAGGAATTATTGTTTACTCTCTATTTAAAGGTCTACGGAACGAAACCAAGAAGACTCCATGCCTAGTTTGTGGAGATGGTTTCCAGTTGGAGAAAACTTGTAAATGCTGCAGCTCTTTTTGTGCAACTGTATTACAAGGAGGTTCATACTTACCTATGAGTCCGTGTTCTGCTCCTGAAAAGATGGCAAAGACCAGGGTGGCTGCTCCATATTATGGGTTTCCAAAATACTTTTGACTCTATTCAATGTGCCTTGAGATAGTGTTTTTTTTACAACCAATTCCCTAAAAGATAAAACAGAGCTCAAGAACCATCCTTGTATTTTAAAAAAGTCCTCGTAAAAAACCCCCCAAACCCTGTGCAATTCTGTGATAGGAATTTGACAAAATTTTGTTATTGGTATAAATCTTACCATTCAACATTTATGGGCAGCATAACAGCATATCAGCCTTATCAGTATTTGGATGGACATATTTAAATAGGAAAAGTTTCTTCTAGAAAGGTGATTAGCACCAGGGAAGTATTGGATTTTATAGACAGAACTGATTTTTAGGATTCTTCCAAAGTGTAGCCTTATCCCAATTGATGCCTGTGTGTCAATTGGCTAGAAATAAAGTCAGCTTTTCAGATTTCGGTCCCTTTGTCCATTCTGGCTATTGTGATGCCCAGTGTTCTTTCTGGACCATTTTCACCATGGCTCCTGATTGGTGGATTACTCTTCTTTATCATCCCTTTTGAGGAAAAAAGGAAGGAAGGAAGGCAATGGACACTACATACCCATGTTACTTTGTAGTCATATGGAGTGGAGAGATTTATTTATTGTAGGCAAATCAGACATCAGTGCTTGACTAGCATAAACTGGAAAACACCACATTTGACATGAAACAATAAAAATGAGGAAAGATTGCCCAAGATATTCTTCCGGTAATGATAGTACAAGTCAAGTTAGCATCTTATTAAGAAGGGATTGCTATATTGATTTTTAGCTTTGTCAGTAGTAAACCTGTGTGGCAAAACACTGAATGACACTAGTTTATGATACTAAAAGAGGTTGCAGATCCGCAAAGAGATGAAAACTATTATGTCGTGGGCTCTGACGAGCAGGAACAAGGACATGCAGATGAGTACAGACAAACTCATACTTTATTTAAGCAGAAACTGTACTGAGAGATTGGAGTTACCCTGCCTCAATATATAGCCAAGCCCTATGGTATCAACCAATCGGATTGAAACCATGTTTGCTGCCCAAAGTTGACCAACTGCAGGACCGGAGACGTCCTGTCTGAGTTGCTGGAGAACCGTTAGTTCTCCAGGAACGCATGTGGTGATATTCCAAAAGCCCAGTGCATAACAAAAATGAAAAATCTGATGAAGTACTGGCATACTGGTCTCTGCTTGCTTTACACTTTGAAAAACTGTTTTCAGATTCTGGCCAAGGTCCATAGCTGAATTAGGAAGAGTGGTTAGGAAAAAATCTTAAGTAAGCAGACTGGATTATTGCTCTGTGCTCTCCATGAAGCCCACCTGGAAGCTACAGCTGATCCAAAATGCCTGAGCAATAATGTCTGCCTTCCTGTATTCCTGTGTGTCATCACTGCTATGTGAGCAGCATTTGTGTTGTGAGTTAGGCTTCTGGATACAATTCAAAATGCTGGTCATTACCTATAAAGTGCTTCATTGTTGTGATTCAGGGTCAGCCTGTGGGTTCGGCAGTTGGATCGGACGATTCAGAGGAGGAGGAGGGGGGTGTTGGAGAGGTTGCTGAGGGTGTTGGAGACCTTGCTGATGAGAGCCCTCAGCCAGGCCCCTCCCACCTGGTTACGACGCAGACCCAGCTGTGTGAGCCTGACAGTGTGGATGAAGATGACCCACAGCTGGCCCTGTTCAAGGACGCCCGACGCAGGAGGCAGTCAATCAGGAGTAAATGGAGGAAGGCAATGGGGCACCTCGGAAGGAGGCAGAGAGAAGCCACACCCTGAACTGTTTAAAAGGGGAATGCGTGGGAGGGCTGGTTTGCTGAAGGCAACCGTTTGAATAGCTCCTGTTTCATGGTTCGTGTTTGCTCTCTTTGCTCTCTTTGCTCTGTTTATGTTTTTATGTTAATAAATTTGGCAGGCTTAGTTCCAGCCTCTTGCCTTCTTGTAAAAGGGGTTGTCTCTGCCTTTTCTGCAGGGCCGGTAGCAGGCTGGTACAGAACATTCATTACTCCTCAGGTCCCCAAGGCCTAGCTTCAACTGTTTCTGCCTGCCCAATATGTTCCAGCAAAATCGTACATTCCAGGTCCTTTCTATTAAATGTTGTCATCTTGTGGGAGAGAGTCCAGACAATGGTCTCTCTCTCTCTCTCCTATGGTCCCCCAAAGCAATTAAGGCCTGCCTTTGGTCGCAGGCCTGGGGTTGATATTTTTGTAGGGCCTCTCATTTCACTTCATTTGTTATTGCTTGATTGGCTTTAATCTGGGCTGCCTGTAAGATTGTATGTTTTTAACAGTTTGTATTGTTTTATATTCACCAGAGGCTCTTTGCATGGTTGGCTGTACAGGTAGCTCTTGACTTAACCACAATTGGGACCAGAATTTCCATTGCTAAGCAAGGTGGTTGTTAAGTAAGTCCTGCCCAGTTTTACTACCCTTTTTGCCATGGTTAAGCGAATGACTGCAGTTCCTAAGTGAATTGGTAAAGGAATCTAGCCTGCCTCATTGGCTTTGCTTGTTGGAAGCTGGCTGGGAAGGTCACGACTGCAGTCACAGGACCCCAAGATGCTGCAACTGTCATAAATACATGCTGGCTGCCAAGTGCCTGAATGTTGATCATGTGACCAGGGGGATGCTGCAACAGTTGTAAGGGCGAAGACACTTTTTTCAGTGCCATCGTAACTTCAAACGGTCAATAAATGAATTGTTGTAAGTTGAAGACTACCTGTAACATATTTAGAATAATAGTAATAATAATAAAAAATAAGAATAATCCTGTTTTACTATTTTCATGTGGTCAATCTCAAAGACAATTTGATGTCTAGATGTAAACCTTTGTAATATACATTAATTGTTTCGACAATTTAATATATGTGGTTTTTTTTAATGAACTACTTGTTCACTAACCTACTAGGCTAAAATTTATGGTTGCATCTTCACTGCCCTGAACAACAACAACAATGAAAGAAAGCACCATTGGAAAAGAACTGTACTTTTCCTTATTCTTCTTTTAGCAACATACAGTATCTACACTATTATTTTTGCTGGGAGTCAGTTGAACTTTGAAATGATGCTTCTCCAGGACTGGGTGCTAGTTTGTTCAGAGTTCCTCTGAAATGTCTATGCCATATGGTCCTCAGCAGTGCAAACAGCTCAGACCTTTCCATGGACTAATCAGACCATTTGTACTAGTCAGTGTAATACAATTTTGGGGAAAGCTTGTACTCTTCAAAATTGTTTGAAATATAATACCCAAAAATCTCAATCCCCTCAGCCAACTCAGGCAAGTGGAGAATGTACCCACTGACATCCTTTGGGTTATGAAGAATCCTGGGAATAGGCCATGTGGTCACTAATCAATGAAAATCTGATAATTGACTGTGTACCTAATACATTTTCTCCTTGTATAAATACAACTAGGAAACATTAGTACTTGAATTTCCCTCTTAATTGAAGATATCATTAAGACTGCTATTTTAAGAGAACATGTTTTCAACACATGTCTGCCCTGAAAATCTGTTCCTAGTAACACATCAGAAGTGTGTTCAAATTATTTCAGCATGGTTAGAATTCTATTTATCACCTATTTGTCATACTTGCTGGTATTATTTATATGCTGATTAACATTTTATATTTGCTTACTTTAAGCTGTCTCGGGATCTAAGAAATTTCAGATGGCTACAGCACAAAATTTTAGGGGTTTTGTTACCTTCTTATTTAACCATTCTAAAGTTTCTGCAAATAGATCTATTGTCCTAAGGGTTCTTTATACTTATAATATTTATTTAAGTTTTAGGGTTAGATACACTCCTCTAGTGAGAACTTTCTGCAATTCTACAATAAATCAAGGAATAGGGAAGTCTTTAAAAACAAGGAGTTTCATTTGCTGTTTTGTACTATCACTCTTTTGTGTATGTCTGTGGTTATTTTAAAATGGTAAGTGTACATCATAAACATTTATAGTATATGTATAATGTAGACAAAAACCTGAGAGTGATAACAAAACTGAAAAATATATTTACCAGTCCAGTTTTGTGATTTAATTCTGAAGTTTGTTTTGGTACAAAGTCATGACAATATTTGTATTTTTTTAAAAATTAGAGAGCAAATGTTGGGATGTATCACATGTTCCTCCAAATCATTCCCAGATTTTTAACCCTGTAGGCCAGAGTTCCTCAACCTTTCTGGCTTTGAGCATTGACTGGGCGGGAGGAGAAGGGATGATTCCATGTGAGTGGCAGGCAAACACATGGGCACAGCTCAATTGGCATAAGTGGTGGGCACGCACACTTGCCCACTGCTTTTGTAAGTGGGGATGGGCATGCACACATGCTTCCACAGCATGTTACTGTCTGGATTTTAGGTGAGATACTTGAAAAGAATAATACGTGTAGATATTATGGAATTATGATATTTCAGATTTTCCTATAGCTAATTTCTCATCACCCTTAGGCCAAAATTAGAGATGAAGATTGAATTAGTGCCTTCTCCATGACTGAGGACTTTGAAAGTTTCTGTGTTTATACTATACTTTGAGCTACAAATCAAACAACCACATTCTAGCTGCAGGCAATGCTTTTTCCCCCCTCCCCTTCTTTACAAATGGATTGCTACACATAAGAATTCAGCTGCTCTTCTCCACACAGTTTATATTACATTTGGCTGTGCCTCAGATTACTGAAGTCTTGATTAATGTTTATGAAACAGACCACCAGAAGGTCTCTTGCTTGACTAATGCAAATTCAAAGAACTTCTGTCAAGCTTTCAAAACCCTAAGGCAGGGGTGTCAAACTGTTGGCCCGCAGGTTGGATGCATCATAGTGAAACCGCAGCCACCCCATTGCCGGCAATGTCAAAAAAGTTGTGATATGTCATGACACGTCATGTCATGTTGCGAGTTTGACACCCCTGCCCTAAGATTTCAAATTATGCTTGTGGTAGTGATTTGAGGGAGACACCATCAGATCCCACTGAGATAACATTTCTGTACATTCTGTAAATCCCACAGTGAAGAGCTATATCATATTACCACCATCATCCAATATTAAGAACTTTTTTTTGGCGTCTAATAATTAATCCCTTCATTGGGTGGGACAAAGGCTCATACTATCTTTAAAAGTGTTGAAAATCAAGGAATAAACAGGAAATATAAATGATTGCATTGCTGCCGTAAAAATACAGATGCTTTTAACAGCTAGCCTAAAGACAGCAAATACAGTATTTGGCTAGTAAACCTGACCCTTTTTTGTAAAACCTAAGTGAAGCTTTTGTTGGAAAATTAGTGTGGATAATTTCCTGGTTGAGTTTGTACCCAGGATGCTCCCAAACAGTCTCAACATTCAGGTCAAATCAAGATCAGATAAAGCATATATGCCACTCAAAATAGTTAGCAAAAATATAACTTGGTGTTTATTAAACATCAGCAAATATCAAAAAAGGTTAACTAGCCTAATAGGGTAAAAGGCAGACAAATGCAGAGGATGGGTGATGGAGTGTGACATGAACAATAGACTGTCTGTCTGTCTGTCAGTCTGTCTGTCTGTGTCAGGAAAGTCTTCAAAGAACTTCGAGTTACCTTAAAGAATCTTTATTCAAGTTGCATAGCATCGGAAGTACATGGTTGAAGCCAAAATCTGATTTCCCCTCCCCTAAACACATAGTATCAATTCCCTCCTCTAATTAAGAGTCATAAATCACATTCTCCAATTAATTTGAAATGCAAGCTTTCCCTCCCTTCTCCAACCCGCCATTTCTTATCTCTTATTTCAAAAGCCCCTGAATTGTTATGTCTAACTAACTCCCATCACATTCCTCCTCCCTCCCCAGTATCATCTATTTCTAAGAGTAAAGCATAGGAAAGAAAAAGGCTGCATCTCCCTATGTTGTCAAAGCAAGAACATCCGATGTTAGCAGCATTGACATCCAGCCCCCCTTAAAAAAGGATAGACCCTGTAGCATAAACAAAAGCATATGTTAGGGATTATCCCTCAGTTGGTTAGGGTGTTTCTTATAAAACTTTTTGATGAGTCTGTCGGCTTTCACATCGCTAGATTTCACCCAAGTGGCTCCAGACAATGAGTATCCTTTCCATTATACTAGGTACTGCAATTTCCCTTTAAAAATTCTAGAGTCAAGAATATGTTTCATTTCATAGTGAGTCTGACCTGCCACTAGGAGGGGCCAGGTGACTCCTTAGTGAGAGGTCTTAAAGTGGAGCCCCGAAAAGGTTTCAGCAAGCTGCAATGGAAGACAGGGTGAACTCTCCCTAAAAGCTTAGGGAGTTTCAATTCTACTGTGACCGGGTTGATGATCCTTACGATGGAGAAAGGCCCCAAGAATTTCAGTCCTAATTGCTTACTGGGTAATTTGAGGCATAAATATTTAGTCGACAGATAAACCTTTTCCCCAACTTGGAATGTTCTTTGGGGAGCCCTCTTTTTATCAGCCTGCTTTTTATAGGTTTTGGAAGTCTTTTTTAAAGTAGTTTTTGTGTTTATCCAAACTTCTTCCCACCTCCTCACCCATTGATCAAGTATCTGGGAAGCAGAGGGCACCTGAGGGTATTCGGATATTGGGCTGAATTCTTTTCCTGTGGCTACCCTGAAAGGCATGTAGCCGGTGCTGCTCTAAACAGAATTATTGTAAGCCACTTTTGTGAAAGGGAGGAGGTCAGTCCAGTTTGTTTGTTGGTATGAAACATAACATCTGAGATACTGCTCCACCATCTTGTTAGCGGATTCCGTGGCCCCATTGGTAGCTGGATGGAAAGCAGATGATAGACCTTGAGATGATCCAATTAATTTAAGAAAGCTCCTCGAAAATTTCGCTGTGAACTGCACCCCCCTGTCCAAAATTATTTGCTTAGAGGCACCATGCAGCTGGTAGATATGTTTCAGGAACAATTTAGTCAGTTGTTGGGCCAAGAGGAGTCCTTTGCAGGCGATGAAATGAGCCTGTTTCGAAAACAGTTCTATCACGGTCCAGATGACAGTATTTCCTCTACTTTCAGGTAGGTCTACTACAAAGTCCATAGCTATTTCTTCCCATGGTTTAGAAGGGTCTGCCACTGGCTGCAGTAGCCCAGGGGTTTTCCTTGGAATTCTTTTCATGGTGGCACATACAGCACAACTCCTGACATAGTTTTCCACATCCCGTTTTAGCCCTGGCCACCAAAATTGCCGGTGGATGAGATGCAGAGTTTTTAGATATCCAAAGCGTCCAGCCTGTTTTACATCATGGCTGTGTTTGAGAGCATTAAGACGGAGGGCTTCAGGCAAATACAGTTTCCCCCCCTTGTAAGCCAAACCATCCCTGGTTTGATTGTCTTTGAACCATTGATTAGTGAGAAGCTTGTTTTATTTTCTTGGCCCCAGGGTCATCAGGATTAGCGGCTGCGAGGCATGAGTTGAGCAGCAGTTTGTGGAATGGAGATAATTGCCTCGACTGGGGCTCAGGACCCCTAGCTAGTTTGGAAAGGTTGTAGATTTCAGCTTAATGTCATGGTTCCGACAGATGAAACTCTTCAAAGAACTTCAAGGCATTGTTTACCCTAAAGAATCTTTATTCAAGTTGCATAGCATCGGCACGTACATGGTCAAAGCCAAAATCTGAATTCCCCTCCCCTAAACAAATGGTATCAAAGCACAATTCCCTCCTCTAATTAACAGTCATAAATCACATTCTCCAATTATTTTGTAATGAAAGCTTTCCCTCCCTTCTCCAACCCACCATTTCTTATCATCTCTTATTTCAAAAGCCCCTGAATTGTTATGTCTAACTAACTACCATCACATTCCTCCTCCTCCCCCAGTATCATCTAATTCTAAGAGTAAAGTATAGGAAAGAAAAAGGCTGCATCTCCCTATGTTGTCAAAGCAAGAACATCTGATGTTAGCAGCATTCTGTCTGTCTGTCTGTCTGTCTGTCTGTCTGTCTGTCTGTCTCTATCTGTCTATCTATCTATCTATCTATCTATCTATCTATCTATCTATCTATCTATCTATCTATCTATCTATCTATCTATCTATCTATCTATCTATCTATCATCTATCTATCCTAATATTTCTACAGAACTTTCCAGAACTATTGGAAACAATATAATATTGGACAATCTTAAAAAGAATGACTTTTGCTTATTCCTTGCACACTTCTCAGAGGAATTTTGGTAGTGAGATTGGTGGTCTCTAATTTTAACAAATAATTTTAACAAATTATTTGTTATTACAAATTATTTTAACAAATTATTTCTAAATTTTAACAAAGCACCTGAAAGCAGGACAAGAAGCAATGGATGGAAACTAGTCAAGGAGAGAAGCAACCTAGAACTAAGGAGAAACTTCCTGACAGTTAGAACAATTAACCAGTGGAACAACCTGCCTCCAGAAGTGGTGAATGCTCCAACACTGGAATTTTTTAAGAAGAGACTGGACAGCCATTTGCCTGAAATGGTATAGGGTTTCCTGCCTGAGCAGGGGGTTGGACTAGATGACCTCCAAGGTCCCTTCCAATTACTACTACTTCTTCTTCTTCTTCTTCTTCTTCTTCTTCTTCTTCTTCTTCTTCTTCTTCTTCTTCTTCTTCTTCTTCTTCTTCTTCTTCTTCTTCTTCTTCTTCTTCTTCTTCTTCTTCTTCCTTTTTCTTCTTCTTCTTTCTTCTTCTTCTTCTTCTTCTTCTTCTTCTTCTTCTTCTTCTTCTTCTTCCTTTTTCTTCTTCTTCTTTCTTCTTCTTCTTCTTCTTCTTCTTCTTCTTCTTCTTCTTATTATTATTATTATTATTATTATTATTATTATTATTTCCCAGTCTTAATCTTTTGATGTATAGAACAGCACCAGAATGAGATGGAAAGTAGGAGGCCAGGTGTTCTCCCCCTCTATTTGGCACTATGAAGACATAATTTGGCGGAGGGGAATGATGGATCCAATAGTTTTGCTCTTTTCTTCTCTACAGTTCTCTTTAACCTATCTCTTTCCTCTTTTTCTCCCTTTTCTGTAAATTGTTCTTGAAAGAGAAAAGGGAAAATGCAGTATTTTACAGATTAGTTCTTTGAAGGTTACAGCAACCACTTGTGAAGAGAGCCCCTCACACTGGTGAATAATCTGCTTTATTAGCAGATTAGTTTAATTTTTGAATTTTGAAACATGTAATAAACCTGGAATAGAAGCAGTTACTGTTACTAGTTTGAATAATGCTTAAGACGATTCTGGAGGTTGGAAAGAGCACTAAACAACATATTAACAGTTATGAAAAATGGAAAAATCTATGGGTCGGAGGCATTGAAGCACTTAGCTGGCGTCTCCACTGTGCTCCACCTGTTTACCTGGCCCCAATTGTAAATTTACTTTGCACCAGTGAGCCTCCTGAATCTTCTTTCTACAAAGAATTGAAGAAATGAAAAGTTAAAACATGTGTGGAGGCCATGTCAAGCTTTACCCTGTGGGCAGGAATAAACCATTTTGGCAAGCTCACAATTTCAGATAAGCAATATTTAATGAAGAAACTTGAGAGCCGCAAGGAAAGAATTTCAGCAAGTGTTGTAATTTAAGAAGAAGCTCTATGTGTTGAAACAGTGTTCAAGCCTTGTGGGCTTGCTTTTCTTTCTTACTATGCTTGGCTCCCTCTTTTGAATGGGTTGGCTTTTATTTTTGTAACTGTTATTGGATACCAGGCTGTTCCTTGATGGCTTTTCAGAAAGCTAATTTTCTCAGCCATCTGCCTGTCTTAAGATAGCTTGGTAGAGGAGAAGAATCAAATAGATGGGTTGCCACAGCATGCTGGACTAAAACAATGCTATGGCAATTGTTATGTGGGTTGCTGGAGCAGCTAATGGCTCTCCAGCAACCCAGACTACAAGTCTCCTGTGCTGCAATTGGCTATCTCCAGGCGGCAATGGCTGATTCAAACCTATTGGCTGCCACCTAGGGACTAGACTATATATTTCAGCTAGTTGCAGCCTTTTCCCCAGTACAGTTTATGCATGAAATAAATGATGAGTTACCTTGTACTCAGCTTCGCGTCTTCATTCCTCTGCCAAAGAACCCGCTATTTAACAGTGGCAATGAGGATGGGATACTGCTTCACTGATTAAGAATTGAAGTCTACGAGGGAAAGGCAGCACACGCCGGAGGGAAAAGACATTTCCCCCCTCTCTCAAGGTCGGCTAGCAAGCTACACTAGCGACCTTGTGCTCAGTGTACTCATTCCCTGAGCCTGGAAGCAGGATCCAGAAGAATGCAGGAACCAGCTAAAGAATGCTGAAGGTCGGGAAACTGAGAGAATTCGACATGAAACACCTGGAGGAATGGCCATCATATCTATCACAAGTAGAAAACTACCTCAGGGCCAATCAGATCGCAGAAGAAGGACTGAAGGCCGCAATACTACTTTGCGTGTGTGGCCCAGCAACCTTTGATTTGGCCGAGAACCTTTTTGCACCGACACCGATCAAAGCAGTCTCCTACGCAGACCTCAAAAAGAAGCTAACGGGGCACTTCCAGCCCAAGTTGTCTGAAATGGCTTGGCGGTTCAAGTTCGACCAAAGAGTGCAGCAACTGGGTGAATCATCTTCCGAGTTCATAGCGGGCCTGAGGCAGGCTACACACCTTTGCAAATTTTCAAATTTAGAAGAGCGACTACGAGACCAGCTTGTCTGCAGCCTACAGGACAGAACACTTCAGCAGAGACTCTTTGCTAGGCCAAATTTAGCGTTTTCTGAAGCACAAGATAAGGTGATGGCCAATGAAGCTGCCGGGGGTGCCATTCAAACAGTGCAGCCTGTCAAATCAACAAAGTTTGAAGAAACGGTCCACCTTGAGGACGCCAAACTCACCGAAGAATTCTCCGAGGAGGAAGAAACTGAAATCAACTGACTCCAAAAGCAGCCCAACGCACAACACCGAAATAGCCAGCAGCAAGAGGACAATAAAAAGCAGTTCTCTTACCAAGATGTTGTTGTGACTCAGGGCCAGCCTGTGGGTCCGACAGCCGGCTCCGATGTATCGGATGACTCAGATGAGGGGGAGGAGGGAGACGAACCGGCTGATGATGGTTTGGAGGCTTTGCAGAGCCCTCAGCCGGGGACCTCTTCTCAGCTGCGTGAGCCCGATAGTGTGGAGGATGATGACCCACAGCTGGCCCTGTTCAAGGACGCCCGACGCAGGAGGCAGTCGAGCAGGAACAAACAAAGAAAGGCTGTGGGACTCCTCGGGAGGAGGCACAGGGAGACCACGCCCTGAGCTCTCAATAAAAGGAGTGTTTGGGGAGGGGCTGGTTGCTGAAAGCAACTCTTCCGCTTGAGGAGACAAGCTCTAGTGTTTTTGTTAATTGAGTAATAAAACTTGGCAGACGCCTTTTAGCCTTGGAAGCTCTCCAGTCTCTTCTTTCTGAATAGGGGTTTGCCTTACTACAAGGCCAGAAGAGGGCTGTGTTGTGACTCAGGGCCAGCCTGTGGTTTCGGCAGCCGGCTCAGATGTGTCGGATGACTCAGATGAGGGGGAGGAGGACCGTGTGGGAGACGAACCGGTTGATGATGGCGTGGAGGCTTGGCAGAGTTCCCAGCCGGGGCCCTCTTCTCAGCTGCGTGAGCCCGATAGTGCGGAAGATGATGACCCACAGCTGGCCCTGTTCAAGGACACCCGACGCAGGAGGCAGTCGAGCAGGAACAAACAAAGAAAGAATGTGGGACTCCTCGGGAGGAGGCACAGGGAGACCACGCCCTGAGCTCTCTATAAAAGGAGTGTTTGGGGAGGGGCTGGTTGCTGAAAGCAACTTTTCCGCTTGAGAAGACAAGCTCTAGTGTTTTTGTTAACTGCGTAATTAAATCTTGGCAGATGCCTTTTAGCCTTGGACGCTCTCCAGTCTCTTCTTTCTGAATAGGGGTTTGCCTTACTCAAGGCCAGAAGAGGGCTGGTTCAGAACAGTTTGCTTTCAGCCCCCCACCCCTTATTACTACGATGGAGCAGCTTCTTGCCGAGAATGCCCAGCTCACCCAGCAACTCACTTTGCTGGCAGCTCAGGTGGCACAACTGCAAGCTCAGGTACATGCTGCACCCCCACCCAGGAGGAAATGTCAGATAGCTATGCCGGATAAATTTGCTGGTAAACCAGAACTGTTTCCTGCCTTCCTGGGACAATGCCAGCTTTATATCAGCGTGAGAGCAGCTGATTTCCCCACTGACCGAGATAAGGTGGGATTCGTGTTGAGCCTTCTGTCGGGAGATGCAGCTCGTTGGGGCACGCCTCTGTTGGCACAGCCTAGCCCTTTGTTGGATAACTTTGGGGGGTTTTGTGACCATATGCGCCTCATGTACGAGGACCCGATTAAGGCGCAGACTGCCACCCGACGCCTGAAAGCTTTGAGACAGGGTCAGCGCCCTCTACAGGCCTATATCAGCGATTTCCGGCTGCTTAGCCAGGATTCCGCCTGGAATGAGGCTGCGCTCGTGGATGCCTTTCAGGATGGCTTGTCAGAGGAGATGTTGGATGAGCTGGCCCGCGTGGACATTCCCTCAGACCTGAATGGGCTGATCCATCTTTGTCTGCGGATCGATGCCCGGCTGCAGCAGCGTAAGAGTCGCCGTGCCACCCCACAGACCCCTGCCGCCCCTGTTGTGCGTGAGCCCCCAGTCCAGAGGGAGGAGCCAATGGAGCTGGGTGCCGCCAGGTCCCGTCTATCGGTGACGGAAATGGACAGACGACGATCGGAGGGGTTGTGTTTTTACTGTGGGGACCCTGGACATTTGGCTGCTTCTTGCCCGAAGAAGCGTCAGCGGGCGTCAGTGACCAAGCCTGCCCCGAGAAAGTCCCCTGCTTTGCTATCGGGAAACGGCCCGAGCCCGATCTAGACGGTGTGAAAGATCGGGCGACCCACAACGACCACGCCGAGCGACGCCGTTCCGACGGTGCCTGTGAACCTCCACGGCATTTGATTCTGGAGGCACGACTGATCCTTCCTGGCATTCCGGTCCATGCCTTAATTGACTCTGGGGCTACCACTAACTTTATGGATTCGGCCTTTGTGGCCAAATGGGCTGTTCCCCAGTGTCCGGTGGATCCGCCCATGCTTGTGGAGACCATCGATGGTCGAGTGCTCCTGTCCGGGCCTATTACGGCCGCCACGCAACCCGTGTGTATGGCCATCAGTACCCATGTGGAGGCCATTCAGTTTTACGTCACTTCGGATCTGCACTTCCCCGTGGTCTTGGGACTGGCGTGGCTCCGGGCGCATGATCCACAGATCTATTGGTCTCAGAACTTGGTCACCTTCCCAAGTTTGCAGTGCGTGGACCACACCCGCCATATCTGTGCCGGCCAGGTGGAGGGTTCCTCAGGGGTTTCCTTGCCTCCCGAACTGTCCGACTTTGCTGATGTGTTCAGCGAGTCAGAGGCGGACCAATTACCCCCACACAGGCCCTATGACTGTTCCATTGATCTAGTCCCTGATGCGCCTCTCCCAGTGGGGCGTTTGTACTCCATGTCGGAGCCCGAGTTGGCTGCATTGCGGGACTTCCTGACAAAGAATTTGGCTCGTGGTTTCATCCGGCCCTCGTCCTCGCCAGTGTCTGCGCCCGTGCTCTTCGTCAAAAAGAAGTCGGGCGAGTTACGGCTTTGCTGTGACTACCGGAAACTCAACGCCATCACGGTGCGTAACCGCTACCCGCTGCCCCTCATCCCCGAGCTCTTGGACCGACTCCGGGAGGCTAAGATCTTCACGAAACTGGACCTGCGTGGAGCTTACAACCTCGTCAGGGTTCGGCCGGGTGATGAGTGGAAGACGGCGTTTGGTACTCGCTATGGACATTTCGAGTACACGGTGATGCCGTTTGGCCTGACCAACGCCCCCGCTGTGTTTCAGCATTTTATGAACGATATCTTTCGGGATCTGTTGGACCAGTTTGTCGTGATTTACCTGGACGACATCCTGATTTACTCCCCGTCGCGTGAAGCGCATCATCAGCATCTCCGTCAGGTCCTGCAGCGCCTCCGGGAACATCGGCTGTTTGCCAAGTTGGAGAAGTGCCAGTTCTACCAGGTGACCATCGATTTCCTGGGTCACCGCATTTCTCCTGAGGGCATCGCCATGGAGCCGAGTAAAGTCGAGTCGTTGCAGAGTTGGCAACCCCCGCGTCGCGTGAAGGACGTTCAGCGACTCCTTGGATTTGCCAACTACTATCGGACATTCATCCCTGGCTTTGCTGCCTTGACAGCCCCCCTCACCCGGCTCCTGCAGAAGAAGACTCGGTTCCAGTGGAACGCCCCCGAACAACAGGCGTTCCAGGCTTTGAAGGACGCCTTCATGAAGGAGCCCATCTTGAAACATCCCGACCCGCAACGGCCGTTTGTCGTGGAGGCGGACGCCTCCGACATTGCCATTGGGGCCGTGTTACTCCAGGCAACGACGCCCAGCGGTACCCTTTTCCCTTGCGCGTATCACTCTCGGAAATTGAACCCCTCGGAGCGCAACTATACCATCTGGGAGAAGGAGCTGCTGGCCATCAAGGCGGCGTTCGAGGCTTGGAGGCATCATCTGGAGGGGGCGCGGCATCAGATCGAGGTCCGGACGGACCACAAGAATCTGGAAAGCCTGCAGACCGCTCGGAATTTGAATCAACGCCAGATCCGGTGGTCCCTCTTCTTTGCGAGGTTTGACTTCCGGGTGCGGTACATACCAAGCGGGCACAACCAGAGAGCGGATGCTCTGTCCAGAAAGCCCGAATACACCCGAGCGGAAGACAAGCTTCCGCCCAGGACAGTGATTCCCGTCGAGTCTTTTGCTGCGGTGCGGGAGCCGGTGGATATACGGGCTCGGATCCGGGAGGCGCAGCAGCAGGAGGCGTGGGTGGCTCAGCGGAAGGAAGAGGTGGGGCCAGATTCGCCTTGGTCGGTCGCGGATGGACTCCTGTATTATCGTGACCGGCTCTATGTTCCAGGAGGGCCACTCAGGGGACTCGTCCTCAGCCAGTGTCATGATAACCCGGCTGCGGGGCATTTTGGCCTGTTCAAGACTCTGAACCTGGTCTCCCGTACCTTCTGGTGGCCCCGAGTCCGACACGATGTCCAGTCTTATGTCACCTCCTGCATTCCTTGCAGGCAGGCCAAGTCAGCGACAGGGGCCCCGCCTGGTTTACTGCAGCCCTTGCCAACACCCAAGAGACCCTGGGGGGCTGTGTCCATGGACTTTCTGACGGATCTACCCCCATCCTCCGGCTTCACGACAGTGTTTGTGGTGGTGGACATGTTGACCAAGATGGCGCACTTCATCCCCTGTCGCGGCTTACCGTCAGCTCGCGCCACTAGTCGCATGTTCATCCAACAGGTGTTCCGGCTGCATGGCCTTCCCGATAGAGTCGTCTCCGATAGGGGGGCCCAGTTTACAGCCCGCTTCTGGCAGGAGTTGATGCGGGCGTTGGACATTAAGGTTTGCCTCTCGTCCGCGCATCATCCTCAGACCGACGGGGGTACCGAGAAGGTCATCGGCATCTTAGAGCAGTATCTGCGCTGCTACGTTAACCTGCAGCAGGACAATTGGGTGGACTATTTGGCCATAGCCGAGTTTGCCTTTAACAACTCGCAGCACACCTCCACGCAGATGACACCGTTCTTGGCCAACGTGGGTTATCACCCCCGGTTTTTCCCCCTTTCTCCCGTGGACTCATCGGAGCCGGCAGCGAACGAATTTATGGCGGAGTTACAGGCGATCCATCGGTTGGTGCGACGGCAACTGGAGAAGGCCAAGGCCGACTACAAGAGGTTCGCCGATCGGTCGAGAAGGGATACGCCTCCACTATCGGTGGGGGATCGGGTCTGGCTGTCCACCAGGAACCTACCATCCACTCGGCCGGCGAGGAAGCTGGACCACCGTTACCTTGGACCGTTCCCAGTCGAGGCCGTCATCAATCCGGTCGCCTATCGTTTAACTCTGCCACGTTCCCTGCGCGTGCACCCCGTCTTCCATCGGTCCTTGTTGGTCCCCGAACAACCGGCCTGTCCACTTCGCCAAGCGGAACCTCCCCCATCAGGAACTCGTGATGGAGGCAGCACCCCCGAGTACGAGGTCGCCAGCATCCGGGATTCCCGCTGGCTGAAAGGTCGCTTCCAGTACCTGATCGAGTGGAAAGGGTACGGGCCGGAGGACTTCACATGGGAAGACGCGACCGCCGTTCATGCCCCTGCGTTGGTGACTGCGTTTCACGAACAGTTCCCATCCCGACCGCATCCGGATCGGCAGACCCGGGGGAAGGGCCCTGCGGTGCGGGATAGTGTTGTGACTCAGGGCCAGCCTGTGGTTTCGGCAGCCGGCTCAGATGTGTCGGATGACTCAGATGAGGGGGAGGAGGACCGTGTGGGAGACGAACCGGTTGATGATGGCGTGGAGGCTTGGCAGAGTTCCCAGCCGGGGCCCTCTTCTCAGCTGCGTGAGCCCGATAGTGCGGAAGATGATGACCCACAGCTGGCCCTGTTCAAGGACGCCCGACGCAGGAGGCAGTCGAGCAGGAACAAACAAAGAAAGAATGTGGGACTCCTCGGGAGGAGGCACAGGGAGACCACGCCCTGAGCTCTCTATAAAAGGAGTGTTTGGGGAGGGGCTGGTTGCGGAAAGCAACTTTTCCGCTTGAGAAGACAAGCTCTAGTGTTTTTGTTAACTGCGTAATTAAATCTTGGCAGATGCCTTTTAGCCTTGGACGCTCTCCAGTCTCTTCTTTCTGAATAGGGGTTTGCCTTACTCAAGGCCAGAAGAGGGCTGGTTCAGAACAGGCTGGTTCAGAACAGATGTAAGGGGTGCGGTGGCAACCATTTTCGTGCCAACTGCAGATTTTGATCAGCCATGTGCAGAGCTTGTGGAAGGACAGGCCACATTGCAGTGGTTTGCAAAGCCCGCCAGAGAGACCGGCCACCCAAACACCAGTTGGAAGAACCAACTAGGAGAGGTACTGGGGCCCAGGGTCCAGTTAGTGTGGTTTTTTTCAGAAGCCGTAGAAGCGTATGCCGCACCGGGGCTCGACGCCCCCTCAAACCCAAACTTAAGCTCATGATAGAGCTACAAGGAGTTCCATGTAAGATGGAATTGGACTCTGGCTCTGCAGTTTCATTTATTTCTCAAGACACTTTTAACTTCGTGTGTAGGCGCAGTAACAATTGGGCCAAACTAAGACCCTCAGATATAATCCTAATGGATTTTCAAAATGCTCATGTTAAAGTTATGGGAGAAGCCACTTTGTTGGTAAAGTTTAAAGGGTTTTTGGGGCACTTGGATGTAATAGTAGTAGGGGGCCAGAGAACGAGTCTCATTGGACTCAATTGGTTTGATGCCTTAGGTATTCAGATTACTTGCATAAACTGGACACAAACTGCAGACCTCACGTCAGTATGCGAGGAATATGTGGATGTTTTTGATTCAACCCTTGGTACATACACAGGCCCGCCTATCTCATTTAAGTTAGATCCCAACATAGTTCCAATTAGGGTTAAGCCTTGCAGGGTCCCCTTTGCCTTAAAACATAAAATTGATTCCGAAATCGATAAGCTCATAGAACAGGGTGTTGATGGTGTTGATGGTGGGGAGTGGGAAACTCCTATAGTCACCCCACTTAAAGCCAACAGGGAAGTTCACATTTGTGCTGACTATAAATGCACTCTAAATAAAGCCCTCAAGCAACACGCTTACCCGGTCCCAGTGGTCAATCATATTTTAGCCTCCTTGCAAGGGGTACTATTTTTGCTAAACTTGATTTAGCACAGGCCTATCAGCAATTGCCAGTTGATGAGGCCACAGCTGCGGCTTAAATGATCGTGACTCACAGGGGTTTTTTCAAAGTTAAATGCTTACAGTTTGGAGTCAGTGTTGCACTAGGTATTTTTCAGGGAATCATGGAGCGTACACTCAAGGGTATTCAGGGTGTCTGCCCTTATTTTGATGATGTTCTTATTGCAGGGGAATCCCCAGAAGTGTTGGCCAGTAGGCTCAGGGCTGTCTTGCAGAGGCTTCGTGAAGCAGGCCTCAAATTAAAAAAGAACAAGTGTAGTATTGGGGTTTCTTTAACAGAATTCCTGGGTTTCTGAATTGATGCTAACGGCATTCACCCCGCTGATTCTAAAGTGAAGGCCATTAAAATGGCTCCTAGGCCCAAATCAAAAGGAGAGCTACAAGCATTCTTGGGCCTCCTAAACTTCTATCACACATTTCTACCTCATAAGGCAGCAATAGCAGAGCCCCTCCACAGGCTTCTAGATAAGAAAGCTCCATGGAAATGGACTAACTTACATGAAAAAAGTTTCCAGGAATTAAAAGCACTATTGTCAGAAAAGTCAACTGTAACTCACTACAAAGAGTCTAAACCTGTATGTCTTGCATGTGATGCATCTCCTTATGGTGTGGGGGCAGTTTTAAGTCACATAGAAAAAAATGGGAAACAGGTTCCTATAGCATTTTACTCAAGGACATTGTCCTCTGCTGAGCGCAACTATGCTCAGATTGACAAAGAGGCCCTGGCCATCATTGCTGGAATAAAAAAATTCCATGACTATTTATATGGCAGGGATTTAACGGTATACACTGACCACAAACCTCTGCTGGGACTTTTCACAACAGACGAACAACCCCCCCCCCACATACTATCTCCAAGAATTCTGAGCTAGTTTATTTTCCTATCTGCATACAATTTTAAATTAATTCACAAACCAGGCAAGGAAATGGGCCATGCTGATGGCCTCAGCAGACTACCACTGCCACTAATGGATCCAGATCTGGCTCCAGCTGCTAGAATATTGTCCATACAGGACATACCTGAGTTTCCCCTCCATGCAGGGGACATTGCTGCTGAAACTGCCACAGATAAAATACTTAGTAGAGTGTTGTCATGGGTATACCTGGGCTGGTTGGATAAAAGTCCAGGCTCAGAATTTCAGAGCTATTTTGGAGGCATGAGTTATCTGTCCATAAAGGGTGCATTTTATGGGGAAACAGAGTCATAATTCCCACTTCCCTAAGAGACAGGGTTTTACAATCACTACATGAAGGCCATCCAGGCATTGTCAGAATGAAAGCTTTAGCTAGAAGCTACCTCTGGTGGCCTGGCCGTGATAAGGACATTGAGGCTTGAGTCCATGGTTGTTATACATGCCAGCAATCTAGGCCTGAAATGCCACAGGCTCCAGTTCACAGGTGGGAGGAAACACACACTCCCTGGTCTAGGGTTCACATAGACTACACTGGGCCCTTTCAGGGACAGCTCTTCCTTATAGTAGTGGATAGCCACTCCAAATGGCTGGAAGTAATTCCAGTTCCTAACATGACTACTGCTAGGACCATCCAGGTGCTGAGAAAACTCTTTGCCACACATGGGTTGCCAGATGTCTTAGTTTCAGACAATGGGGCCCAATTCACTGCTGCTGAATTTCAGGCCTTCCTTAGAGCTAATCTCATCAGACATGCAACGTCTGTGCCTTTTCATCCATCTTCTAATGGTCAAGCTGAACACATGGTGAGGACAACTAAGGAAGCACTCAAGCGCATTGTCATAGGTGACTGGCATCACAGATTGGCAGATTTTTTACTCTGCCAGCATTCTACGGCCTGCAGAACTACGTTGGGGGAGGTGTTTGATTACTAAACTGGACAGGTTGCATCCAGATAGAGTGGCAGCAGAAGCCTCTTGACCAAAACCCCTGAGAGGGCTGCACATGGGCGATTGGGTTTGGGCCAGGAACTATGGTCATGGGAATGTGTGGGTTCCTGGTCAAATTACCAAGGCATCCGGACCCCTATCTTATGAAGTGGGGTTGGAGGGAGGGTGAGTTGTCAGATGACACATTGATCAGCTCAGGAAATGGTTTCCAGAATGGCTACTAAGTGAGGACTGCATCATAAGTCCCTTCCAAGGTCCTCAAACTTGCAGCCAAGCCAGTCCTCACATGGACTATCAGGACTTTTCCTTCGTAACTGAGGTAGAACTGGAGAGAGAACTGGGGAGCCCTGGAGTGCAACATGGGTCCCCTGAAGGAGCAAGCCAACCAAACTTCAGCAACTGCTGTGTCTACTCTGCTGAACAGTCTGACTCTGGGGTGTGCCAGCCTGGAGAGGCCAGCCAGAGTGCATCAAATCCCCTTGACTCAGGAGCACAAAGGGACACAAGTCTACCCAGCCCACTGGGTAAGCTGGTTAGACCACAAAGTGATGGGAACTCTAAGACGTTTCTCTGGGGCACAAAAGCCTCCTTCATATCTTGCAGATTACGTTGTAAAATAAAGAACTATATATTATTGTAATTCCTGTTGCCAGTACACTACAGAAACTAGTGCTATAATGTAACTGTCTAATAGTGCCATTTTTGAAGCCTATTCATTGAGACATTGTTTAATAACATTGTAACCTACATTGTTTTTTTAACTTTTATTATTATTATCACTTTTATTTTAGTGTGTTTGGATATTGAGTCTTGACAATTGTTGAGACTAATTGGAGTTATTATGGTCTGGTCTAAGAGGGGAGGGGTGTTATGTACTGGGCTCTTAAAGAATACCACGTGGTTTGCTGGAGCAGCTAACAGCTCTCCAGAAACCCAGATTACAAGTTTCCTGTGCTGCAATTGGCTATCTCCTGGCGGCAATGGCTGATTCAAACCTACAGTATTGGCTGCCTCCTAGGGACTAGACTATATATTACAGCTAGTTGCAGCCTTTTCCCTAGTACAGTTTCTGCATGAAATAAACTATGAGTTACCTTGTACTCAGCTTCGCGTCTTCATTCCTGCACCAAAGAACCTGCTATTTAACAGCAATAATAGCAGATTGAAATAGTAGATTGAAATAGTTCATTAGTAACTGAAATAATGTTTACAACTAAATTGGAGAGCCTCTCCCCCAAAAAATGAATAAGGTGAAGAAACCATATAATTATGATGTAAGGAAGATGTTTCTCTTTGATTTGGTTATAGCAGGCCTTGCATTAGCAGTAGACTTTTTAGGTAATAGTTGGAGGCCAACCTTGCTGTTGCAGGATCTGTTTTCTTGTAGTACAATGAACCATGGATGTCTGAAAGTCTTTAAATGCCTCAAGGCAAAAATTAGATAATTGGGGAGATTGTGTGACACACAATATGTTGTAGTGGTACTGGCTACTTTGAATTATATGCATATATGCAAATCCACTCACTCATGATTTGGTTAACCAATATTTGCATATTTTGGGAATGCAGTTCTTAGAAAGTTCATCTTCTCTATCATCCCTTTCATACATCTACTAAATTCTATTATGTTACCAAGCATAGCTTATTAAATACACATAATTGAAAGAATGCTTCTCTCCTGCCTCAAACTCTTCTATTTTCCATTCTGAGGTCTCTTAAATTTATAATTAGAATATGAGTCTCTTGGGGCAAGGAACTCTGTCCTTGCCAATGCTCTGCTGGATAAAATATTTGAGATGTCCATTTCTATTTGGAAACTGAAGTTTCTGCTTTGCCTCTGAGGCAGACACAGCCTCACCCTAACCTGACTCATAAGAACTTTTATTCGTTTAGAATTGATGGGGGAAAATTGTTCACAGCATCTTGAACTACTTGGGGAAAAGGGGAAATATAAACATAAAACAAATTACATTAAAAAAGGAAAAAAGTGCAAGTGGGAGGAATCAAGTCCATAATATTTTTTTCTTTGTTACTTACAACTGTGGCATCTTATTGACAGCCTGAGGTAAGTTCTAGTCATCAACTTACATAAAATAGAATGAAATAGTTCGTTAGAAGTTAGAAGTCTGTTACATATTATATCCTAACAAACATTCTTGCACAATTATATCCCTCCTTGTAAGGATAAGTTGATAATTATGTTAAGATTGAACAAGAGAAAATATTTACATAGTAGCTACAATAAATAAAACAACACTGATTCAAAATTAAAGCTATTAAATTCAGAAAAAGCGTAGAATATGCTTCCAGTAACAACTGAACTTCCCTATGACTCATCTTTAGTGTTGATTTCTACTAAAAGGAGGAGTTCTTTTCAAAGGTACTGGGGGTGGGGGGGAGGGTGGGACTATTACACTATTTAAATGCCTTGTCAGAGTAAAACAGCTGTTTCTTTAGGACAGTCACCATAATAAAAACCAGAAAAGAAAGTAACTTTTAAAAAAAAAGCTTAACAATCCCAAAGATGAAGTTTATGTGGCAGATTTTTGCAATATTTTATGGAACATATGGCTATCAGCTCATTCCCAGGATTAAAGAATGTGGAATCACTTGTTCACAGGTATGTTACAATTTGATTTATATCTGCAGTCTCTAAATAGCATCATCCTCTCTCCATTATCTGATTCACTGAGGAACATGTGTATTTGCTACAGTCTTGTGTCCATAGAGAAATATGTCAATCTTTTAGGCACAGTCTTTTTCTAAAGTATAAATCTGTGTAGTGCTAGGATTCAGGAAAATCTCATGGTTACATTTGCAGAGAACTAATAGATTTGTTATGTTGTATATTGGGGCTGATAGATACATTTCTATGTATGTATGAATGATATGACAAAGAAATCAGAAAAAAGTGCAGCATATTGTCATGTCACCATGTCACCAATTTCAGTTTAGAAATTATAACACAAGAATTAATGATTAATATCAAACCATTAATTCTTGTGTTATAATTTCTAAACTGAATAAAAATATCTTGATTCAAATCAAAATAAAAAGCTGGATATTAAAGTATGTTTACATGGTAATTAAAATAGGTAACTTGAATATGTAATAGTTAGATTTGGTCTTTCTGGATACCAAATGTGTTATTTAAAAAGTACATTATTTCTACTGCACTTTTAGCATGCAATATCTTGAGAATGGTGGTTTTCTAAATTAACTCCACTTGAGGGCAGCCTTGCAGATAGTCTGAGTTAGAAACCAAAATTGTGAAATGCTAACGGATGCTTGAAAAACTGAGTTGTGGACCACAAAAAGTTAGAATGTGTTTGCTAGCAGAATGTCTGAAGCATAACTGGAAGTCCCAACATTGGTGAGAAATTTTCCTGAGAGCAGAAATGCTTCAATCTACAAGAAAAAAGAAAACATGCCCACACTATTGTTTCCCATGATGGGCAGAGTTAGCTCTGTGGGCTAATTATTTGGTGCTATTACTTTTAGAGAAGGAAGGCTAAACTCATTGGATTATTTAAATGTTTGTTGTTGTTGTTGTTGTTAGCTGCGAAGTCGTGTCCGACCCATCGCGACCCTATGGACAACATTCCTCCAGGCCTTCCTGTCCTCTACCATCTTCTGGAGTCCATTTAAGCTCACGCCTACTGCTTCAGTGACTCCATCCAGCCACCTCATTCTCTGTCGTCCCCTTCTTCTATTGCCCTCGATCTTTCCCAGCATTAGGCTCTTCTCCAGTGAGTCCTTCCTTCTCATTAGGTGGCCAAAGTACTTGAGTTTTAGCTTCAGGATCTGGCCTTCTAAAGAGCAGTCAGGATTGATCTCCTCTAGGACTGACCGGTTTGATCGCCTTGCGGTCCAAGGGACTCGCAGGAGTCTTCTCCAGCACCACAGTTCAAAGGCCTCAATTCTTTGGCGCTCAGCCTTTCTTATGGTCCAACTTTCACTGCCATACGTTGCAACTGGGAAGACCATAGCCTTGACTATACGCACTTTTGTTGACAGGGTGATGTCTCTGCTTTTTAGTGTGCTGTCTAGATTTGCCATGGCTTTCCTCCCCAGGAGCAAGCGTCTTTTAATTTCTTGGCTACAGTCCCCATCTGCAGTGATCTTGGAGCCCAGGAAAATAAAATCTGTCACTACCTCCATTTCTTCCCCATCTATTTGCCAGGAATTGAGAGGGCCAGATGCCATGATCTTGGTTTTCTTAATGTTAAGTTTCAACCCAAGTTTTGCACTCTCCTTCTTCACCTGCAACAAGAGGCTCTTTAGTTCTTCTTCACTTTCTGCCATTAGAGTGGTATCATCTGCGTATCTTAGGTTGTTGATATTTCTTCCGGCAATCTTAATTCCAACTTTTGATTCATCTAGCCCTGCCTTTCTCATGATGTGCTCTGCATATAAGTTAAATAGGCAGGGCGACAGTATACAGCCTTGCCGGACTCCTTTCCCAATTTTGAACCAATCAGTGGTTCCGTGTCCAGTTCTCACTGTTGCTTCTTGACCCGCATATAGGTTTCTCAAGAGACAAATAAGATGGTCTGGTACTCCCATCTCTTTAAGAACTTGCCACAGTTTGTTATGATCCACACAATCAAAGGCTTTAGCATAGTCAATGAAGCAGAAGTAGATGTTTTTCTGGAACTCCCTAGCTTTCTCCATGATCCAGCGTATGTTGGCAATTTGATCTCTAGTTCCTCTGCCTCTTCGAAATCCTGCCTGCACTTCTGGTAGTTCTCGATCCACATACTGCTGGAGTCTAGCTTGTAGGATTTTAAGCATGACTTTACTAGCATGAGAAATGAGTGCAATGGTGCGATAGTTTGAACATTCTTTGGCACTGCCTTTCTTTGGAATTGGAATGTAAACTGATCTTTTCCAATCCTGTGGCCATTGTTGAGTTTTCCAAATTTGCTGGCAAATTGAGTGTAGCACTTTTACTGCATTGTCTTTTAAGATTTTGAATAGCTCAGCTGGAATACTGTCACTTCCACTAGCTTTGTTGTTGCTCAGCTTTTCTAAGGCCCACTTCACTTCACATTCTAGGATGTCTGGCTCGAGGTCAGTGACCACCTCATTGTGATTATCAGGGACGTTAAGCTCATTCTTGTATAGTTCTTCTGTGTAATTTTGCCACCTCTTCTTAATCTCTTCTGCCTCTGTTAGGTCCCTGCCATTTTGGTCCTTTATCATGCCCATTTTTGCATTAAACGTTCCCTTCATTTCTCCAATTTTCTTGAAAAGATCTCTGGTCCTCCCTATTCTATTATTTTCTTCTATTTCTTTGCACTGTTCATTTAAGAAGGCATTCTTATCTCTTCTAGCTATTCTCTGGAATTCTGCATTCAATTGGGTGTATCTTTCTTTTTCTCCCTTGCCTTTCGCTTCCCTCCTTTCCTCAGCTATTTGCAAAGCTTCCTCAGACAGCCATTTTGCTTTCTTGCATTTCTTTTTCTTTGGGATGGTTTTGGTTGCTACCTGTTGTACAATGTCGCGAACCTCTGTCCATAGTTCTTCAGGCACTCTGTCTATCAGATCTAATTCCTTAAATCTATTTGTCACCTCTACTGTATATTCAACAGGGATATGATTTAATTCATACCTGAGTGGCCTAGTGCTTTTCCCTACTTTCTTCAGTTTAAGCCTAAACTTTGCAAGGAGAAGCTCATGGTCTGAGCCACAGTCAGCTCCTGGTCTTGTTTTTACTGACTGTATAGAGCTTCTCCATCTTTGGCTGCAGAGCATATAGTCAATCTGATTTCTGTGTTGACCATCTGGTGATGTCCATGTGTAGAGCCGTCTCTTGGGTTGTTGGAAAAGAGTGTTTGCTATGACCATTGTATTCTCTTGACAGAATTCTATCAGCCTGTGCCCTGCTTCATTTTGCACTCCAAGGCCAAACTTGCCTGTTATTCCAGTTATCTTTTGGCTTCCTACTTTAGCATTCCAATCCCCCATGACGATAAGAACATCATTTTTTGGTGTTAGTTCTATAAGGTGCTGTAGTGCTTCATAGAAGTGGTCAATTTCATCCTCTTCAGCACTGGTGGTTGGGGCATAGACCTGGACTACTGTGATATTGAATGGTTTGCCTTGGATTCGAACTGAGATCATTCTGTCATTTTGAGGATTGTATCCCAGTATTGCTTTTCCTACTCTTTTATTGACTATGAAGGCTACTCCATTTCTTCTGAAGGATTCTTGCCCACAGTAGTATACCTGATGGTCATCTGAATTAAATTCACCCATTCCTGTCCATTTTAGTTCGCTGATACCTAAGATGTCAATGTTCAGTCTTGTCATCTCTTGTTTGACCACGTCCAGTTTTCCTTGATTCATGGATCTTACATTCCAGGTTCCTATGGAGAAAAAATCTTTACAGCATCGGACTTTCCTTTCACCACCAGACATATCCACAGCTGAGCGTCCTTTCGGCTTTGGCCCAGTCGCTTCATTCTTTCTGGCGCTACTAGTACTAGCCCTCTGCTCTTCCTCAGTAGCATATTGGACACCTTCCGACCTGAGGGGCTCATCTTCCAGCGTCATATCGTTTTGCCTTTTGGTACTGTCCATAGGGTTTTCATGGCAAAGATACTGGAGTGGTTTGCCATTTCCTTCTCCAGTGGATCACGTTTTGTCAGAACTCTCTGCTATGACCTGTCCGTCTTGGGTGGCCCTGCACGGCATAGCTCATAGCTTCATTGAATTACGCAAGCCCCTTCGCCACGACAAGGCAGTAATCCATGAAGGGGATTTAAATGTTTAGCCTAAGTTAATTTCTACCTGAAAAAAACCCGGGTGAATTATCATTGTTGCATACTAGAATACTTTCTGAAGAATGATTTGAAAGGTACAGTGTTGAAGCATACACCCACATTCTGACTTTGGTATCTCATTATCTGAGAGGTTATCAGCTGAAGTTGTTGATCAACATAATTCACCAAGCTTGGGTTGAATGAGCCTTAGGGAATGCAATGATTGATCAGTTGGTGCTGATCCACATTTTCTGCTATATGTACTGCTACAGGTGATTCAGATTAATGTTATGCACCACCTTGAATTTAAAGAGAAAAAGGTGTTTTGGAGTGTGTCAGGGCACACACGCTGGAGCTACAAATCTAAATTAACCCAAGAAATCCTTGCTGGAAAAATATCCACCTGACAAATTGTCCTCTTGCCTGCAAACATTCATAACAAAATAACTCTGATACCACAGAAGTTGCACTCTTTCCTCAAATACTGCAGATATTTATTCAGATTCCACAATAATGTTGGGATGTGAGAGAAAAAGGGAGGAGAATTGCAATGTCACCCATGGTGATCTCTTTTATGTGTGTTGAGCATGAAAGGTACTATTGATTTAAATTTACCTGAAAGGTCCTTTATAAATCTTTGCCAGTCTGGTCTCCCTTAAATGTTTTGAGAATAAGTCCCTAAATTGCCAATCACCTGGAAGATCCAAGTTGGGAAAGCTGCCACTGCACAAGATTGCACTGTTAATAAGCTATATTACCTAATGTTCTTTTTAAAGTAGAATGTATAGGGAAATCCCCTGATTTGACTTGTATCCTGGTGCAGTTAATTTTGCAACTCATGTCTGGTGAACATCTATGTGTGAAGAATGGATGTTTTGCTACATTCTGATTCTTGAGAGTTAGGGGTGGGTATGTGTGATGCACTGAAAATGATAAATGTTCACAATGTGGATTTCTTTTCCTTTATTCCCCATGATTAAAATGCACTTTTAAAGGAGGAAATAGCAATATTTTACATGGGATTTCCCTGCCAAAGGAAAGTTGATTAAAAAGGAGTTAATGAATCATGAAGGAGCTCTTTCCCAATCAGATGTGACTTCAGTTCTTCACCTTTGGTATAGTTCAGCTTAATGACCTGTATGTTGTAACCTGCATGATCTGAACAACTAGAAAGAAACAGCTTTAAAGTAAAAGTAAAGCCAGACTCGAAGATTTGCCTATAAACTGGCCTGTTGTTGATTCATGTCACATCATCATTTTTGCTGATTTATTTTGAAAGAGGATTCAGATTAAGGCCAAATACACTTGCTTATCAGAACAAAAGAAAGAACTCAGTTAGCATTGACTCATCAAAACTGAACAAATCAGCCAATTGTTTTCCAAAAGAAGGCTGGGCAGGGCAGAAAGGAAGCACTTGTACATATGTTCTTATTCCATTATTCTTAATGGATACTCATAATACCTCATATAATAAAAAGGTAAAGGTTCCCCCACACATGCGTGCTAGTCGTTTCCGACTCTAGGGGCTGGTGCTCATCTTTGTTTCAAAGCCGAAGAGCCAGCGCTTGTCCGAGGACGTCTTCGTGGTCATGTGGCCGGCATAACTAGACACCAAAGGTGCATGGAATGCTGTTACCTTCCCACCGTAGTGGTCCCTATTTTTCTACTTGCATTTTTACGTGCTTTCGAACTGCTAGGTTGGCAGAAGCTGGGATGAGTAACAGGCGCTCACTCTGTTACTTAGCACTTGGGATTCGACCCGCCAAACTGCTGACCATCTGATTGACAAGCTCAGCGTCCTAACCCACTGAGCCACCGCGTCCCCACCTCATATAATACTACTCCATAATACCTCAAGAAACCCTGCATGTTTCATTGTCAATTCTTCAGAAAATGCTGTGGTCTTTAGACTTGCAGTTCAATTTTTTTTAAAAAAAATCATATGGGAAAAGATCACTTTGAAATGACAACTAAGTTGCAGTTGCTGCCGCACATTGGTTTATAGTGGATTGAAAGAAGATTTTTTTAACGTGCATTTTAATGGGGATTTTGAAATCCTTTCAGGGTCTGAAATGATTTCTCAAAAGAGGAAAAATAAAGTGATAGCAGTCATAAACTTAGTGGTCCATCCATTTGAGTAAAACAGACTATTTCTTGATCCAAATGCAGCCCTCTAAATTAAAAATATGAAGAATGCCATTGACTTAAATAAGTTCACACATTGCATTTTTCTATTTAAGTGATTGTTCTCTAGATATGTATTTATGCTTGTCTCCATGATGGTGCAACTTATAAGCAGATTTCTAGTGTACAAGTTGCATTGTTTTTCCGCCTTGGTGTATGTCCTTATAGACTTGCAGAAATACCCACCCTAAAGACTGCCAGCTCCTCATCAATGATACACATCTCTATATTCAGCTTTTCTCATCCAAATAATAAACATTTATAATTTAATGGAGAGTTATTCCAGTGATGTGCAAGGATATTACATGGAAGGAGTCATTGCATCAGTGGTGGGATTCAGCCGGTTCACACAAGCTCAGCAGAACTGGTAGCTAATTTTTTGTTGCCCAGGCCCAGAATGGACTTCTGGAAGTGGCATCCATACAGAGAACCAGTTGTTCACATAATTGAATCCCCACCACTGCACTGCACCCATTTCTTGGCTTGATGTGGGACCAAAGCTTTGCCCAGTCCACCTAGAGGCGGTGACTATATTAAATGAAAAAAGATTATGCCATTAGTGTATGAACTGAGAAAACACCAGTAGAATTGGGGCAATTTGTCCTGTGGCCCCAGCTTCTGCTAGTTTGGGTTACACATTAACTTTGTGCCCACAACCATGACTGTCATACAAATTACTTAACAGAGTCACAAGAGCATTGTGTAAGCCAGACAAACAATTTCTGAAAATATATACATTGGAAAAATGAACACATTTCAGATCCCATTTTTGCAGTTGTGAGATGGTCAAATACCTTTCAGATAAAATATGAGATGAACCTCATTTTAGTTGATAATGGGAAAATGACCTTTAAGGCATGGAATACCACATTAAGCTGTTTTCTGTAGGCTTGAAGATCTTCCCAGATTAGAATTCAGACAAGGGACACCAAGGGCCAAAATCCAACAGCAAGTTTTTGTTTTACAGAAAGGAGAAGCAAAATAGGAAATTCCTATGTGAAAGAGAAGACGTTTCAATATCTATCCTCCACCTCAAGGGCTGAAAAGGTCAGCCCTTGCCTTCTGGAGATGTCCCTCCTGGAGACTCCATCCCACATCTAGGTGAGATGGGAGTAAAAAATCCTTGGCTGCCAAGATTTGATTAAAATATATAAGAAAATTATTTTGGGGGCTTTTATCCACTTCTCTTTTGAAAACAACTTACAAGATAACTAAACCTCCTTAGACATACATGCTGATATCTAGAGTTACAGGGAGAGATAGATAGAGAGCAGTGCCTATTTTCCCTTGAAATTTGACTAGTACAATCATATAGAAATAAGAAAGAAAAGAAAAGAAAACCTCCCTCTGCTCCGCGAGCTGCATTGGCTCCCAGTTGTCTTCCGGGTGAGGTTCAAGGTGCTGGTATTGACCTACAAAGCCGTACATGGCATGGGTCCGGAATACCTTGGGGAGCACCTGCGGCCAGCATCAACTTCCCTCCGCCCAATACGCTCCCACAGAGAGGGTCTCCTCGGGGTGCCTCTGGTCAAAGAATGCCGACTGGTGGCCCCGAGGGGGAGGGCCTTCTCTGTGGGCACGCCGGATTTATGGAACCATCTTCCGGTTGAGCTCTGTATGGCGCCCGACCTTCGCTCCTTCCGGCGTGATCTAAAGACGTATCTTTTTGAACAAGCTGGCCTGGCCTGATGGGAGGGGGTTGGGTTTTTATTACTTTTAAATGCGTTTTAATCTATTTAAGAGTTCTGGGCACTTGTTTAATCTTTTTTAATTTTTGTATTCTGTTTTTAACATGTATTGCCCTGTTCACTGCCCTGAGTCCTTCGGGAGAAGGGCGGTATACAAATAAAATTAATTAATTAATTAATTAATTAATACATCTTCTGTTTAGTGGGACAGAGTGATGATGAATCTAACATGAAAGAGAAACGGTTTTGCTTTCTTTATCCTGTATATTGTTTCAGGTCCTACAAAAGATTAGTATTCTATGCTGTCCTTACATGCCACATGCTGTTTGAATCATTATGTCAGGTTGGGTCAGCACAAGATGTCCTCATGTGTTCTTTGTTCTTTTCTTAGAACAAAGTTGAGGAAATAGGATTGAAATCCACTCAGGACTTGTGAATTTTATTTCCTTCTTTTTGGTTTTACACACTGATGGTTTCTTATTTTTTCACCAAGTTCCTTCTCATTCCAGACTGCAGCTTAACAGTTTATTCCATTTATCTAGTCTACCCACGTGAAACATTAGAGAGGTTTTATTTTAAAAACTTTTATATGTAATAAGATATCAGAATTATTATTATCATTCACTGAATAGTCAGCCAAATGCTTAGACTGGATTTGGCTTTTTTATAAACAGTTTTTCTTAGAAAATTGTATTGCAGATGTTATTGCAGATTTTATATTTATTTCTAATTAATATCACCTATTGCATTTTATCTCATTTTTGATACTGTACAAACTTTTCATCTGTCACAGTAGATTGAGACAATTATTTTTCTTAGATATATTCTGAATTATTTTTAGGAAGGTCTTGTTTTCTATGTGATTAGAAATGACTAAAGCATTTTAATGATCAAAAGAAAGGGAAAGGATGAAAATTACCTGCTAAAGGTATTAGTTATTATAACACCAACTATGAAGAAATTGATAACTAAGGACACCATATATATAGATCTGCATAAAATGTTCCATATGTGGACAATTTACACAGGTTAAAATTAATTAGAAATACAATAGATGTCACAGTAATAGAGGAGATTACTACTACTAACCCAACTGCATGTATATACAATCTACAATCAGGTGGAATTTATGGGCATCTTCTATATTGTTTGTCTTTTTAATGAAAATTTAGATGGCACTGTTACATGTCCAGATTAAAAGTTGCTCAATCACCTGATTGTGCTATCAGGAAAAGAAATGATGCAGTTGAGATAACCATAAAATGTGACTCCCTATCTGGATCTTAGGTCATAGCTTTATAAAAACACTTGGATTTGACTTATTCTTGGTAGTTGTAGTTCTAACTTGCTCAGGCCTAAGGTTGATATATACAGGTCTTTGCAAATGAATGCATTGTTGATAGCACTTTCATATCTACAATGCCACATTGGACACAATATTGTGAAACTGAAATTGACATA
Source organism: Vipera berus (assembly GCF_964194415.1). Lineage (NCBI taxonomy): Eukaryota > Metazoa > Chordata > Lepidosauria > Squamata > Viperidae > Vipera > Vipera berus. Next base: position 19,965,829 of record NC_138208.1, on the reverse strand, counting down.
TACAGATTGTGAAATGATCCTAATCACCATTGATTCTACTTGTTTCAGTTTATGAGTTGTACCTTGTAGCACATTCCTTTGCTTACTAGTTAAACACATGACAGACAGGGAAGCTTATTCCCTAAGTAAATTATGGCATGCCACCTTTCCATTCTCTTGGATAAGGTAAAATGTCTCAGTCAGGAAACACTTACATGGCTAATCTATTTTGGGATCATACAATGTAGTCCCTCATTGAAATGATGGGCAAGAGGCAGTCCACCTCCAAATATGCTTCTGAGGACCATTGTCCTCTATTATACCATCTTTATAATACTGCTTCTTCAAAGTGATTTGGTTGCTTTAAGTGAGCAAGGCACTGAGCAAAACAGTTGACTTCCTTGGCTGCTCTGTAAACTAACCTAGTTGTCAAAGTGGAGGTCTAGCATATTTGCTGAATTAAGCTCATGGAGATAAACTGCATTGAGTTAGAATCTTTGAACTGCATATCCTTCTAGAAATTGCATTGTTACCTCTTAACCTGTATGACTGTACTACAGACTCTTTTCTTTGAAAAGGAAAATATTTTTCACATATTGTATTTTCAAGGTTTTACAGACACATTGCTGTAACCATTTTTCTTCACAACTTCCTTATGTATTTTAGCTATCGTTCATGAAGAGGGCTATATTTCATTTTTAAAAAGCTTTTTCCTGGTTTTCAGGCTGTTTTTTTTCATTGCAGTTCCCCAACACTGTTTAAATTCTGTGTAGCTTGACTTCATAATAAATTGAATTACATGACTGTTCCAAGTACTAATTGAATCTGTTTTTTATTCTGCAAAGTCTGCTGTGTAACCTATCTGGCTTAGTAATATGTGAAAAAAATTCAGAATTAGGCTGTGGCAGAGTTCCCACATCTCATGTTATAACCATGATGAGAGTAAATGACAGCTGGTGGATTTACTTCTCATGTTATCCATAAATCATCTTATAGCTTAAGTTTATATCTGAAGACAATCTGTAAAGCTGAGGTCAATTTAACTTTCTGAAGAATTGTCAATATTTTTTTTAAAAAATAAAAGTGATGCTTAAAGCCCATACCTTAGCTTCCTAATGTTATATTTACAGAATTTACACCTTATTGGTTTGGTCTGCACATTGTATTAAATCAAAATTCAGTTGGATTAGCTTAGCTTCATTCAGTGTATGAATCCAGTCAATTGTGGCTTAGTCAACAATCTGTAGTTAAAATCAGGGCAGTGCATAATGAGTAAGCCAATGAGTAAGTAAAGTTTTGCCTTTGTGATCCTCAAGGGTGGGGTACGAGACATGGAATTGTTTAGTAGTTCATCCTTTTAATATACAATATTTTGACAGCTGGAGCTTATACACAGAAAACTACCATGCACAATTTGCTTGTAATAAGCTTAAAAGGGACTAAGAAGTAGTATTTTGTTAGTCACTGCCCAGTTTAGCAACTATTCGCCTGGTGCGCCAGTTGCGGCCCTATCTAGACCGGGATGCCTTGTGCACAGTCACTCATGCGCTCGTGACCTCTCGTCTAGACTACTGTAATGCTCTCTACATGGGGCTGCCCTTGAGGTCCACCCGGAGACTCCAGCTGGTGCAGAATGCAGCCGCGCGAGTTGTCTTGGGCGTTTCCCGATACTCTCATGTTACACCTTTGCTCCGCGAGTTGCATTGGCTTCCGGTTGCTCTCCGGGTGAGGTTCAAGGTGTTAGTGATGACTTACAAAGCCCTTCATGGCATGGGGCCGGGTTACCTACGGCAACACCTGCGGCCGGCGTCAACTTCCCTCCGTCCAGTGCGCTCCCACAGAGAGGGTCTCCTCAGGGTGCCGCCGATCAAAGAATGCCGATTGGTGACCCCCAGGGGGAGAGCGTTCTCTGTGGGCACGCCAGACCTTTGGAACCGCTTACCGGTTGAGCTCCGGATGGCTCCCGACCTTCGCTCCTTCCGGCGCGATCTCAAAACTTTCTTTTTCGAACAAGCTGGCCTGGTCTGATGGGATGGGGTTGGGTTGGGTTTTTATAAATAGTTTTTAATTTTAATATGTATTAATTTTATGGGCATAATTGTTTAATTTTTTAATTTTTAATTTTTGTATTCTATTTTTTATTGTGTATTGCCCTGTTCACCGCCCTGAGTCCTTCGGGAGAAGGGCGGTATACAAATTAAATTATAATTATAATTATAATTATAATAATAATAATAATAATAATAATAATAATAATAATAATAATAATAATAATAATAATAATAATAATAATAATAATTATTATTATTATTATTATTATTATTATTATTATTATTTGAAATTACCCCACTGCTGCAACTGACTTCCATATCATGATCTCTGAATATGTTTATGTCCCCAGTTCAAATAAATCCTAACCAGAAATTTGGTTGAGGAATTTAAATAGTGAGACAAATATGAGCCAGCAGTATGCTGCAGCTGCCAAAGTGTTAACACCACTTTATAATGCTTTGTAACACCACACTTGGAATATTGCATCCAATTTTGATTGCCACAATGTAAAATGATGTTGGGAATCTAGAAAGAGTGCAGAGAAGAGCAACAAAGATGATTAGGGGACTGGAGTTGCAGGAATTGGGTATGTTTAGTTTAATGAAAAGAAGGACTATGGGTCACATGATAATAGTTTTCCAATATCCAAGAAGCTACCACAGTGAAGAGGGGTCAACCTATTCCACAGGTTGGCAACCTGCAGCTCTGGAGCCAAATGCAGCTCATTCAGCCTTCTCCTGTGGCTCCCAGTTTGCAGAGAGAGAAAGAGAGAGAGGCACTTGTGCTTCCCTTCTCTCTCTCTCTCTCTCTCTGTGTGTTTGTGTGTGTGTGTGTAAGTAACTCACGCTGTTCTCCGAGAAGCTGACAAGCTTATTTTGGGTGGGGCTCCTGCCTTTGCTGCGTCTCCACAGGAAGCAGGAAGCAGAGAGCCAACCCAATAAGAATGTGTGTCAGCTTGTCCAAGAACAGCATGAAGCCAGCTTCCCAGGTGAGCAGAAGATTGGAGAGAGGGAGAGAGAGAAATGGGGGGAGAGAGAGAGGGAGGGAGAGAAAGAGGGAGAGAGAGGGAGGGAGAGAGACAGAGAGCTCATGCACAGCAGCTTCTATTTTTTAAAATTAAACTCTTCAATCAAGTTCCCTCCCCTCGTGTGTGTGTGTGTGCGCTCACACATTTTGCGGGTCCCAGTGTTTTTTTCCCTATGGGAAACAGGTCTAAGTGGCTCTTTGAGTGTTTAAGGCTGCCAACCCCTGACCTATTCTCTAAAGTACCTGAAAGTGCAATGTATGGAAACTAATAAAAAAGAGAACCAACTTAGAACTAAGGAGATTTTTTTCTGACAGAACAATTAACCAGTGGAACAATTTGCTTCCAACACTGGTGGTTTTTAAGAAGAGATGGAGAACCATATGTCTGAAATGGTATAGGGCAGGCATGTCAAACTTGCAACATCACATGATGTCACATGACATATCGTGACTTTTTCCCCATTGCCGGCAATGGGGTGGGCGCGGTTTCGGCATGACCTATCTGGCCCACGGGCCAGGAGTTTGACATGCCTGGTATAGTGTTTCCTACTTGAGCAGCTGGTTGGACTAGAAGACCTCCAAGATCCCTTTCAACTCTGTTATTCTGTTATTCTATATATTTGGAAACAGCTGAATGGAGAAGGCTGATCTGGACTGTGATGTATTCATCTGTTAATGTTATCAACTGTTACGTTATAGTTATATCAAGTTATGATTAATTGTTAAAACGCTACGTGAGGTAAATCACCGCTGACAGTAAAACACGCGGCAATTTGACAGCTGTCAAATTGACGGGAGCTACTACGCAGGCGCAACGTTGACAGCTCCACACGCGGACCCGAGCTGTCATTAAACCGACGCAGCCGATTGGCCCACCCGACGAGCGGGAAGCGGCAGGTCCCGGATTGGCGGAGCCAACTGACAGCGGACTATAAAAGGAAGTCAAAAACCCCATTGTTTTGCCTAGTGTGTGTACCTCAATAAACCTGAGTAGCTGAGCCTGCTGTCTTCGCGTAATCCTTGACTACCTACATTTTATGGACTAATACGATCTATTCTAGTTGATTGGAAAAACTACCACGTCTAGTTATTTTTCTCTCTCTCCTCTGTCTTGTTCACCAAAACTCATACTGTGCTACATTTCCTTTCAATTTTTGCTACAGTTAGCTAAACATAGTGCATAGCACTTTTAATAACTGAATATGATTTATAATGTTTTTCACCACACTCTGATAGGTGTTGCTAAAAGCTGAAATAATCTGTTTAAAAATCACTGGATGTGAAAACATATTGCTGAATACCTAAGGCAACCAACCCCCTGCCCCAAAACAATAGAGCGGAAAGTATACCAAGTACATTTTAATATATGTATGCTTATATATAAAAGGCATATAAATTTGTTTGAAATTCACATTTAAAATACATTCATAATTTAAATGTCACTCTACTTAGTAGACAAGCAAATAGTTATATTATTTTATTATTATATGTTAAACAATGATTAAACAATCTTGTTTATTATGGACAAGGTCCCCAAGTTCTTACATTTTCATATGTACTCAGTGAAGCTGAATTTCATAATTGTTGATGTGAATTATTCACCATGTATCTATATTTGTATGTAAATGCACCTGTATTTGCAAGCTGTAGCAGTGACAAGGAGTCCCTGTGCCTGGTTAGTAGACCAACTACATTGCTACCTGCCTGTAGCTTAGCCTTAGTGATTCATAAGAACCTCATAATAATAACCTTGTTATCGCAAATAGTGCTGTATACAGCTGTCTGTTAAGGAGAGCAGTCTGGTTGTTAACAGATTATATAATATTAATCCTGAAAGAACAGCACTGATTGCGTACACCTAAAGTGGTGTCATTAGTCAATTAACCCTAATTGCTTAAGGACCACATACTGAAAAAAAAAACACTATTTACCTTATGTGTAGGGCCAGTTGCTTATGCTGTGCCAATGGGACTATCTCTCAGTGCTGGCCAGGTGTGGGAACATCTTAGTTCAGTGCCACAATTAGTGCCCTCTTTCAGTGCCCTCTTTCAAGAGATGCTTGGATGGCCTATGTGGTAACCTATTTCACAGAATAATTAAATATCCTTTTCTCTAGCTATTTCTGGGCTAATGTTACTCCAGGACACTGCTTTTCTGCTTTTACAATTTTTATTTATTTATTTATTTGATTTGATTTGTATACCGCCCTTCTCCCGAAGGACTCAGGGCGGTGAACATGGACATAAATATCAAAATGCCCAAATACAGATATTGAAAACAAATTAAACCCTAATTTTGCCCAAATGCAGAAGATAAATTACATTAAAACAATAATTAAAACAAAACCCATCAGACCAGGCCGGATTGTTCAAACAGATAGGTTTTTAGGTCGCGTCGGAAGGAGCGAAGGTCGGGAGCCATCCGGAGCTTAACCGGTAAACGGTTCCACAGGTCAGGCACACCCACAGAGAACGCCCTCCCCCTGGGGGTCACCAGACGGCATTCTTCGAATGGCGGCACCCTGAGGAGGCCCTCTCTGTGGGAGCGCACTGGGCGGAGGGAAGTTGATGCTGGTCGCAGGTGCTCCCTAAGGTACTCTGGACCCATGCCATGTAGGGCTTTGTAGGTCATAACCAGTACCTTGAATCTCACCCGGAAGGCAACCGGAAGCCAATGCAGCTCACGGAGCAGAGGTGTAACATGGGAGTATCGGGAGACCCCAACACAACTCGCGCGGCTCCATTCTGCACCAGTTGGAGCCTCCGAGTGGTTCTCAAGGGCAGCCCCATGTAATAATAATAATAATAATAATAATAATAATAATAATAATAATAATAATAATAATAATAATAATAATAATAATAATAATAATAATAATTTGATTTCTATACCGCCCTTCTCCCGAAGGACTCAGGGCGGTGAACAGGGCAATACACAATAAAAATCAGATACAAAAATTAAAAAACCATTAAAAACCAATTAAACATCATGCCCATGTAGAGAGCGTTGCAGTAGTCTAATCGAGAGGTCACAAGCGCATGAGTGACTGTACATAAGGCATCACGGTCTAGATAGGGCCGTAACTGGTGCACCAGGCGTAACTGGGCGAAGGCTCCCCCAGTCACAGTTAATATATGATCTTCTAAAGAGAGCTGTGAATCTAGGAGAACTCCCAAGTTGCGAGCTCTATCTACGGGGGGTAATAACTCACCTCCCATAGTGAGAGATGGAATGATCTGAGTTTCCTGAGATGCTGGCACGTACAGCCACTCCGTCTTGTCAGGGTTGAGCCGAAGCCTGTTGTATGTGTCTATTATTTTTAAACATTGTTGGTTTTATCTGAAAATGTATCTGAAAATTTACTATTCCTTTCAAACCATGCCGAGGTTCCTTGGGAAGGAAGCATAATATGAAATAACAACAAAGGCACACTCATCTAAGAGTGATATGGGCAGTATCTAAATCCAATAAATAAATAAATAAATAAGGCATCTTTGTTTAATATTGTTTCTCCCAGTCCAAAGAATTCCTCAGTGTGACATACCAAAGATTTAAAACAGCAAAAGCATAAAAAGGAATAGCACTACTGTGAAATAAACAGTAAAAAAGCAGAAAAAGGAAATTCTAATGATCCAAACACACAAACACTAAATAGAAGGAACATTTAAACAGATTTAATTGGTGCTTTGGGCCATCCAAATGCCTTAGATTAAATGAGTGAAGGGCATAATAGTCACTGCCGAGCAACTCTATGTGGAAAAAACATTCTAGACTAGAGCCTAGATTATTCAAAAGAAGTATCACAACTTCCACTTTTCCCTGAGAGGTGGCAAGAGTCTGTACAATCTGTAGTAAAGTAACAGGATTGGGGTGTTTGATCATTCCATTTTGTCTAAGTGTCTGCAGTGAAGGAGATGAACTTGTCCAGTTGTTGGTTTTACCAGCAAACAACTCTTATCATTAAAGTGCTTCTCCTTTTAATCTCTACCCTTTATTTTCAGTTTTTATCTTTGAAGCAATATTGCTTAAATCTGCTCCACCTCTTAAGAGTCAACAACCATCATGGTTCCTTTAATCTTCTGCTCCCTGGGCTTTGCATACCATTTTCATAGAACATACTTTTCAGATGTCTCTCCATGAACAAGAGCCAGGCAAAGATTATACTTTGTATTCCAGATGTCTTTTGACAGGCGGAATAAAGGGAGACTAACAAACGTTATTTCCTTCTTATGCCTTTATTGTGGATATTTTGATTAACTGTACTATTCACTTCAATTGTGACATGATTTATATTGCTCTTTAGTTATTTAGCTTTCTGCAGCCACAATTTCCAAAATGTTGTCTATCCAGCATTAATTCTTAGGACAAGTATTTTGGATAGATGAATTATCTCATGCCAGAAATAGTGATGCTATTATAAGTTGTATAAGTCCCATATCTTCCCCCTGACAGAGAATTTAAATTCAGTAAGAAAATGACCTCTCTTCTTAGATATTTAGAATTTCAATTAAGATTCAATTAATTGAATTCTTAATTCCATAACTAACTCAAATAATGCTCATGTTGTGATGTTATTTAAATATTGCTAGGTCTGGTTACAAATCTCTCAGTGAAAACATAATCCATAAATCTGTTATAGTTGTATATAAAAACAGATTTATTCATCGGTCAAATCTGTATTCTGTCCATCTTGTTTCAGATCATGGACTCCATAAATGATAACTTGAGAGATAACCACCTGCTTTATCTTGTGTTACAATATTACAAATTTTCATTAGTTAAAAAGAAAATAGGTAGAGAAATAAATGAGAAAAGGAGCTATCTCTGCTGAGCCAATAAATTATCTCATTCTGTTGCCTTTCTTCCTCAGCTTGATAGCAGTCCAAGGGATATTAACTTCAATACTTGTAATTCAAGGAAATTGTTGGAAGCTGAAATTGGAAAGGGGCTATCTTGGGGTTAAGTGATATGAAAAAAATATGAAAGAAAGACCAAACGTTACATGATAGTAGAAACTAAGGGTGGTTTTCACTAAAAGATATGGCCTCTCCATTGCTGAGCTTCATTTTCCCCCCTTTGCCTTCTGATTCATTAAGAATTACAGCTTCTAACAATATAATCATATACTGGATAATACCTTGTTGAAGCCTGTTCCTAAGATTAGGTCTCAATTATTCACCTATAGTTTAAGATAGGTGATAATAATCCAATAATTAAAATTGCAATACTGTAACTGAGTTGCAAAACTGTTACTGAGATCCTTAATTGAGGTTGAATGTGGAACTTATTATTTCCAAACAAATCATTGGCTTGAGGGGAAAAAAATGCCAACTTTGGAATGTTTTGTCAATTCCATTGCAAATACTTTTGTTTGCCAGAATTTTCAGTCATAGTACAGTTTGTTCTTCAATTAATAATTATTTTCTGATTTCCCCCCCTTTGGTTATTTGTATTTGAAATATTTCTCTAATGTTTTTATTTGAAGTGCTTTTGCATAATATGATAGCCGCTGTTGTGGTTTAAAGAGTACATGTGACACAATTTCCCTTTCATTTATGCAACTTATTTACCAAGAACAGAATTGTCAAGGTAAAAATCACCTTTGTAGAGGGCGACGGACCGTGCTTCAGAGAATGCATGATGTGCGTGCAGGAAGGCAAGAAAAACACGATGCATAATCTTACTAAATACCTTTTACTTACAAAAATGTAAAAACTAAATATATATTATAAAGAGAGCTAGCTCACTACATTCTAACGTAACAGACAGTAACAGCAAAGTAAGTAAGTAAAGATAAACACTGTGAACTTTTTCTAGACATGCGCACTAAACAGACTGAAACCATAACATAACTAGTCATATGGGATTCACTATGGTTACCAGATAAGTTATCACAACAGGTGCAGAGAGCAGGGGAAATGTACAGTTAGAAATGAACTTTCTGACGAACAAAAAAAAAACGTGCAGTGACAAGAATTTTACCTGACGTTCATTGTATCATCTGAATCTATGGTGGCTGACATTTTTTGTTTTCATTTTATGCAAACCAATCATGACAGGAGCCAAATGCTTAAAACAAGATGACATGAAAATCATATAAATTTCCAGGACATACTAGGCTATAAGATAGTTTAAAGAACAATTTCTTTCTCAGACAAGCATGCAAAATCTGCTGTTTTGACATCCAGGTCACTGTGTTTGAACCTAAACACTTAATTTATTTTGAGAGAAGGCAAGAGTAAATTTAATCTGAAAACAGATATTCTGAATAAAAGAAAGGAACTATTAGACAGGTCTAGAGAATGTGTTAAAAAGTCAGAATGGGAGCTATGATGGTATGATCAAAACTCCACCTGTTTTTACCACTTCCCTCTTGGGACTAGTTTGGACTAATTGTGTAGGGTTACTTCATACAATATAGCAATTGTATGCCTTTCCAATATATTTATGACATTGATTAGATTGGTACATGCTCTTTGTGTTACATAAAAAGCAAATGTGATCTTGAAATAAAACGTTAAAGCAAATATGATCCTGAAATAAATGTTAGAATTCAGTGCTCACAACCTAAGTACAATCTTTTGAAATGGCCACATCTCTACCAAGAACAAGTTACCAAAAAAACACATAGAAAGATTGATGATGCTAAAGTAATTAAATCAGTATGGGGAAAGGAAGGAGTGTCCCGAAGACATGCAAAATAGTTGGTGAAATTGGATCTGTACACTTGTATTTCTTTACAAAATAAAATATTTTCATTTTGCTGACAGTTATTAGTGCTGTTTCCCATACTAATTTGCTGCACTTTCCAAATCTTTCCTATATAAGCAGTACAGTATCTATCAGCAGTAGGTGTAAACAAGCCATTGTGCAGAAAGCAACATGGTAGTATTTCATGGGCTGGTTGATGAAGACTATGTATGCATGTGTATACAAGTAATCTTAAAACCTTTATTGGGCCAGAATTACAATGCTAACAAAGGTGGTTACAAAGGTGTGCCCAATTTTAGGGTCTTTTTTTGCCCCAGTTGTAAAGTGAATTATTATAATTGTTAACTGAAACACATAGTCATTAAGCAAATCTGTCTTCCCTCATTGACATTGCTTGTTGGAAGCCAGCTGGGAAGGTTACAGAATAGTGATTACATGACTCCAGGACACTACAATCATCATAAATACATGGGTGATCCATGATCATATGACCATGGGGATGTTACGATGTTTGTAAGTATGAGGGCTGGTCATAAGTAACTTAGAGTCATAAATTATTGTAATGGAATATATAATTTATAATGTCTAAGTTATAAAAATGTGGGATAGATAGCATCACCATCAGATGAATTCATAACTATCTGACAAACTCAACATTCAGTCCTTAATGGAGCTACTTCTATATGGCAGCAAGCAAGTGTGGGGTACCTCAAGGTTCTGTCTGTCAGGGAAGAATTATTACCTTCCTATCAGAGGGCGACGAACCGTGGTTCATTTGATGCATGGTGAACATCAAAGAAAGAAATCCGAGGCATATTCTACTGTACAACTTTTAATTGGAAAGCAAAAGAAAAGCTCCTAGCTGAATATATCTCTCATCAGACAGAATACAAAGTAAAAGTGAGAAAACTTTTTCTATACATGCGCACTTAGTAGGGCAAAACAGAGTAAAACCATAACATGGCTGAACATGTGACAGTCACTATGGTTACATGATAAGATAGTAACACAGGTGCAGAGAGCAGGGGAAAATGTACAGACAGAAATGAACAAAGCTGGCAAAACTAAAAAAAACCGCAGTGACGTCCCCTTCTTTTGTCAGCGACGCAGATCTCAGATAAGGCACATCTTGTTACACAGATACTCGTGCTGAGCTGTACGAAGTGGTTTGTTCAGCATATCAGCAATCTGATCATGTGTAGGCACGTACTGCAATTTAACAAAACCTTGTTTAACTAGTTGTCTTATATTTTGGTAACGGATGTCGATGTGTCTAGACCTGGAACCTGTACAGTGATTCTCAGATATATAAACCACAGATTCGTTGTCTTCCATCACAGTGATTGGTCGAATCAGGTGTGTCCAGATATCTGTGATAAAAGCATCAAACCATGTTAGAGAATTACATGCATCTGAAACACAAGCATATTCAGCTTCAGTAGATGAACAAGAAACAAAATTCTGTTTACGCACATGCCAGTAAACAGGACATCCATTTAAAAACATCATATAACCTGAAGTACTTTTACGTGATTTCTTATCACTCACCCAATCAGAATCTGCATAACAACATAACTCTGCATAGTCAGTATGTGTGGGTTCTAACAATAACTTCATGCTTTTAGTATGTTTTACGTAGGTATCTCAATAGTTTCTTAACACATGTCCAATGAAACTGTTTTGCCTTGCCTACGTGTCGTGATAGGAGATTAACACTAAGTGCAATGTCGGGTCTAGTCCAACTGCTAATATACAGCAGTGACCCAATGACTGAGCGATAAAGTGTTTGATCCTCGAACTCAGGACTTGGTTCATGTGTCAAGTTGTGAAAATTGGTTTGCAAGTGTATATAAAATGCAGTGACACTGTCTTAGGCCCAGTACTCTTCAATATCTTCATAAACAATTTAGATGAGAGAATAGAAGGGGAACACATCAAATTTGCAGACAACACCAAGCTGGCAGGAATGGCCAATACCCCAGAAGATAGGCTCAAGATCCAGAGAGATCTTGGGAGAGTTGAATACTGGGCCCTATCTAACAAAATGAAATTCAATTGTGAGAAAAGTAAGGTTTTATACCTAGGCAAGAAAAACCAAATGTACATATATAGAATAGGTGTTACCTGGTTCAATAGGAGTAACTGTGAGAGGGATCGTGGAGTCCTAGTGGACAATCACTTAAATATGAGTCAGTAGTGTGTGGCAGCTACCAAAAAAGCCAATGCAATCCTAGGCTGCTTTAATAGAGGGATAGAATCAAGATCACATGAAGTGTTAGTACTGCTTTATAAGGCCTTAGTAATACCACACTTGGTATACTGTATCATGTTTTGATTGCCACAACATAAAAAAGATGTTGAGACTCTGGACAGAGTGCAGAGAAAAACAACAAAGATGATTAGGAGGCTAAGGGCCAAAATATATGAAGAATAGTTGCAGGAATTGGGTGTGTCCAGTCTAGTGAAAAGAACTACAGGTGATGTGATAGCAAATATGTTCCAATATTTGAGTAGCTGCCACAAAAAAAGAGGGGGGCCAACCTATTCTTCAAAGCACCAGAAGGCAGGATAAGAAGCAATGGATGGAAACTAATCAAGGAGAGAAGCAACCTAGAACTTTCCTGACAGTGAGAACAATTAACCAGTGGAACAGGTTGCTTTCAAGTTGTGGGTGCTTCATCACTGAAGAGATTGGACAGCCATTTTTCTGAAATGGTATACGTGTCCTGCTTGTGCAGGTGATTGGATTAGAAGACCTCCAAGATCCCCTCCAACTCTGTTATTCTGAACTTTTCTCCAGTATCATTGTAATTTTGAAAGATCGCTATGTGAATGATTGTAAGTCAAGGATTATCTGTAATGTATGCGGGAACAGGGTAAAAAAAATATGGTGTTGGATCACAAATGAATCACAAACAGACTTATCAGGTAAAATAATGGATTCGATGCATTTCTTGAGCCAATGCCAGAACAGTAGCTCTAGCTGAAATAATCTGACAGGATAGCATTCTACTCGCAGGTCAGCAGAGTATGCACAATTTCTCATACTGTGGTAAGCAGTCTAAACTCTTGGTGAAGGACCTTTATGTTGAGGTAGGGTTTACTTTACAAATGGTGAGTTAACAGTACATAATGTAAGATGGATATTACAGATTTTAAGCTCATGCTTATTCCTAGAATTGTAGAGTTGAAGAGAACTTGGAGATCATATACTCGAGAAGTTTCAGGTAGAATTTGCAGTACATGATTTGATTTTAAAATGGAAATAGGTAATTGCCTAGTTTTGATATCAATAGCTTCAATGAAGAAAGGTCCATTATTTCCCAGGTGTAGCCCTTCTACAGTTTATTAGGAATCTTTCCCAAGACTTAACTGGAATTCTTGTACTTTTCACCATTTTCATTTCGGTCTTTCTGTCAAGAGTAACATAGAGCAGTTGTAATTCATTTCTGTGTGAAAGTTTTTCATATATTTTAAAAAAGTGATTCCATCTTCCTTTAATTTTCTTTTATCTAGGCAATTTCTTTAACATTGCTAACCAGGATCGAAATCTTATGTGCTATTATGTTTTGGATTCCAGTCACACAATTCAAGTGACCTCTAAGAACTAACATATATTTTTGTATGAACAGTATACTGTATGTATTATTTGTCTTATTTTATTCCTTATATTATTTAAATTAATGTATCTTATTTTTCTCCTCCATAGGGATTTCATTGCAAACACCAATTTTCTAGTAAGTATTATATTTTCATTTCTATTATATTACATTCATTCTTAAGATCAGGAAAACAAAACTTTTGAATGACCAATCAGACTGAAAGCTTATTATTTTTTTTAAAAAAATTCCTTCCACTTTGAAGACCTTCCTATTCATCCTCAAATGTCTTGGGCCATGTCAGAATGTAAGCTTTTTTGTGGATGACCTAAAATAGTACATTTATGTTTAACAAGAATTATTTAAAAAACAAGGTTTGATTCTCAAAATACAAAATGTATTATCACTCATCCATGGAAACTAAGCAAAAAAGCTTGTACACAAAAATAGTACGTTTATGTTTAACAAGAATTATTTAAAAAACAAGGTTTGATTCTCAGAATACAAAATGTATTATCACTCATCCATGGAAACTAAGCAAAAAAGCTTGTACACAAAAATAGTACGTTTATGTTTAACAAGAATTATTTAAAAAACAAGGTTTGATTCTCAGAATACAAAATGTATTATCACTCATCCATGAAAACCAAACAAATAAGCTTGTACACAAATATTTTGATTTTATTACCCATTGTCCCTGAAAGAAAATATCAGTATTACTGCAAATAAACAATCACGGGCATACTCATTTGTCATATATCAATGGTGGATTTTTCCACACCAAATTTTCTGGATGTAAATTGTTGTATAAATAGCTATCAAAATCTTTAAACAAAGTTTTTGAATGGGTGAAAGCTGCATATTAGTAATGTAGAATAGTTACTGAAGTGTACATTGCATCAATAGTTGACTTATCAGATGTTATTGTATGTTCCAAATCCATTTGCCTGTAACTCTTGTTATAGGCTAAATATTCATTTTGGTTGCATTCTACAATGATTTGTCTCACCCTTCTCCTGAAGAGTGTGATGTGATAAGCTTTTGATAGTATGTGTGTGTGCGTATGTGTGTGTCTTCAATAGCTATCATCACTTAAAATCACTTTAACATTTTTTATTTATTACTATTTATTTATTCATTTTATCTTACCTTTATTATTTTTCTAAATACCTCAACATGACAAATATATGTAATATTCCCTCCTCCTATTTTCCCCACAACAACAACGTTATGAGGTGGGCTGGGCTGAGAGAGAGGTACTGGCTCAAAATTACCCAGCCGAATTTCATGCCCAAGGCAAGACTAGAACTCAGGGTCTCCCAATTTCTAGCCTGGTGCCTTAATCACTAGATCAAACTAGTCTATTTACTGGTCTGCCCACAGTAAATTTGGTATTCTGTATGGTGTATTCAAGAAGGTGGATATAATTTTCTTTTGCTTCATCTACCCTTGTGGCTAGGTATACCACAGGTCTGCAACCCGCGGCTCCAGAGCCGCATGCGGCTCTTTCAGCCATCTCCTGCGGCTCCCAGTCTTCTGCCATGTGCAGTCCCCCCCCAAAAAAAGTGGGAGTTAAAAAGTTCAACCAATCAATTCAAATATGCAGGGTAGGTGCATATCTCGCCTTGGCTCCACTCTTCAGTCAAACCCTGTTCTGCGCATGCGCACATGTATGTGCATGTGCACACATTTTTTGCGGCTCCCAGTTTTTCCTTTTGTGAGGGAACTGGTTCTGAGTGGCTCTTTCACTGTTTCAGGTTGCTTACCCCCGAGGTATATAATTCAAGCACAGTATATTTATGTATTTATTTATTTAACTTATATGCTGCCCGAGGTGACTCTAGATGGCTTACAATCAATAAAAGTCCCTAAAAATATTAAAACTTCAGAACAATAAAGGTACAGGGAATCAAGTAAATAAAGAGGCCAACATAAAAAGATTGTAGAAATGATCAAATCTTGTGAAAGATTGTTCACAACCTGGTCTCTCTGTGTTTTTATTAGAGTAAGTTGTTGTATTTCAGCTTTTATTGTACCCTTCACTCTTATTTTCAGATGTTTATTATCTCTCTGCTCATGGTCCCTTGAACATGCACTCTTACAGTTCCTGAGTCAGCAGAAAAGTACTCTGGCACAGGCTTCAGTTGCTAAGTCATTTTCTGTCTCTGTGATGAGGCCACCCAGTGGTGCCGTCTACACATATTTGATATTAAGGAAAGGGATTGGTGGATTCCCTGGTTTCATTTCCTCCTCAATGGGCATTGCCTGCTGATGTCCACCCATCACTCTTTCTACTATGAGTTGGGACTGGGGCTGGGATTGGGAGGACAGAAAGATTTTATCAGAAGGCTAATACTGACCTATGAAATGAAAAGGGGTCCCAATAATTTATTGGGCAGCCCCCTTCTTTTACAAAATGATCCTCAGAGCATCTTATATTGCCCAAAACCTATCATCTGAAAATCGGTTGGGAGGAGTTGGTGGGGAAGCAAGGTGTTGTCTTTATTGGGGTGTTGTCTTTATTGATCACAAACTATCTCCTAGTGGGGTGGTGGTGAACCTATTACACACAGGTCAAGGGTGATAGGCTGTGACATTTTGGATGACACACCAGTGCTCCCCAAATCCTGACAAATATTCTTGAAAGCATGTTCATATTTTTGTGCAATTTTTGGAGGCTTTGGAAGCTGCAGAGGCTGCATGAGAAAGGTGTGTGCTCTTGTGTCCAGGCCTATGGACTCTGTGGGAGTCATGTGAGAGAGTCATGCTGTTGCGTGGCCTCCTTAGTCTCTGAAAATTGTGCAAGACCAAGACCTAATTTTGTGCAGTGTTCAGAGGCTGCAGAACAGCATTCTCCAAAGCTACTTCAAGGACAAAAACTAGCAGCAGTGTCAAGTTAGGCATTTTCTGAATTGTGAACCCACCAAGTCCAAAACATTTACCATCATGTCCTTAGCTTTTATTTTGGATGTATAATTAAGCAGGTGCAAAATCTGAATACCATCTTCGTTGCTACAGAGATTGAGCAATTTCAATTTCAATGGAAAAAGAATATTAAATTCATTTTATACATCACAGAGAATTGCTATAACATTGTGGCTAATAATGTGTATTATTCTAGTCGTGCGGGCTAAAGTGTTTCCCTCCCATCCCTGGCAAATGCTGGAAATGAACAGACTGTATCTTTCTTCCAAATCTAATGTTAATGCAGCAACACTCAACAATATTGGAAATTAATTCTTTGTAGAATGGAAGGAAATTTGAAACTTGTAATTCCATTTCAACTTACGATATTTCTGTTAAACTTTATTAAAGCACACATTTTTTCAAATTGTACTGACCTAGCATTATTTAAGATAATAGCTGCAATAAGTTTATCTGCTTTTATTAGAAAAGATCCTTCTTTTCCTCTATGGAAGAATGGTTAATTAAACTGTGGGAATATGCTTTGATGTCTAGAATAATTTTATTATCTAAAAAAATCTTCTGTACAGTTCAATCATATTTGGAAACTATTTTTGGACTATAATTCTATACATAGAATGGTAGCACAGCCCTAATTTGTTGTTATTCATTTTGGGGGGATGGGAGGGAGGGGAAGCATTTAACCAATGGGTCTTTTATTTCCAAGTTGATTTTATAACTTAAGAGTACATTCATTAAACAATTAAGAGTCAGATTGGTGTAATGATTAAAGGCACCAGGCTAGAAACCAAGAGGCCATGTGTTCTACTCCTCCCATAGGAATGAAGCCATCTGTATAACTTTACGCTAGTCTCTCTCTCCCTCCCTCTCTCCCTCTCTCTCTCTCTCTCTCTCTCTCTCTCTCTCTCTCTCTCTCTCTCTCTCTCTCTCTCTCTCTCTCTCTCTCTGTCTCAGAAGGTAATGCTAAACTGCTTCTGAAAATGTAACCAATTATACATCTTCAGGCAACTGCCAGGAGTCAACAATGATTTGAACTAATACAAACACATGTACTGCATGGGAGTAGATCTTCTCCCTGGCAACCATTTTGCCTGTGGGTGATTTGTGCACTAGTCATCTTTCTCAGTACTGTCATATTTGGTCAAAACCTAAATTGGTCCAAGACATTAGGGCCAATAAACTTATAGTTCCTTCCTCCGAGGGAAGACTCTTGATTGATCCAAAATTCTCCTTTGTATTAAAATACCATATGTACTGATGGGTTATACAACTAGCCCCTTTGAGTTGGAATTGGCTGGACAGGGGAAATCTTTACCATGTTTTTTTAGAAGATGTGAATGAAGTATATGTCTGTAGTGCATTGTTTGACTAGTGCAGGGGTAGGCAACCTCGGCTCTTTTATGACTCATGGACTTCAACTCCCAGAATTCCTGAGTCAGCTGACTCAGGAATTCTGGGAGTTGAAGTCCATGAGTCATAAAAGAGCCGAGGTTGCCTACCCCTGGACTAGTGAATGCCTCTCCTATTAGTGTATGAGGGATGATCACCTGCTGAGTTTTTCTTCAATGATTTAAGTTATTGTTTAGCTATTTCAAGTTTGTTTTTTGCACAAATGATTTAAGTTATTATTAAGTTATTATTGAGCTATTTCAAGTTTCTTTTTGCACAGAGCCACATATATTTCTTACTTTTACAGCAGAGGTTGTGAGCAGTTTCTGCCGTCCTGCACCTGCTTCCCTTTCTCCAGTCAATTTTAAAAACATGAAGCTTGGGACCACAATGAAGTGTGAAGATCAGAGGCATTGCTCTCTCCACTTAAGTGTCAAGGCAAACCTGCAACTTAATGGTAAATCAGAAGATTTCATAGGGAATGTGGATAATAACTGAGAGCTCTTGTTCGGTGGAAGAGCATGTGCAGAAAATCCCAGCTTTATTTCCAGCTCTCCAGAGAGATTTAGGAAGAACTCACGTGCAAATTCCTGGAGAATTATTGCATATGAGAGAAGGAGAAACCCAGGGCATTCTTTGGGTCCTGAGATAATCCTGTCAGATAGGGCTTCCATCACAATATTGGTAAAAAGGGTAAAGAGTGCATATTTGTTTTGCTACACACAAGCTTTTATATACATTTGCTTGTACACACAAGCCGGTCTTGATGTAAAATATTCTCTTGGTGTGTGTGTGTGTGTGTGTGTGTGTGTGTGTGTGTATAGTAATTAATTATAGTAATTATAGTAATCATAATTAACACTACCAAATTTAAATTGCAAGAATATGGATGATCACTAGAGAGCAGCAAAGGGATGGGGATTGTTGTATCGTCTACTGCCATCTTGTGGTCACATCAGTATATACTGAGGCAATTTAAAACAATGTAAAGTTCAACAGTGTGGGTTTCAGCTTAGTTACAATGGGAGAATATTCCTTGGGTTCTTAAGATGCCTCCAAGTGCCATTAAGAAACTACAATTTAAAATTGAATGAATGCAACTGGAAAGAAATCAAGAAAGCGACTGCATCAAAGAAAACAATAGGAGTTGTTTTTGTGCAGCAAACAAAATACTGTAAATCAATATTCCCAGTTGCATGGTTCCATATAGGAATCTATGAAAAAACTTTCTCTAGCAGAAATTTTAGTGGAGATGAAGGAGATATGAAAGTAGGACAGGCATCTGTCTAATCAACATTGACCTTAATGGATTTGATCAGTGCTTTTTTTGTAAAAGAAAAAGGTGCCGGAACCCGCCTTGCCTACCCTACAAGGTTCCATCCAAAAAAGGTGCCGGAACGCCATTCTGAGCGTTCTATGAGAAAAAAAGCCCTGGATTTGATCAAACTAGATTGGCATTTACAGGAATTGGCAACTAATACACTTTAGCACCATGAAAGTAGAATTAAAAAGCAGACCTATAGCTGTTTTCTTCTACATTTTGTTTGGTAGAACTTTGATTGAGGAGCATTTCAACTTTCAAAAGTGAGGTGTTCATCTTTGATTAGCCTACAGGTTCTAAAATTTATGCTATTTGATTCAGAGGGCTTTTTATTTCTATGGTTCATTTATAAAGGGTTTCCCCCCTTTTTCACAATAGTCTATTGGAAGGGAGTAATAATTCCTTCCCTTAAAAGTTTGTTTCTTTGAATTCTGAATTTGCATTTATTTCTACACTATTTTCAGAAAATACTTATGGTGTTCGAATTTGTTATTTCCTGATGGTTACTCAAAAATCCAAGTGTGTGGACGTGAAGATTTCCAGGGGGGAAAATGCCCATCCTGAGGGAAATAAGGTAAAAGATTTCTGTTGTTTCTGTTATTTTATTAGAGCTAAATTTAAATAGTCTAGAAAGAAGGTGATATGGTGTGCCTCAATGTAAGGTCCGGAAGTGATTTTTTTTCCTTTTAAGCTGATAAGGCAAAATTGTATGTTCAGAGGTAAAGATTTTCTCATTTTATAAAGCTATGAAGTTATTTACAGAACAGAATGGGATAGAGTCAGCCTTTTGGTAGGTAGTTCAAACAAAAAAAAAATACCAACCATGAGTATTCAAACTATCTTTAGTTGAAGGTTACACTAACAGAATCTTGCAAGTTTATAAGTTTCTGTCTTTTACTTTTACTCTCCCAAATACTAAAGAGAGTCCCTTCTGATGTGCTTTGTCTACCCCGACACTTCCTTTGAACTCAGATTTCTCTTATTTGACTGTTGGCTAAGCTGTGACTCTTCTTTCTGTCTTCCAAGGTCATTCCTGCAGACCATTACAAATAGGAAGGTTTGTGGATCTTCCCTTGCAGACCATCTCCTTATATATATTTTTTTGTCAGCTATCGCTGAGACTGCAGAAAAATCAAGATGTACTGTATTTATTTATTTATTTAATAAATTGATATGGCAGCTCATTTCACTGAATGTGATTCTGGGCAGCATACCAACACTTAAAATAATGCTATGGCTATTTTAAAAAAGCTTAAAAGATAAATGAAAGCAAGATTTGTTTTAATTTTTAACTGTAGTTAATTTATTTTGGGGCTGTTATTTAATTCTTTTTTAATTTTTGTATTGTTGTTTTTATTGTTGTAAGCCGCCCTGAGTCCTTCGGGAGATAGGGCGGCATATAAGTCCCAAAAATAAATAAATAAATAAATAAGATTGGTGAAGAACGTGCACCCAAGCACAATATAATAACAATGCAGTTTTCCATGGGATTCCCAAGGCAGCTGGAAAAGTTACATTTTCAGGGTTTTCTGAAAGATTAACCGAGATGGGTTAACATCACCTTCGGGCAGTGGGATGATGTTCTACAAGGCAGGAGCATGCCGTCTGGGTCTCATCAGATGAAAGCAGATGGGACCAGCAACACAACCCTGATGGACATGATGGGATGGGTAGATGTGATCGGGAAAAGGTGGTCCCTTAAATAGCCTGGTCCCTTGCCATGTAGGACTTTAAATGTGAAAACCAGCACCTTGAATTGCATTCAAAAGCAAAGAGGCAGCCAATTCAGCTCACAGGACACACATACAGCTATCCGTCCAGCTGTATTCCACATCAATTGAAACTGTCAGATACTTTTGAAGGGAATTCCCATGCAAAGGGCATTACAGTAACCTACTCTGGAAGCAACCAGAGCACTGGTGACTGGGAGTAGAGCCTTGCAATTCAGTAAAGTGTGCAACTGATACACAATATGAAGCTGTGCAAAACCCCTCCTAATCACCGCTGCCACTTGCTCTTCAAGCAACAGTTGTGATATGAATCTAGAAAAACTCCAGGCCATATATTAGATAGCGCTACCCCATCCAGTACCAAAAATGGGAAAATATCATATCCAGAAGGCCCAAAGAACCCAGTCTTGCCAGAGTTCACTTGAAGTTTATCATTCTCCATTCAGACCTCCCACAGCTTCCAGGCACTGGGATAAGATATCAACAACATTGTTTAGTTCACCAGGGGCAAAGATAAAAGAAGTAGCTTTGCAGGAAAGGAGATAGTTCACCACTTGCTGCTTCAGCCCTGCAAACATCCCATGCCACCAATGTTATAGACTGGAAAAGATGAATGGATGGTGCTGAGGGTAACTGCATAATGATGGCTATGAAGATTGGTCCTTGTGAGGCCCATGAGAAGAGTCAAGAGGGAAAACTGTCAACTGTGCTGTGACAGCATTATGCCAGTGACTCATATGTAATGGGATCATGTGTAATGGGATCATGACATTTGTGTAACATTATTTTGCCATCATCATAGCTTCCAATCTCCAGTGTTGGCGCTGGAAGTTATTTTTACATTAGAAGCTATCTAGAAGAGGTGGCAAAATTACACAGAAGAACTGTACAAGAATGAGCTTAATGTCCCTGATAATCACAATGAGGTGGTCACTGACCTTGAACCAGACATCCTAGAATGTGAAGTGAAGTGGGCCTTAGAAAAGCTGAGCAACAACAAAGTTAGTGGAGGTGACAGTATTCCAACTGAGCTATTCAAAATCTTAAAAGATGATGCAGTAAAAGTGTTACACTCAATTTGCCAGCAAATTTGGAAAACTCAACAGTGGCCACAGGATTGGAAAAGATCAGTTTACATTCCAATTCCAAAGAAAGGCAGTGCCAAAGAATGTTCAAACTATCGCACCATTGCACTCATTTCTCATGCTAGTAAAGTTATGCTTAAAATCCTACAAGCTAGACTCCAGCAGTATGTGGATCGAGAACTACCAGAAGTACAGGCAGGATTTCGAAGAGGCAGAGGAACTAGAGATCAAATTACTAACATACGCTGGATCATGGAGAAAGCTAGAGAGTTCCAGAAAAACATCTACTTCTGCTTCATTGACTATGCTAAAGCATTTGATTGTGTGGATCATAACAAACTCTGGCAAGTTCTTAAAGAGATGGGCGTACCAGATCATCTTATTTGTCTCTTGAGAAACCTATATGTGGGCCAAGAAGCAACAGTGAGAACTGGACACTGATTGGTTCAAAATTGGGAAAGGAGTCCGGCAAGGCTGTATACTGTTGCCTTGCCTATTTAACTTATATGCAGAGCACATCATGAGAAAGGCAGGGCTAGATGAATCAAAAGTTGGAATTAAGATTGCCGGAAGAAATATCAACAACCTAAGATATGCAGATGATACCACTCTAATGACAGAAAGTGAAGAAGAACTAAAGAGCCTCTTGTTGAGAGTGAAGAAGGAGAGTGCAAAACTTGGGTGGAAACTTAACATTAAGAAAAGCAAGATCATGGCATCCGGCCCTCTCAATTCCTGGCAAATAGATGGGGAAGAAATGGAGGTAGTGACAGATTTTATTTTCCTGGGCTCCAAGATCACTGCAGATGGGGACTGTAGCCAAGAAATTAAAAGACGCTTGCTCCTCGGGAGGAAAGCCATGACAAATCTAGACAGCACACTAAAAAGCAGAGACATTACCCTGTCAACAAAAGTGCATATAGTCAAGGCTATGGTCTTCCCAGCTGCAATGTATGGCAGTGAAAGTTGGACCATAAGAAAAGCCGAGCGCCAAAAAATTGAGGCCTTTGAACTCTGGTGCTGGAGAAGACTCCTGCGAGTCCCTTGGACTGCAAGGCGATCAAACCGGTCAGTCCTAGAGGAGATCAACCCTGACTGCTCTTTAGAAGGCCAGATCCTGAAGCTAAAACTCAAATACTTTGGCCACCTAATGAGAAGGAAGGACTCACTGGAGAAGAGGCTAATGCTGGGAAAGATGGAGGGCAAGAGAAGAAGGGGATGACAGGGAATGAGGTGGCTGGATGGAGTCACTGAAGCAGTAGGTGTGAGCTTAAATGGACTCCAGAAGATGGTAGAGGACAGGAAGGCCTGGAGAAACATTGTCCATAGGGTCGCGATGGGTCGGACACGACTTCACAGCTAACAACAACAACAATCCATTCTACTCAGTTCTGACATTTTAGTCTATTATCCACAGTATTATATCAGCCAAATGGTTGCCTGGCCAAAGTGAGAATGAAGATATTTAAACTATTTAAAACAGGATCCCCAACATTAGTACAAAAGGAACAAGAATTGGTTCAAATTTGTTTCCACATTCACTGACTGATTACTGTCTGGCTCAGAGAGGATTGTCTGCATGTGCTAAGAACGTTAGTATGATGACTATGTGTGGGCTAAGAATATTGCATGCCACTGCTCCCATATGGATTTATTTAAAAGAATATCCCTAAGAAACATAAATCAAACAATTATTCCCCAGAAACCTAATTACATCCAACATTGCTCACTTCATTTTTTAACAGAAAATATTGTGAACCTCTTTCTTGTTTCAAAAGGACAGCTAATTTAATCGGTTAGTTCCTGATATCTATATTTTTTTACAGACTTCTTTTTGGAAAAAAGCAATGAATATATATATATATATATATATATATATATATATATATATATATATATATATATATATATATATATATATATATATATATATATATATATATATGGATCTTTGGTTATTCGGGGTTTTCCCCACGTAGAACTAAAGGTGTAGGGGCGACGTTTCGACGGAATATATATATATTATGGCTAGGAAATATTACTGCAGAAAGGGATTTTCCAGAAAAGCTTATACCTCATGAAAATACTGTCATATTGATTCATGGGTAAAGGTTTGAACATTTCCTTAAACAAGGTAGATACTATTGGTATATACATCTATATCCATATGCTCATCTGGGCCTAGTTGAATTGCTTGGATATGGCATTTGATTCATGAGGGAATAAGAAATACAAACACAGATCTAAGGCCAACAGTGTTTACTTATGGCTAGCTTCCTGCAAAGAAAGCTAAATCAGAGCCAATGTTGCACTGCAACTTTTTAAAAATTTCAATTAAATCCTTTTCTATTCTTTATGGCTTGTTTGTGGATTCACAGATAGGAGTCCCATTTTAAGTTATAGAAGTTATAAAGATATGCCTTTTTATGTTTGTTTTTGTTTTTTCTCTTTTTTGGATTTTTGGGAGTTTTGTATCTTAACTTTCTTTTGAATAAAATAAAAGAGAATGAAAAAAGGATATGCCTTCATATATTAATATTTCTATATTAGAAACAGTACTATTTTATCATAATCCAAATCTGTGAGTTTAATATAAAATACAATCAGGGTTCTTGCTCATGAGCCCAATCATGTTTGCTTTAATGAAGGAGTTAAGAGTTGCTTCCTGGATCTTCAGTGGATGGGCAAGTTCTAACAGGAGGGCAGAACTCCTATAATCTCAAGTAGATTGCTGGATAGTCCTGACTGTGAAAACTCTGAGTTATGGGTTACATTTGGAATGTTATCATTACATTTCTTGAAACAGGATAGTCTTTGGAAACTGAGAACATAATTAAGTGAAATCTAGGAAATTAATAAATACAGAATAACAGAGTTGAAAAGGTCCTTGGAAATCTTCTAGTCCAAACCCCTGTTCAGGCAGGAAGCTCTGTACATTTCAGACAAATAGTGTTCCAATCTCTTCTTTAAAACCTCCAGTGATAGAGCATCCACAACTTCTGGAGGCAAACCGTTGCACTGATTAATTGTTCTCACTGTCAGGACATTTTAGTTCTATCCTCTAGAATTATTCAGGGTGAAAAAATAAAATAAAAATGAAACATAACATTAATACATTTGAAAAATCATTTTAGTGGAATCCATGTTTCCTTGCACTCTCATTTTGTGAAGTAGTGTCTAAACTGAATATTCTTTTGATGCAAACAGGTGAAAATACAATTTAATTGCTTTGAAGTCAGTGTGGGACAACATCTTTACGTAACCATGACAACAATTCCAAATTATTGTGGAGTTAAACAGACTCAAGAATATTATGTTGAAGGTAGGAAACATTAAAAAATGTTGATCTTGTGCATGTACATGCTTGCAGGTGTGTGCACTTGCATGTTTATGCTAATGCTAACACTAAAATGAAGATGATGCTAACACAAATATCAGTACAGGTGCCCCTGATTTACAACCATTTGTTTAGCAACTGTTTGAAGTTACAAAAATACTGAAAGAAGTAATTGATAGTTGGTACTCACACTTACAAATGTTGCAGCATCTCCACAATCAAATGGAGCTGTGCGTGCGTTTGCCTGCCACACAAGTGGAACCATCCCCTCTTCCCCCAATAGTTCACAAAACTGAAAAGGTTGGGGAACTTTGGTTTAGACCAGACATGTCAAACTCACGATTTCACATGTTGTTGTGCAACATATCAGAGACTTTTCGCCATTGTCGGCAATGGAGTGGGCGTGGCTTCTGGATGACACATCCGGCCTGCAGGCCAGTAGTTTGATACCCCTGCTTTAGACCATGCCTTAAGATCAGGATATTGAATTAATAGCTGTTACTTAAGTGTAACAAGAGTACTTTGTGATCTAAAAGTTGGTGTTGTATCAGAAATCCCCTAGGCACGTGAAGAACAACTTGTAGTTTACCAGCAAAAATCCAGTTACCTCCATATTCAATTTAGGGTTTCATGTCAGTACAATAAGAAGAAAAAAATCAACCTTTAATCAAACAGATATCTACTTTTAAATTATAGGATGTCCATTTTATTTTTATATTACTAGTAACAGAGCAAATTATCTTGTGCTTAAGTAACTTGTGATCTTAAAACTGTGGTATAGGAGCTCAAACATTTATTCCTGTGACTATATTCCTGTGACATTCATTTGATGAAAATAAAAATAGATATCATTTTTACTATATGTTTTACTATATGTTTACTATATGTGTTCAGCTTATTTGGATACATACCATTGCTTTTTGAAATAGCTGTTAAAGGCTGTGAAAAGCTGTGGTGGGACGTTTTGCTTCTGTGAAGGTTTATGCAAAGTTCCAGAAGCTGTTTCACAATGCAACATGTCCTCAACACCCCTGCAACCAGGTTTTAATGTCAAACTAGCCACTTTCCTTTGCTCCACCTGGGCTTTGAGGCCTCCTCTAGCAGTTCTGATTGCTGAAAGAGACTTTTGCTAACACACTGCTTTTGGAATTGCTGGATGTGGCAACTTGCACATCTGAATTTTCTCATTCTGCAGTCTAATTTTTTCCACTGAAGTGAAGTCAAGCCAATAATGGGGGAAAGAGGCTTTTTTTTCACTAAGAATTTTAGATGCAGTTTGCCTTGTTGCAGTGCTTTTTTTGTAAAAGAAAAAGGTGCTGGAACTCACACGTTATACAACCTGCCTTGCCTACCCTACAAGGTTCCATCCAAAAAAGGTGCTGGAACTCCGTTCTGAGCGTTCTATGAGAAAAAAAGCCCTGCCTTGTTGTAATCTGTTCCTTTAGTTAGGAAGCACAAATCTGACTGGTTGTGGAGAAGATATACTTGATTTTGTCCTCCACCTATCATTGTCCTTTGAAAACTTCTAGAGTACAGGAGAAGTGCCTGGAGATTGAAGAGCTAACCATCTTTGAAAAAGGGAGAAAAGTGGACCCAGAAAACTATAAACCAATCAACTTGACATCAACACTTAGGAAAATCCTAGAACAGTGATTCTCAACCTTGCCAACTTTAAGATGTATGGACTTCAACTCTCAGAATTCATAGCTGGCTGGAGAATTCTGGGAGTTAAAATCCATGCATCTTAAAGTTGCCAAGATTGAGAAACACTGTCCTAGAAAAGAATCACATTACGGCCCTGCTGGACATATTTCTGATGCGGAGGATAGAGAGGAAGTAGAATCAGGTTCATCTATGGACAATTGACTTAGGTGAGGCCAATAGTGGTGAGGCGAATGAGTCCATTCTGGTTGAAGCAGACCTACTAAGTCCCCAGGCCTCCTTAACTGCACCAACTGACAGATCAACCACCCAGACATAGGAAGAGATATAAGATAACGATTCTACAACAGAGAGCAGGACTCTGTAGATCTGAAAGTTCTGCCAAGAAGCCAACATAAGAATCCTGAGGAGTAAACTGCCCTAGCTGTGTATTAAAGAAACTCAGCATGGCTGGTTTATTAGCTTCATTCCTGAAAACAGAATAACTATTCAAGCCTCACTTCTGTCACATTCACTTTGCTGTGCCATGCTTAGAACTCTGGATTCCATTTCATTAGGCCTTGGATTTGTCACTTATATACTGGATTCCTGGTGTTGACTTATGCCAAGTCTGTGAGTGTGGCTTGCATGGCCTGTGACAGATGAGCGTGTATATTGGTAAAAAGTGCTCTTCTAAACATGTTCTGCCTGAGTTTCCATAGTGCTGAACTCTGGCAAATATCCAGCTTGCTGTCTTGTGGACTGTCAGCCAGCAGTGCAGGCACTTAAAATCAAGTCATGTATTTGCAAGCACTTAGAAAGGAACAAGGTGATTACTAGAAGTAAGCATTGGTTTATTAAAAATATATTGTCAGGAAAAAAATTCCAATAAATTTGTTTGACCTAAAGTCTCGTCTTCTGTCAGAAAAATAAGAACCAGAAAGGGGGAAATTATTAATTTAAATTTAAAAAAGATTAAAAATTGTAATAAAAATATAAATTTATATTGTTCTAGCTCAATGCCTAAAGTGGCCTAAACTGATCCCAGGAATGACATCAGAGCTCTCTGTACAGAAAAGTGCAGTGTTGTGTACAGTCAAGATACTGTGCAGAACCCTCAAACCTCCAGGTTTGAGCAAATACATTACTCCTTCTTTCCTTTCTTCTCTCCCTCCAGGAAGTCTCACAATCACACTGTTGTGTTTCTATAATGGCTTAAATAAGCCACCTCATTAGGTTCACAAAGCACCCTTCTCCAAAATCAAAGCAATGACACAATGTCTTAACACAATGTGTGAATCTAGTCTCTCTCTCTCTCTCTCTCTCTTACACACATAGACTTAGAAGCAGATTGTCACTCCAATTAAATCCCTTATATACAGTATATTATAACTGAATCAATTAAATATTTGTAATCTGTATACTATTAAGGGATTTCTACTGACTTCTGACCATCCTTCATGAAAATAAAACAGCAGATGTCTTAAGAAAATAAACAAGTTGAAAATCTGTTTTTTTTTTGTAGACTGCAGAAACAATGATGTGGGAAAAAATATTCCAGATTGTTTTGGTAAGTTGAGGTCTCCGAGGTTTAAAACAGTAGCATACAGTATTTAGTAGTCTATTAAATATTTCAACAAGGACACATGGGTATTATCTATCAAATTCAGCTTGACACTTGAAAACCAGTTCTTCAATTCTTTTTCTTCTGAAGCTGGCCATCTGGAGTTGAATCAAGGGGTCCAGAAATAGGACACAATGACGACTGAAATGCAGGAGTAGCACAACCTACTAAGAAAATCAGGGTTCCAAAGACAAAAGCTGTGCATCAAGGTTGGGTCCAATTCCTCTAAAAATAATGAAAAGGAGAGATTTTTCTAGCACAAGCCCTCTCATTTCGTTTCTCGAGCAGAAATTCTCCCTGAGTTGATGAATTCCAAGGGCAGTTTGTTTCGCAGAGGTTCTACTTTCCATATAGTCCTGCCATCATTGAATGAGATTTTTGTTTCCACAACTAGCTGTTCTAGCATCCACATTCCCCATTTTTAAGATTCAAAGGAAAGAATTATAGACCAATTGTTGCCTAATTTAGATAACATCTGGCTAAAAGATGTTGTTCAAATTCCATTAATCAAATGGTTTACTACAGTATGTGCTAACTTAGAAGTGATTTAGTAAATTAGAACCTGTGATAACTAAATGCAAAGAGTGGAAAGAGGGCAGAGAAGAGCAACAAAAATGATGAGGGGGCTGGAATTGGATATGTCTAGCCTAATGAAAAGAATGACTAGGGGTGACATGATAGCACTGTTCTAATATTTGAGGAGCTCTTACAAAGATGGGGAATCAAACTATTTTTCAAAGCACCAAAAGGCAAGACAAGAAATAATGATTAGAAACTAACCAAGGAGAGAAGCAACCTAAAACTAAAGAAAGATTTCCTAATGGTGAAAGCAATCAACCAATGGAACAGCTTGCCTTCAGAAATTGTGGGTGCTCCATCACTGGAGGCTTTCAAAAAGAGACTGGATAACCATTTGTCTGAAATATAGGGTTTCCTGCTCAAGCAGGGGTTTGGACTGGAAGATCTCCGATGTCCCTTCCAATTCTATTATTCTATGTTCTAAATAAGAGCTGAAGGTAATGATTATTATTATGCTTATATATATATATATATATCTTACAAATGCACAGAAACTGTTGGTATCTGTTTATAGTTTCCTTCTAACCAGTAACTGGAGAACAATGGAACAATCTGGCAAGCTTGAACATGGAAGTCCTAGACTGGCTAGTGGGTTTTTTGAGTTGAACTTTGTTGTACTTTTCACCCTACATTTAGCTGATTTCCAAATCTGATGTGTGTTTTCTTTGATCAGATGGGGAACAGAGCAATGGCTAAATACCTGGTAGTTCAAAAAGACAGTTCCACATATATCTCTTGAGACTAGAGAGTTTTGCAGTTTCCTTATCAAAAATAAATGTGATTAAAAGCCTGTGTGTAATAATTGAAGAAGCAGTTTGGTGTAATGGTTAAAGGCATCAGGCTAGAAAGCCAGTAACTGAGAGTTCTAGTCCCACCTTAGGTGGCTGAACTTGAGCTAGTGTCTCTCAGTCCTAAGAAAAAAAGGCAACGGTGAACCACTTCTGCCAAGAAAAACTGCAGAGACTTGTTCTGGCAATTGCCAGGAGTAACACTGACTTGAAGGCATGTGCACACTCACACACAGAAAATAATTATTACAAAATGTGTATGATTTTTAGTACTTTACTTAATTTGACCCCTTATTTCTAATTGGACATGTTAAGATTGCTGTTAAAGCCATTTTCATTTTAGGATTCTTTAAGAGTTGACAGTTGGTATTACAATTTTATTTATATTTACTCCAGTTAAATTTGTATAAGATTGTACACTAACATTTAATAATTATTAAAATCAAATTTCCTACACAAATAACACTAACATTCCAAATAAAATTTAAAGTTTTCAATTAACTTGTCCTGTATTGACACTATAATTTTTGGCTATAGAAAATACAAATATAAAACAGTATAATTACAGTTTTTTCTTTGTTGTAAATTTCAGTGAGCAAAATGGCTTATAATGTGGACAGAACAAGAAAAATCATTTCAGTGAATATTTCAGATGTCCAAAACATAGACTGTTATGTCCGTTTATGTCACCAAAGATTTGTATGTGAAGATGTGGGGCCTGTCACTTTGGTAAGTACTTCAGAGAAGCTGAAAATATTTTATGAAATTAATTCAGCTAGCAAAACAATATAAAATTTCTTACTTACTGAAGACATTTTAAGGGTAACGTAATTCCATGAGAATTCCAAGAATAATAGAAACGTGTTTTTTAAAAAATATTATTTTCCCCTTTTTCCTAAAATCTGCACCTTTCTTTCTTCCATCTTTTTTTCTTGCTTTTTTCCTCTCCCATTCCCTGTAGTATTTGAAGACATCTAATTGTGAGAAGTTAGAACAGAAATTCTAAGGATTTCTAAATGCAAATGATAAGATTTGGACTTGTTGCCCTATAAAGAGAATACCAGTTTATGAAAGTTGGTGGAAAAAAAATATATGGGATAGGATATAATAAGAAAAGTTGGGAATTGAGTGGGATGTAAATTTGATAAATAAATTAGGTATAAGGAAAAAGAAAACAAGGATACATAGGCATAATTCCCAATATGATTTGGATCTTGGTGCTATGTTAGAAATCATCTTTGCTAAGTATTATGAATAAAAAAATATCTATAAGAAGCTGTATTCAGTTCTGTGTAACCAGTGGTTAATGACTAAAGATTATTGTGGAAAGGGGATGTTTTCTTGAGATAAAGTCAGAATAATAAATGACAAGAAAACAGGTGCATACAGTTATTCATGATACTGAGATATTATAGAGGGAAATGTGTCTGCCTTTTGGAATATCAGAATGGAATCATGAATAAAACTCAACACAGGGGGATACAGGACAAATGAAAGAAAGTACTTTCTCACCTAACCCATAGTCAAATTATACAATTTTGTAGCTACCAATATATACTGGTGGCTGTCAAGTTGGACAGCTTTAAAGAGGCTTAGATTAATTCATAATAGTTAAGCCCATTTGTAGCTGTTAGTTATGAGAGCTATGGGTTAAGGTCAATATTAGAGAATTAATTCTAGCTTTCATTCTTCCTTTCAATTGTCCAGACAACAAGATAGCTACTAAGAAATGTTGCTTGGTGCTGGAAATATAAATAGGATGGAAGACTGGGTGGGAATAAGATATATGACAATGGACATCTGATCTTCTCAGAGTGTTAACCTTATCTACTTAATCTCTAATAAGTAAAGAGGGGAATATAGAATTCTAGACATCTTGACCAGCAAAAATGTTAGTGAACAACAAATGCAACACACACAGTAGGAAAACAACCACAACACACCTAACTGATCTTTCCCCTTACAATGGAAACTCTTCTCAAAGTCAATAGGAGAGTCTTTTTCCATTAGTCTCTCTTATATTTCCTTCCTTCCCACTGAGTTCATAAGGATTCCTACGTAAGTCTTCTTTCCTCAACCAAATCTTTAACTGAGACCTTCACCCTTTTCTTCCTATTGGAGAGGGAGCTTATCTTTTCCAGAACTGTGTGCAATTAGGAACTTCCAATGATTTCTGACCTCTTCCCCCAATAATGTCTTTGTGTCCCGATTATGGATTTCCAATAGATATTCCTATAGTCAGTGATGGATTAGGTACCCCTTGGGGACATCTAGTAGATTTCTTGGCATGTCAGTAAATATTAGACTGACCCCTGTTAATTTTGGATCATATTATTTATCTGCTTTTAATATTTAAACTAATGCTAAAAAAAGTTAATGCAAAGACATGTAACTACAATTGTTGGAAAGCAAAGATGGGCAAACCTTTGAAGAATTTCATTTAGGAGGGAGGCTGAGGGGAGTAATTGAGATTCAAAAATGTAAAGTCTTTTAATCTTTATAAAAGGACTAGGATTTCTCTCCATCTCTTTTGAGTAGGATGCTATTTTTGGCACAACTGCAAAAGCATTTTCCTTCTTCCCAAGTAATCACCACAGTCTAAACATATACATACAATTACTTTGAATAAGTCAGAAGACAGCTTTAATTCTACCACGATCCTGGAATAATCCATAAAAAGGTAAAGGTAAAGGTTCCCCCGCACATGAGTGCTAGTTGTTTCCAACTCTAGGGGCCGGTGCTCATCTCCGTTTCAAAGCCGAAGAGCCAGCGCTTGTCCGAGGACGTCTCCATGGTCATGTGGCTGGCATGACTAGACACCAAAGGCGCACGGAACGCTGTTACCTTCCCACCATAGTGGTCCCTATTTTTTTACTTGCATTTTTACGTGCTTTCGAACTGCTAGGTTGGCAGAAGCTGGGACGAGTAACAGGCACTCACTCTGTTACGTGGCACTCGGGATTCGACCAGCCAAACCACCGACCATCTGATCGACAAGCTCAGCATCCTAACCCACTGAGCCACCATGTCCCTGGAATAATCCATAAATAAGTGCAAAGTTTTGGAATATTAAGTTTAAAATGCTAAAGAAATAATCTTGTGCCAGCTTGAAGACCCTGTGTGTTTAGAACAGCAAAATGACTGAATATTTGTATAGACACATATATCTTTCTGCAACTCTTCTGTCTATGCAAAAATGTTTGACCTACCACCTGTTGTTTTATAATTTCAGATTCAGGGAAAGGATTTGATGAAATCTGTTTCTTTGCAATACACTCAACTGCTGCCTTGTCTATGTATTGAGGTAAATGTTTCCATGTAGCTTGATGTATGAACTAGCTCAATATACAGGAATTCTTCAAATATACATTCACAGGTGTCTACCAGATTGGGTCAATATACATAGAAATCAGCTGACACTTTGATTATGCCATTGTGACCACCATCTTGTGATTTTTAACCACACCCTGAAGACACCTCTGAGATCATGACTTAGAGGAGAGGGCTAATCCTAAATGGAAACCTGGCACGGGCACAAAGATAACAAAAATCTCAAAATGGTTTGCATTAGTATTACATCCAGTTTTTAATATTTAATCATTACAAAAAATAGTGAAATTCATTTTACTTAGATTTTTTTCCAAAGAACTGATATTTTATTTTTGGTTTATTTTTTCCTATTATGCATTTATGTTATTTGATTACTCCATAAGACACCTTAGGAGAAAGGCACATAGAAACTGTCATATGGTGGTTTGAACTAATGGATGCATGTTTGGATTGCAGGTGTGGCCAGCGATTTTAGATGCACGAAGAATGCAATTGTGCCCATTCAAGAATGGCAAGTGAAATGTGCTTCTTGCTTTTTCTGAGTTGTGATTATTCTATTTTAGAAACATAGACTAATGGGTGGGAAGAATAATGTCACATGAATTCTCCCCCCCAATAACAGGTCACTCGAGTCATTTGAGTGGGTAGGATACACAAACTGTAAAGTAAACAAACCAATAGATAAATCTGACTTCTACATTTGTGTTCCTATGGGTAGGATACACACATTGTGGGTAGGATCCACAAATTGTAAAGCAAACAAACCAATAGATAAATCTGACTTCTACATTTGTGTTCCTACATTAGCTTGTTTATAAAAATTTTGGAGCGAGCCCTATAACAACAAAAAACCTGAGTGTCTGCCTTATTTTTCTAATTATGAGAATAATTGCAAAAATCTCAGCATTTCTGTGGCTGTTGCAAAACAGGCACATAATATTCACTCATCATTCTGATCTAATTGTAGGAAGACCATGGATTCAGGTCAGTGGTTGGATTCATATATGTGAACAACCAGTTCTCTGTGTGGATGCTGCTTCTGGAAGTCCATTCTGGGCCTGGGAAACAAAAAATTAGCTACCAGTTCTGCCGAAGTGGTGCGAACTGGCTGAATCCCACCACTGATTCAGTCAAATAATAGAAAAGACCATATTAGTATGATACCATAGGACATGTAGGGTCAATTATACATATATGAAATAGTAACAATACATTCTGAGGATTATCCTTTTCTCCTGTGCCACTGAACAGAACCACAGGATTTATATTAACTTGAGAAACAGTGAAACTATTGGTTATTCCACTAATAAATAAGCACTGGAGATTTTAAGTGAAGCAGAAGGGGCAACAGGAAGGAATGACTGTTCTGATGTTTGTCCCTTTAGACTAGCTGTATTACATCTGGGCTGTGAAAATCCTGATTACTACCAGATAGGAGCAAAGAGTTACAAAATGCTGCCTGTCTACTGCATCCTTGTGGTCGTCAAGATTTATGCGGTGTTTATATGGTACCTTTTTGCTCACTGGATTAAAAATAAAAATACTGATCTTGTTTGCCTTTCAGAAAAACAAAGCAGTGAGAACCAGCTTTTTTTTTTTTAAAAAAAAGTGTTTGGGGGGATTGAATGCAAGGCCTTAAGAGAGGCAAAATGAAGAAGTCTCCCATCATAGATGCTAAGTAATAAATAGCAGCAAGTGCTGAAATGCTCCACACAGGACGGGAGACTCTGTCTCTTCTCTAGGGGCAACTTCTGCATCTTCAGCTGGCACTTGCAGTATCCACAAGCTTCTTCCAACTCTTAGAAATGCTAGTTGAGACTGTGGAACAATGTGAAGTGCTTTGTTGACATGAATCAAAGTTATCATGTACATGATGCTAACTATTGTTAGAGTGTTGAGCATATGCTTAAGAAAACATTTAGGGCATAATGTAATTTATGGAGTCTCACCAAAGCCAGTGAAGTGGTATCATTTGAACAACTTTATGATGTGGTTAAGGTCATTTCTCTATTTGCCAGAGCAACCCCAATTGCACTGATGATCAAGATGCTGGTTGTTATAATTAAAGCCCTACATGGGTCAGGTCCTGAACACTTGCAGAACCTTCTATTCTGAGTGGTTTGTGCCCATCCAATAAAATCTAGCAGGGATCTCTGAATTCCATCTTTGAGGGATTCCCATTATCAGGAACCACAAAAGTGTGACTTTTCTGTAGCTGACCTGCCCCTCTCTTTTGCAAGAGTGCTATATCTGAAGGTAGGTTAGTACTAATCCTGTTGGCATTCTGAAAGCTATAAAGGCCTAGCTTTTCTGGGAAAAACCTGAGGACTGGGCATAGGATGGTTCTCTTTCATGCATTAGCCAATACATCTAAGAAAAGGTTTGTAGATTGGCGAGCTGATATTTTTTAATTCTTTCAGTTTTATTTCTGTGCCATTTTTGAATGAATATTTTTGGAACTGAATGGCACATAAATTCCTGAAAATAAATGAATATCCTAATATGAATACACACTGTTTATATCCCCTTTCTACTTTCATGAAAAATTAAAAGCTCATTTAATATATATTTAGCCAGAACAATAGCATTCCCAATGATTCACAATCCATATTTTCATGTGGACTGATATTTTTTTAGCTACAAGAACTGTCAAAAACTACTTTAGCATATAATAGAAACATTTTTATATCTTATGCTATGAATTGTATAATTGTATAATTATAAAGAGGAGACAAAATGTAGAATTTGAAGTCAGCAACTTCAAGTGTGATATTTAAGGATGAGGCAAGATCATAAATAAGATGGCTTCATGTCTATTTTTTGCAACAGATAACAAAGTTTGCTAAATCAGGCTAGGCTTACTCATACTCAAAGCTGTCATAGTGTAAGCATAATAAAACGTGTAACAGTGGTAGTAGATACTAACAGGAAAAAAAATATGAAATTTGCTTCCAAATTTGCATGTGCAGGTCTGAATTAACCATTATACAAAACAAGTATGTGCTTAATCTCCTATTAAGTCCTTATCTCTTTCACTGCCACACTTAACTTTAGTCAGGTTCATGTAATTGTCTTATCTGCTGTATTTGACTTTAATCTGCATTGCTGAAATATGTTTTTGGGTATAATGAGCAACTAAAGCTTAAAAGTTTGTTTTGAAGGGGTCATTAGATATCACATTTATTCCCATTCCATAGAAGGAGAGCTTCCCTTCCATTGAGGTGCACCATTGTTGGGTTGTGCTTGGGAAATCAGAGAGAGCGGGGGGGGGGCATTCTATAACTCTATAAAGATCATACCTTCTAGCATAATGAATTAATTCTGCAAGGTTATTTGGTATGGGTTTCAAACAATTATTTAAAAGGGATATTTTTCTGGCAAATCTGCTGAAATGATAAATATGACCTGTCAGACTGCAATGCACCTCAAGGATTCTTATCTTTTCTGGCTCTGTCAATACTGTGCAGTTAAGTTGAGATTTCCCATTTAAAGGTGTGACTGCTAAGTAAATGGAAACTGCAGAATTGCCTTTGAACTCCATAATTCAGAATGAATTTCTTAGTCTTTACTCTAAAACTGAACCATAATGGAGAGACTAGCTGGTTCTCATTAAGATTAAATAGCAAGCCCTACCTCCACTATTGAACTGGTCTGACCAAGCAAAGTTCCTGGGTTTGTGGAGGTTTCTATTTATTGTATGTTCAAGCAAACATGAGTTTAAATCTTGTTTGGATATTACTCTACTAGCACAGAAGAGAAGAAATTAAGCAGGCAAGGAAACAGATGTGCAGGGAGGCAGGGACGGGGATGTGCCTTAATAGCCACCTCCCCTTTTAACCTTCATGGACCTGGGCTAAGTGTTTGCATAAGACTGATAATGCTGAGCATCAAATCAAATAATGATGAGCAGCATTATTCTAATATAATACTGTGTTACAAATGCCTCCTTTTTGATGTTCTATGGTTGCTTATTGATTTTCTGAGGTTCTCTCACTTGGCATCCTGGTACAGCACTTCAGCTCCCATGAACCTTGAACTTTGTACAGAAATGCATTCATAGCACGAAGCATGAGATTTAAAGAGGGGAAGGAATGCCAGTTACATGAATTCAAACTACCACACAGAAGAAAACTCTGACCTATGTTTTTGTAGCACAAGTAATGAGTCTCAGGAGTAACAAGTGTAGTTCTTTACAGTGCAAGAATTAACTAGGTTGATGCTTTGCACACCTCAGATCAGGGTTCTCACACATTGCTGGAAAAATCTAAAAGGGTACTGGGTAGCAGCAAAGATATAGAAAACGTTTGATTATTTGATGCCCTTCTAAGGGAATTAGGATTTGTTAAAACTCAGATATGGTAACCCAATGAAGCCACAACTCTTTGCATCCTATATTAGTCCACACGACAGGCACTTAGTATAGCAGCATTTTGGATCAACATTCAGATTCAGATCAACATTCTGAATGTTAGAGAAACTCATATTTATATGTGTTTGTTTTCTTCATTTCATTATCTTAGATACTAAGTCTCTGTGGGATAATATTGTTTATCAACCTGCCACACAAACACTGACTTGGGAAGCTGTCTGTCCTGTTCATGTTACTGTCAGCCTTTGTCAACTGATGAAGATTAATGATCACTGTGTTGATCTAGAGGGCACTGTCAACATCTTTACAGAGAAAGTAAGCAATAATAATAAAAAAAGAAAATGTTCACTACAAAAGAAGTAGGCTTATTGCCCACACTACTGGCTGTCATGAATGCTTCTCAGATGCATGAAATTTCATTCAGTTCAACCAAACCATTTTAGCCAGATTCACTAGACAATATTTTAGACTTGTCAGGTTCCTATAATGAAGCCCTATAGGGTACTCAAAGGCCCATGCAAATAAAAACAGAGGACCACTTATGGCCTATCTTTTTGATATCTGATTCACTTATAAGGCCAAAAACGCATACTCCAGTCCAACTTTCTCCAAGCCAAAAGCTAACCAGGGTTGTAAATAGAGTATATTCCATTTGACATATCTCCTACTTCTCTAACTTTGGATCACATCGATGTCTTATTGTAAACATGGAAGATGCTGCTTTATATTATTTGACATGCATATGGAGCAACATCTGAATCAAGGCACACCTATAGCCAATGCTAATCCTCTTTCACAAAACTAACACTAATGAAAGCAGAGCCAAAAATTTTAAACTAGTGTGACCTGCATGCAAACATAGATTTATAATTTAGAAGCTTACCTGCAAACATCGATTATTTGAGAAGGTTTTCACAACTGCATATTACATTCTCTGCACAGTTAACAATGTGTATTATGAGCTTTGGAGTGGGTGAGTCAAGATAGAGAGGATATATGGATCTCTGGAATCCATTGATTTTCATTCAGTTGATTTTAAAAATGAAAACTGCATGGTAATGGAAGAATTATCACACTTTATTAAGAGCATAAAGTAACCCAAATATTTTCCTCCTCCTTCACTTTTTAAAAAATGTACCAGATTTCCGAGCTCTCCACAATGACTTCATATCAGTGCTTCATAAAGACCAGTATGACTATATGAAAACATGTATTTCTTGAGCTTGAAGAGGAAGTTCATTTTGGCTTGCCTCATCATGTTGCAGAAATAAAAAGGCTATTTTTTGCAGCAGTTCTGGGTTTTCCAACTTGAGCTTCCTCTTTATATATCACTTTCTGAAATGCCAGAAACAGGATAATATACATGGGCTTTCAAGGAAGTGATGAGACAGAGAAGTACATTGTATTCATGAATGCAGATCATTTTAAAAAGAGAATTATCTCTCACCCCCCACCCCCATTATGTGGATACTTAGCAAAGTAAATAAAAAACTTCTCCCTTACATCTAGTAACTTTTAGTATGTTTTACAGGAAGATCAGTAATAGTAGAGTTTCATTTTTGACTAGTATTTATTTCATTTTGGGCTCCAGTGGGAACTCATTGTCAAATTTGCACCCAATGGCATCCATTGGGGAATAATTATGCAATCCTAGTAAGTGAAGGATCTACTTTTTCATACCCTATACCTTTGGTGCATAAATAATATAACAAGTGTCTGTTATTTCAAATTTTAACCACTTATTATGAGAAAGTTCCAAATGGGCAAAGGGACTATTTAATAGTGACATGGTCTATTTTGGGGTGCTTACTCATTTGAGTTTTTATTTTATTTATTAAACAGATTTATATGACCACCCAAATCCCACATAATGATTCTAGGTGGTGTTCAACAATAAAACGTGACAATTTAACCCCACCCCCAGTCCCTTCTCCCTCACAGCAGCAACAAACACAGTCAAACAAGTCACTTGATTGGCTCCATATTAATCCAGGGTCCCCAAGATTATTGACAGAACCATGTCTTTGCAGTCTTACTGAAAAGTAACAAGGTGGGGGTGAAACCCATCGCTGGGGGAGTAAGGGAGAGACCCACTACAGAGAACATCTTTTCTCTTAGCTCCACCAATTTTATTTCCTTAATAGATGGGACCTTCAACAGTTTCTGCCTTCCCTCTCTGGTAGGCCAGGTAGAGGTAACTGGGGGGAGGTAGTTCTTCAAATAAACTGGCCCCAAGCCATGTAGAGCTTTAAATGTTTTAAAGTTTTGGTTTGAGCCAACTGAGGGCATCCCCATGAAGAACATATTACAATAGTTCAAATAGGAATTAACCATGGCATGGGTGACTGTTACTTAAGCAGGTTATGAAATGGTCTTCTGTTAAGCATGTCATAGTTCAAAGAATCCTCTGTCAGCCAAGCATTGTCAGAAATGGAATCACAGTAGGTTTATTGTCAGGAAGGTATGGGGGTATTGCATAGATTTTTCAAACCAATTAATTACCAAAACCAAAATTCATTCAATAGTGAATTCAACAAGGTTGAGAAATTTTTCCACAGGCAAGTCTAAAGGGCTAACTACCCCTTTTCTAGATGAAACTGATTCTAATCTACAGCACCCCTCTGCTCGTTGTTAATACTCTTTTGAGATTCTCCCATCCCTTTCTTAGCCCCAGAGATTTCTTTTACAATTCCTGCTCTTAGCAGAGATCAGATCAGATAGCCGCCATTACAAATCTAACATTCTTGTCCAAGTACAGAATAGTTTCAATGCAGAGGGAGGAGTTGTGGAGACAAATATAGCCATGGACTAGGGTCAGCAGAGACTGATTTCCCCCTTCACTCCAATTGTGTTCATTGTGCATGATATATCATTACAATTTTATAGAATGTTCTTGTTCAGATGCTTGTCTTTTCAGGGTTGGCTAACAATTTAATAATCTTTTTTCAATCAGGTGAAATATTCCCGAGTTGATACACATCCAAGTCTTTGCATGAAGGTATATTATTTCCTAACAACTTATACATTTATCCAATCACCATGTCTAAGTGAGAGGTTATGACCCTTATTCTGGTTTACGGCCTCAATACAGATTTGATTTGATTTGATACAGTCATGAACTTTTTTAGTGTGCAAATCTCTTGTTTCTTCTGATGGAACTTGAAACTGGTAGTTTAGTAGATATGGTGGAAAACTTTATCCCACCAGGAATTCTGAAGAGAGTCTCTTTTCTGAACCTGGTGTTTGACTTGTCTGTCCATGTGGTGGTGGGTAATTTTCCACTGAAATCAGGAGATATATCGTTTTGAAACAAATGTCAATTTCAGAGGAAGAATTTGTCTTAGCCATATAGTAGGATGGAAAATAATTTTATAGCTCCTTCCCATTCTTCACAGGCCCATATCAATAGCTAACAATGCTTGAACTGTAAAATGTGTAAACTGTGTAAAAGGTACCATGTATATGCTGGCGTTACTGTAAGTATAATCACCTTTCCGAGATAATTTGGAAGAAAGAAGCAAGACTAATAATGTAAACACTTTCGTTGACCCAGAATGCTAATTGAACATAAAAAGTTATGGTAGAAAAGGTATCCAACAGTATGGTCTGGATCATCCATTGTTGCAAACAGTGATAGGTTTAACAGTATATGGAACAAACCACAATTGGTTCATACAATGCATGAATCCATAAACCATGGTTTTTAAAGAGCAATGGCTAATTTATAACAAATTCATACTAAAATTTTGAATAGTTTTGGCATTGCATGACTGATCAATCCAGCTCATGTGGGTCAAAAAGCTATAGGTATGGTAAGGAATTAATATATAGTAGATCATAAATTAGAATATGATGCAAATTATACATTATTTTTACAAGTCCATTATTCCCACTACCCTTCATTAAAATACCTAGGAAGAGTTTTATTATTTAATTTTATGGATATTTGTTCAAAGGTTTATCTGATTGGTTGTAGTGGGCTTACTCTTTAGGATGCAGCCATAAGTTGCTCTATTATTTCTTTAGTCTTATTAACCCTATAAGAAACACTGCTATTCAGCCTGATAGGACAATTTCTCTAGAGATAGAGATTCAATCCATTCAACATTTTGCCTCAGTTTATTG
Organism: Vipera berus; assembly: GCF_964194415.1. NCBI lineage: Eukaryota > Metazoa > Chordata > Lepidosauria > Squamata > Viperidae > Vipera > Vipera berus. The sequence goes on along the minus strand of NC_138208.1, from coordinate 19,924,219 downwards.
CAATAGAAAATTCAGGCTGGATAACTCAGATTAAATGTTAATTTCTTTTAAACCTTTTTAGTTTGCAACTGAGCACAACATCTGGGTTAAATGCCCATTCAATCATGGACAATTTCAAGGTAAAATATTAAATCTAATGTAATGTAATTGTAATTCATAATAGATTAAATGATTAACAGTAACCAAAGCATATAGAAATAGTTTGGTCTATACAGAGCATAACATGTAAATGATTTCATTATTAATATCATTTAAACTTGAATTTTAAGTAGTATGAGAATATATCTTTTGATTTGTGATCTTTTTGTGATAAAATGATGTCTGAAGTCCCAGGAGAAGAGGAAATGCATTTCAGAGGAACAAGACACAACACAGTTTTGATAGTTTGTGTGGGGAAAAAGAGAGTGAAGACAACTCCTCCCTAATAGTTCTCATGTTATACATTTGATGGTACAAGTGTCTCTCTTAGTTTTTGGAACATGACAATTTTTCATCATATAGTGTGTATAGTGTTTATTCCTTTAGAATAAATCAAACATTTCCTAAGCTATAAGGACCTTCATTAAAGTGCAACTTTTGACTTGTATGTCATCATCTACTAATTATACCAGCTGCTGGTTTTCATCATGTTCCAATAAAATTCCCATACAGAATTTCCATCACCAAAACTGCAGTGAAATATTAAGTTTATTTCAGCCAATCCAGTAAAGCCCTAATTTTAATGAAAAGAATTTTAGTATGTGTTTATGAATTCCTTGATCATCTCTGTTTTTTTTAGATAGGAAGTCCTTATAAGGAAATCTGACAGACTCATTCATTGCCTGCATAAGAAAGCAGAACAAGCAGTTAATTTAATTGATAGGTTTTCAATAGATTGTTCTTCATATAAGGAATAAAGGTAAAGGTAAAGGTTCCCCCGCACATGTGTGCTAGTCGTTTCCAACTCTAGGGGCCAGTGCTCATCTCCATTTCAAAGCCGAAGAGCCAGCGCTTGTCCGAGGACGTCTCCGTGGTCATGTGGCCGGCATGACTAGACACCGAAGGCGCACAGAACACTGTTATCTTCCCACCGTAGTGGTCCCTATTTTTCTACTTGCATGCTTTCAAACTGCTAGGTTGGCAGAAGCTGGGACGAGTAACAGGGGCTCACTCTGTTATGCGGCACTTGGGATTTGACCTGCCAAACTGCCAACCATCTGATCAACAAGCTCAGCATCCTAACCCACTGAGCCACCACGTCCCTTTTCTCTACACTAGCCATACCCAGTTCCTGCAACCAAAATTTTTGCCAACTGATTTGAATTAAATTGAATTGACAAATGTGGAAGGTTTTGATTGCAGATTTTAGAAGTAGAAATAAGACTGTTGGAACGGAGGATGCCTTTGGAGCTCGGTTCAAAACCGCTTCATGGAATATGATTCCATTATAATATTATAAAAAATGTAAAATTATGAGTGTATGAAATATTTTTTTTAAGAATGTTTACCAAAGAGCTATGAGAATGCGTTTTATTATTTGTAAGCCTACGAATGGAATAAACATTCAGTGTGGTGTAGAGGTTAGTGAGATAGACTAGGTCAGGACTAGGCAACCTTGGCTCTTTTATGACTCATGGACCTGAGCATAGCTGGCTCAGGAATTCTGGAAGTTGAAGTCCATGAGTCATAAAAGAGCCAAGGTTGCCTACCCCTGGACTAGGTCAAGGAGACCCAGGTTCAGCTTGCAATTCAGCAGATGATCTGGTTCGATCACCCTTTCTAAGCCCAGTCGTTATAATAATAAGGCATGTCAACTGAAATATTACTAATCCAGTTAGGATTACATATCAGTTTGATGGGTTTCTTTCTGTTCTCAGCTTGGAAAATGAGGCTTGCTGTGATGGAACAACAAATAGAAGTTTCTTTCATGTCACATTTTGAAGCAGAGTTTTCAGTACTTGTATGTAACAGGACCAACTTGCATTCATGCAACTCTTCTGGGACCCTCAAAGCCTTTTCAGTGGTTAGTGCAACTTTTTATGTTTTATGCTTAAGCAAATCCAGCGTGAAGGAGATATGCCTGCCAAATTCATTTCAGATGAAAATGCTAAGAAGCATGCAATGCATGAGAAACAGCTATGTTAGAAAGGACTATATGTCTATATGTACACTTGCCATGCTCACAATTATTCACACATGTGAACATAAGTTCTTAATGCTGCCATATATTTAAATCATAGTGAACAACTACATATGTACAGTTGGACTGTAGGTATGATGAAATGTAGTGAGGAGGTGGATTTCCAGGAGGGAGGTGACGTACTGCAGAAGTGTAAGAAGCAACCCAGCCCCTCCCTAATAGTTCACAGAATATATTGTGGATGCAGATAGTAGAAGTCTCAGTCTGATGAGATTGTGTTTGTGTCTGTGTGAAGCAATAAACACTCAGCTCAGAAGAAACATCACATTTCATTCCTGACAGTAGGCAAAGGATTTACTTTAAAAGTAGATACTGTATATATTTGAAAAAATCCTGAAATGTTCTTTAGCGCTATGCTGGGAAATGATGATTTGAAGACAAAGTTTCCATACTGATTTTTACATACTGACTCCTTCCAATTTTTCTCATAGTAATTTCACAGTCAGCAATTGTTGCTGATCTAAAAACTTATTTCTTGTTCATAAAGATAAGGTTTTTTTTTTAAAAAAAAACACCCATATTTTTCTTTCAATGCTCCCAGAGATTACACCTGAATTTTCAGTATACAAAACAATATGCAACATTGTATAATGTTTAAAATGAAATATTTATTAAATATTTATTAAAGAAAGACTGGCTGTCAAACTCTTAATTCCAGAATTTAAATAAATTGGAAATTCTCTCCTAGCTTTTATTCCAGAAACCCAACAGAGACAGAGTATTATTACTATTTTGGGGGTGGGGGGTGGGGTATCAACATGATTGTAAGTCAATAGTCTCTTTTTGGCAGTATGTCGAGTATACAGTATTTTCTCTCTCTCTCTCTCCCCCTCCTTCCCTCTCCTTATTTCACATCTTGGAAATCAATGTGTCTACTGACTGACATCTGTGTTCTCTATGATATCAACAAATGGCAATTTCAGAAATTCCAAGATCATTTCTAGAGTTTGAGAAATAAGACATATTCCCATGTAATCCCAAATGTTAAATCAATTAACAAGCACCTTCAGATGACTCTAGCATAGCAAGCCACTTGATGAACATGTCAGGAGCAGTGAAATCTGCATTAGAGTAAAGCTAATATGTTTTGTGAAACCGCAGAATAAGTGGAAGGCCACAGATCAAAAAGATTACACGGCTTTATTTTCTTGAAGTTGACTTGGTTTTGACTTGTATTTTCCAGGGTGGATTAAGTTTACCATCTGTCAACATTTCAGGGAAACCTTGTGGCTCAAATGTTTGCATTAAGGTATTTTGTTTTTGATATTAAGCTCTCTTATGGATCTGCATGCAATTAATAACAAAGTGTGTGTGTGTGTGGTGTGTGTGTGTGTGTGTGGTGTGTGTGTGTGTGTGTGTGTAGGGAAACACATAAAAGATAAAAATCACAACATCTCACATTAAAATAATGTTAATAATGATATTAATTATCTCGGAAATGATTCAACATTTTAAATTATGCAAAGCAACTATCTCTGACTGACAGAGATAATATTTTCAAAGCTTTCTCAAAGGGCGACCTGCATTCAATCCCTGTTTTATTTGGAAGTGAAATTCCCCAGATGTTGAAAAATCAGAGCCCAAGTGATGGCCAAACACATCAGCTGCCATTAAAGGTGGGCAGTAGGAGCAGCGCCATAGCTGGGCAGGATGGGAAAAGTCTTCATACCCTGAGGAGCATGAACAGAAGATAATCACAACATAAGTAGCAGCAAACTCTTCAGCAAACCAGTTTCTTGCATTTTTAATGGCCAACTGAGGCCAAAAGCATGCACATGGAGCAGTAATAATAAACACACCTCTATAAATCAATCAGCTAAATGCAAACATTAGGAGCAGTATTTACTTTGCAGGCAGGAAATGGAACAGAGTTGGATAGTCCCTTTTCTTCCTCCTCCTTTTAAGTTTGGGATATATAATTTGCTGGCCAAAGCATCCCTGTTGTCAGTGTGTGTTCTGCTGCCTCAGAGCATAGCTCTTCCTTCACAATTTAATACCATTGTCCTTGGGTGTGTATAGATAGTTATCCTGAAAGTGGAGTTGTAAAGAGTCACTCAAATGCCTTTTAATTGGTTAAGCAGTGGTATTTCCCCTTTTCTGGCATATTTCTGTTCAACTAAGACCACCAACAAGCCTTTGAAGTGATCTTCTGATATGGTATTTTGCTTCAAAGTATTTTTTTTCTAAGTTCAGGTTTATTTCTCTGCAGCTATCATTGTCACAAGTAAAAAAAATTCCCAAAATACAGAGACTTAGTGGATTTTTTTCCCTTGCTAATGCCTCCTTAAGTAACACCAGCTGCCTGCAATTAGTGCAGGTTCGCATCCCACCAGGCTCAAGGTTGACTCAGCCTTCCATCCTTCCGAGGTAGGTAAAATGAGGACCCAGATTGTTGGGGGCAATTAAGCTGACTTTGTAATAATGCCGCTTGGGCGGGTGGTGAAAGCCCTAATAAGCAGGCATATACATAGAATGAAGGCTACTGCTAAGCTTGTAAGCCGCCCTGAGTCTTCGGAGAAGGGCAGGATATAAATGGAATTTAAATAAATAAATAAATAAATAAATTATTTTTCTTACCAACTTTTTAGACCCTCAGCCGGTAATCAATTCTCCTATGAAAGCTTTTATTACAGCTTTGTCTTCTTCCAGATACTCAGCCTTTTCATTTCTCACCCCTTCTAAAACCAGTTTAAAACATTTGGAATGGATCCATGTTGATTTGAATCCTTTTTAGACTTATTTGGATAGTAAGACAATATAAACTTGGAAATATTTGAATATGCACAGTTCTACAGCTTGCAAAGAATGAGCAAATAATCAATGCTAGCCTTTTCTGGCAAAGAGCTGGCCTTAGAGAATTGTTAGCCTATCCATGATTGATCTTGACCAGAGACAGAGTCATTCATCTTGTCCTTTCAGATCTATGCTCAAAACACTCACATATCACAAAACGAAAAGAAGATATAGGTAGTCCTTACTTAATGACTGCAATTGGGACTGGTAATTCAATCATTAAGCAAAGCAGTTTTGAAATAAAACTCCAGTTGTACTTTCAATCTTCCTTTAACTTTCCTTTGCTTTACAGACTTGCAAAGGTCATAAATTTGAGGTTTGGTCATAAGGTTACTAAGTGAATGATTGCTAAAACAAGGCAGATACTAAACAAGAACTATCTGTAATTTTTAGGATTTTCCCAGACATACAAGGCACCCTTATACAGAATTCCATTTAGTGTCACTCCAAAACAAAATTTTAAAATATTCCTCCATGTTGTACTTCATCTGTATGCTAAAAAACCCCTGAGAATATATGTACTTGGATTTTATTGCATATTGCCTCTCATGATTATTTAGGAAAATGTTTTCCTTTTCTTTTTTTTTAAACAAGGGCTGGAGGACAGATGTGGACTATTCTGTTTCTTCATACGTCTGTGATTTACCCTGCAGTAAGTTTCAATAGAAAAAAAAAGGCTATTGTATATGAGATAAGGCAAAATATCTGAGGTTTTCTAACAGAAGTGATTTGGGAAACTAGCACACTAACATCCTCATCCTTTGGTATAGAGAAGTGTTTCTCAACTTTGGCAATTTTAAGATGTGTGGACATCTACTCTCAGAATTCCCCAGCCCCATGGCTGGCTGAAGAATTCTGGGAGTTAAAGTCCACACATCTTAAAATGTCCAAGGTTGAGAAACATTGATCTGGAGAGTTAGAGTTTTCAACCTGTTGTGGTGGGGAGCTGATATAATATGGCTTTTACTCAAGACTATTTGCCTCTGGAATATGAAGGGTTGTTCTGAGGACCCTGTGAAGATGTTTTAATGAAGTGAAAACCTTTAATAAATACATACAGAACTATTGAGATTGCCATCATGGTGATAACTGCCAGAAGATAATATGCAGCTACCAAGATTACAGTCATGATGGCTGTATGAGGACTATGTAAGAGAAGATACTGACTTAACAAATAAAACCTCCAGACATATAGATAAAATCTGACTATGAATGTGATGGCAGGCTAAAGATGAGAGCCAGTATGGTGTAGTGATTAAGACAGACTAGGAGACCCTGAGTTCTAATCCCACTTTAGGCATAAAGCCAAATGTGTGACTTTCAGCCAGTCACTCTCTCAACCCTAAGAGAGAGACAATGGCAAGCCAGTTCTGAAATCTTGCAGGAAAAGTACAGGGACTTATCAAGGCAGTCAGCAGTAGTCAATGTTGACTCAAAGGTGCAAAAAGAAAAAAAAAGAGTAAGGCTTCTCAAGATTATTATCTATGGGGAGGGTTGGGGAGGGTTGGGGAGAGGGGAGGGGGTTGGGAGGGGTTTTGTTTTGTTAAAAATAAAATGTACTGTAAAACTTTTCAATAAAAAAAAGATTATTATCTATGAGATTCAGAATGTACAGTCTCTGCCTTGAAAATAGCCTGTGGTGAACTACAGTATATAGTACAGTCAAACATGAGGACAGGAAATGACCACAGGAAATACTTTATGGCATTTTATATTATGACATAAAATACAATAATTACAGTAATTTTATGTTATAAAATGTTTTATAAAATCCTCCAAATTTCAGTTCCATGGGAGTCAAGGATCCTGTATTTTAGATGCACTCTGTAAGTTAGTCCATTTGAGATACTTTGGTTCAAAAATTCTTGCCCTATGGTGCACCATTTTGCACAGTTAATGGTTACAGACAAAGAGAAGAATTGTAATAGTATGTAGATGAAGCACAGTACTTATTGATTTCTCACTGTTCAGCCAATTGTACTGAGGGCAAAAGATACAGTATTTTGAGAGCATGGAGGAATTTTGATAGCTCTGTTTGACCCAGGAATCATATTCTCTGTCCATTTTTATTCTAATAGATTAGGAAACAAAAGAATCATTTGCATATTGTCCAACAAAGAGGAATTGAAGCAAACAGATGATAAGAAACATGACAAAATACAGAATTCCTTGCATGTATCTCATTGCCTTTCCTCCCACTCCAAACAATTGAAAATTAGGGCATTTCACTATATGAATTTCCAGCAAACTTTCTGCTGGGAGGCTTTCTATATTAGTAGGTTTGTGTGCTGATGACAGCAACATTCCTGGAGTATGTCAACATCCATTTTAACCTCCATTGGATCTTCCACTTTCTGTTTGGAACATGATGGTTAATGGTAAATGGCCACCAAACCCTGTTAATTCATTTACATGGTGCTTTTGTTATGAAGCTTGTCGATCTGTTTTTTCTTCTCTATGATTTGGTTTTGACTAGAAGAACTATCAAAACCTAATGAAGGAAAATAATAAGGTCCTTCTTATTCTTAGATGAACATCTAAGATACTATTTTGTTTAATTCCAGACTCTTCTACTGGGACTCAAGAATATTATGAATATTCCTTAAGCATCCTCTCTCTCATAGCATTTCTTGCCATATTTCTAATCATGTTGGCTCTCCTTGGACACAAACTTTTGTCAGGTACTGATTTATGCAGCAAAAAAGTCAACAGTTTGGTTGTAACAATAGAACTTTAGTTATAATCGATAGATTTTAATTATACAACAGTGCCTTGGAAGTTTATTAGAAGTAATAATACACAATCAGCTAATGGCTTCTTATTTTAGCTTTGTATTTTCACAATATACATTCAAGGAAAATTTGCACAGGGCAAATGTACATGTGTTTTTTTTTAAATGATAACTTTTACAATTCCATCATGTAAATTATCCTTTGATTATTATACTGAATGTTCAGGGCATTTTTTTTACCCATTTGCAGAAGCTTATTACATTTGGAATTATTCCCTCTTCAAAGCACCCTTTGTTCCTATTGTTTTGCATGTATTATGGTTTCTGTGTGAAATCTATTTTTATACGAATTTAATTGAGATCCAGTGGCAGTAATAGTAAAATATTGCCTATGAAGAAAGAGGAAATAGAAGGCAAGGATTGTGGGTACAAAATCTTCCAGCAATAAATACATAATTAAATTATTTTAATTAATTTAATTAACTTTTAATGTTGAGTTTTGATTTTTTTTGCCTCTTATATAAATTTTATATAAAGTTTGTGTTTTAATATTTTACTTATACACCTCCCAGAGTTCCTTTGTGAGGAAGATGAGCAATTTCTATATTATTTATAAATAAATAAATAACCAGAGACAATGTCTAAAGCATCCTTTATCATGCATCATTTTGAGTGTGAGCTCTGCAGTCAAATTTAATTTATAAATGAAACTGATTTCCAGCCAATGCTCTCTGGGTAAAACATGCAAAAGAAGCAAATCAGTGCAAGTCCTTTTTTTTTTGCAAATCCTTTTAGAAAAGGTGTTCTAGAGATGAGGTAACTTTCCTATTAATAGAACACCCATCTGGGCAAATAGAGTCAATCCCAAAGTATCCATTTCTTATAAATGGATATGGTTGCTTTCCATTTACCACCTTTATCATCCTGGTATGCTACTTAGTCTCTTTATTTTCTTTTTCCAGGCAGGTACTGCATTTCCAAGCCAAATGTTTTCTATGAATGCTTTTGGATATTATATGCGACCCAGAGACAAGAATTGCTAAGGGCATTTTTAGATGTGCAGTTAATTTTGTACTTGGCACTGTGTTTTGAAAATGTGACAACTACCGACAAAAAAAATGATTTTTTTAAAAAAAATTAAAATCAAGGTGTGGCAAATTGTCTGGGGTGTGACAAGTATCCAGAATGCATGCAAGAAATTCTATATGTACTTACTGACTTTTGGAGTAGAAGCTGAGTCCGCCACATGACTGCATAGGCCAACTACTTCTAAATGTCTTTCAAGAGAGGGATTGACCCTTTTTTGCTTCAGCAATAAAACTTAATATTTGTATGAAATCTCCAGCTTCATTTACATAATAGATT